>NC_000081.6:73977450-74277450 GCF_000001635.26 Mus musculus | reverse complement strand
GATCCAAGGGGAACCAGAAACAAAATCAATGGGTCCAAAGACATTGGCTACTGATGAATAATTGACTCTCCAACCTTGAAGTCTGAAGAGTACAAGAGCAAGAAAGAGCAAACAGCTTGTAAGATATCCAGAGAACACAATGGGGAGACAGACAGACATGCAGATGGAGAGAGATAGAGGGAAAAAAAGGGCACAGATGGACTGATGGACAGGATGATAAATAAGCAGACAGAGGCACAGGCACACAGGCATCTATACATGTAGGTGAATGGATAGATGGACAGGCAGATGTGGTCTGGGTTATTCCAGTTATGTTTGTGTCCTGAGACTCCCTCCCTCTGCTGTGGGTATCATCCTGTGCCCGAAGTCGCAGCACTAATCTTATTTAAAACGGCTACAATTTCACGCGTCTTTCAGCGTGACCTGTGGCCAGCTCTGGCCCTCGTGTACCCAGCACAGGTTTTAAGTCGCCTATTTATATCCAAATCAATTCTAAGTGGGTTGCAAGCCTAGCTTAATCGAATCTGTCGTCCTTCATACACAAAGATGAGACACCTGACCCCTGTCCTTGGAGGAGGCTGGGTCTCCCCCAGGGAGTCCAGTGCCTTCTGCTCCTGGTCAAGGAGCTGAAAGGAGCATGGTGAACCGCAGGGCTTGGCGCAGCTGAGGAAGCGTGCTGACTGAGTCTTCTCCTTTTCCCTCGCCACTAGCATGCTTATGAATTGATTATAGTGTCGGGGTTCAGACTGTCCTGACTGTCCCTTGTCCTGCTGTGTGATATCTCGTGTCCTTTACCTTTGGTAGCCAGACCACCTTTATAAAAATTGAGACCCCCAACAGCCCTCCCTGGGAAATAGAAATGTCTTCTGCATTTTAGGCTCAAAGAGCAACACTGGCTTAGCTAAGAAAGTGTTTATCTTTCAGAGGCTAGACAGTCCTGGCCTAGAGTGGCCGGTTCTGGGAGCCTCTTGGGGCCTCTGAGCTCTGGGGTCTCAGAAGCCCCAGGAAGTCCATCTATACCTCTCCTCCTTTGGTTCTGCAGTTTCCCAAGGCCTCACCTATGCTGAAAGGTAGGCAGTTAGCCTGAGAAGAACAACTTCCCTGCCAAGACAATGCTCGTTTAGATGGTTTCTCAGCTCAGAGACTAAAGCCTGGCCCACAGTCCTTTGTGGTAGCTTCCGCATTCCATGCTGCTCCACACAGATCTCCCACAGGTTGCAATAAGAAGAGGCGGAGACCTGGCCTGGCCTGGCCCGCCCTGCCCGTGTGGTCACAGAGAGCTTTACAGGCCTCTTCTGCTCAATGTTGGCTTCTCATAGCTCTTTTGTCCTGGGGACCTTGCCTCTACTTCTTCACGTTCGTTCTCTTCTGTCTCCTGTCCTCTTTTGACAAAGCTCTCTGAGTTTGTGTCAAGCCTAGAACTGGTCTTTGGAGGACAAGGTAAGATGATCAGTGAAACCCTGATCTAGGACCAAGGACTGCTTGCTGTTATAGGGCCCAGGTCAATGACCAGGCTGTGGAAAGGGCTGAGAGCTTTCTGTCTTGGTCTCTACTCTTTCCACCTCTCTCTCCTCATCACTTCTCCCTCGGGCCATCTTGAGGTATCACCCTCTGTCCTAATGGGTGGAAAGAACTAGTAGGACATTTGCAGCTTCTGCAATAGTCTGCTTGGGATCCATAGTCTTGGGTTCAACTCTCATGTCTGCCAGGACTCTGCATGGCCTCCAAACAGGCCTCTCTTATATACTTCCTTCCTGTAAAGTGAGGGTAGCTAGCAACCAACTATTGTCTGGGTTTCAGACAGCTGTGAGGGTCAACTGATGTCAGTAGTGATAATGATAAAAGCTACAGGTGGCACTTACTCTAGCAGCGGGGCTCCGCAATGCTGATGAAATCTAGTGCTGCTTCTCACCAATAGTATGTGGCTCAGGAGAACTTCAGCGTCTATAGGTCACATTAGACCTGATGTGTGTCCCCTGACAGCTTGAAACTAGCACTTTAGCAGCAGATGATGGGCAGATCTGGAGATCCAGGAGGAGCCCCCTCCCCCTGGCCCATTCTTCCTGAGCAGTGGCTTTCTGGGATTGCAGGCATCAAAGCTGTTTGTGTCTTCACCTCCACCCATTGTGTGGCTGGCTGCCAGACACCCTGGTCCATCTCCATAGGACACCATGATGCAACCATGGATAGGCTTTGCACATGGAAGGGGTACAGAGTGGGATGGGAGAGACACTGGCTGGTTCGAGACATAGCCTGAGTGTTTGAATCTGTTCTATGGGAGGCTCCACCCTCTTCCACCCCCAGGGTTTATTGGATAGCTGTGTTTCCAGGTTCAGCAGCTTGCAGAGACTATAGGCCTGGAGTATCAGCTATGTCCCAGGTCAGTCTTTGAATCAACTGCAGTTGGCGGGAGAGCACTGTATAACTGCTTACCCTCTTCAGCCCTTACAGGAGAGCTTCAGCTTGCCTCATGTGGCAGCCCCTTGCCCCAGCTGCAGGATAACAGGGAGAGTTGTGAATATGAAGGGGTGCTGGGAGTGGGTAGAGCCTGGAAGGGAAGCCTGTACTGTGTGGCCCCCAGGAAGAAGGTTGTGGTTTCCCCCACCTGTTTTGGGACAGTGCTTGGAGGACACTGCTTCTAAGGAGCACTGACCCAGGTACCCTGACTCCGGAAGTTTTATACATGCTAGGACATCTGCATGTACAGTTATGTGTAGCTGAAGTGGAACAAGGGAGGAGCCACTTTTGGCCAGCCCTGAGGCAGTAGTTGTGTCTGGCCAATCCCTTACTCAGCTAGGGATATAGACAACGGTCCGGGGCAGTAGAACCACAGGAATGAAGCCGTTAGATCCTGGGTGAATCACTCCCAGAGAGCTGCAGCTAGCCTTGCTTTGAACTGTGCAGTAGAAGCAAGTCACTCTGAGCTGCTGAGCTCTGGGTCCACCACAGGCAGGCCAGCATGTTCTGCCTCAGTTGTCCACGAATCCCCATCATGCTCTACACCAGAGCTTCTCAATCTTCCTCATGCCGTGCTCACCCCCACCTATAAAATTATCTTGTCTCTTCTTCGTAACTGTAATTTTGCTACTGTTGTGAATCGTAAGGTAGATATCTGTGTTTTCTGGTGGTCGTAGGCGACCCCTGTGAAAGGGTTGTTCGACCCATGGGGTGAGAATGACTGCTCACACTCTGAGCAGTGAGTTGGTCAGAGTGAAGAGTACCAGCCATTTCATGTGTGGTATGATACTTTGTGGCCCCACCATAGCCAAAGTGAAGGCTGTTATATCCATTGTACAGGCAAGGAGATTGAGTCACAGAGAAGATTTCAGTAACTACCTGAGATGATGGCCAGCTGGCACCAGGGGTGTGGGAGGGAGAGGGTAAACTGAGGCTCTACTCTGCTCAGATGTGTCCTCGGCCTTTGCTGAAGTCCTGTCTCTAGCCCTTTCTCCAATATGCACTTGGGCCTACAGTTACACTGAGTGGAGTTAGTAGCAAATGTGGTAGAGACAAGTGGCCACACTGTGGAGTAGTGGAGAGATAATGACAGAGAGCAGCCGCTGAACATAGACTGTGCTACCAGTCTCTAGATGGGAACGGGACACCATGTGAACAACTGAGGACCTGAAATGGGGATCCTTCGGGGTGGACATGGATAGAGAAGCTGGCAGGGTACAGGAGACCATGGGACAGCTTGGCAGTTTGGGATCAGGAAGGTAATCCTTGCAGAAGGGGCTGACCACAGTGAGGCCATACTTGCTTAACATAACACACTGTTCTAAGCTACCCCTCCTCTTGGGTGTTCTGGCCTCTGAGCACTGAGCCCAGGCCCCTGGGGAAGGGCCAGGATGATGAGGTCAAGAGCAAAAGGAAATGGCAGGCTGGAGGACAGTTGTGTTTCCTGTTCTGAGGATGCAGGTAGATTCTGCACAGACCCAATCCTACCTTGGATGCAAGCAAAGAACAATGTGGCTCGGGCAGGCCACGCTGCTTGCAGTCCTAGGAGTGGCAAGGCCTGCAGTTTACTCAGCCATAGGCTGGAGGGGAAATGATCAAGGTCATTCTGAGCCTTAGCTCAGGGCTCTCTCTTTCCTGGGAGTTGTGCTGGGAGCCCAAATGATGATGTCCGTAGTTACAGCACACTTCGCAGTGTACGGTAGCTCTCTTGAGTTGCTGGTCCTCTTCCCTTTTCTCTGCCCCTGATGTTTCTGGACACCTGGGCCAGTTGGGCTTTGGTCTGGGGCAATGGCTTAAGGACAATCAATGGCTCCAGTAATTGCAACTTCCCAGCCAGGGCAGTGATGAATGGAGCCGGCACCTTGCAGCTCTGGAATCGATATCGTAATATCTTCATACACAGGAGGATGGCGAGGGAAGCAAGCAGGATGTCCCCCGGAGTCTGTGGAGCTAGAGGCTTGGCTTCCGGGTTGATGGGTGTGTTGAACTCAGATGAGCCAGGCTATAGATTGGAGGAGGTTGTTCTCACCGGCCTTAGAATTGTGGAGGGGCAAAGGCCACAAGAAGACCTACACTGCAGGGCACGCACGGCGCAACCTCAGCAAATCACCGAGGGCTTTCGCTGCCCCTAGACTTCCAGCTGCTCTTTGACATTTCAGGCACCTCGGGTGAGGCATGGACATATTTGCCACCTTGCAGAGAACAAAACGAATGGCCCCATTTCCCGGCTCTTCCTATGAGTGATGTGTCCCCTTAAGAAGCCTCATTGACTCCCCCTGTTTGCTCAGGTAAGTTACTCCTCTCCTCACATCGTAAGGAGACACTGGTACTTACTGTCTACAGGTGCTGTGGGCTGCTTCCGGGCTGCCTGCCAGTCAGTGGCATGCTCTAGTTACCCAGACTTAGTTGAAGACAGGGTACCAGGCTGGAGGAATCCTGGAACCCTGTGGAGCAACACAGGCTACAGTCTACCTAATAGTGTGACACCATCTATTGGGTAAGTGACCATCTATTTATCTGTGACCCAGGAGAGCTACCCACCTGAAGAGAGGGATAGCTCTCTACCCAAGGTACCACCCATTTTACGGAAGGATAGTCCCTGCCCTAGGACACTGTGTTGCCTATTCTTGGTTTTCAGCTTGGCTGCAGCTAGAAGTAACTAAAACTCAACCAGCTGGCTACACCTGTGAGGGGCTGCTTGTCCTTAACTAAATCCTTTAAATTGGGAGAGCCACTTCTAATTCAGATCTTTTGAGGTGGGAAGATCCACCTTTAATCTGAGCCACAGAGGGGCACCAGTGTCTTTGATAAGCTTTGTTGTTGCCCTTTTCCTTGAGTCAGACCTTAGGGTTGGAGATGCTGCTGCTCAGTTGGCTGAATTAAATGCAGCATATTTAATTGGGCCCCAAAGTAGCAGAGGCCAGGTGGCAGCACTGAATCACAAGGCAATCGCAGTCATCATAATGGGCAGTGCAGACAAAGTAATGTCTATAACAGCCTGACCCATAATGGTCACACAGGCAAAGTGAATTGTATGGTGACATTGTTTTTATGGACCCCTTTGGTACTGGCTCAATCAGTCATGGTGTTTCTAGGCATGAAACAGATAAGAAGCCTGCTGTCTTTTTGTTTGATTTGTATATTTGGAAAAATTCTCAAACAAATGGAAGAAAGGCTACATTGGGAATGGCAAAAGGGACTCTCTCGGTCCACAAACCAACTTCCAGACTTGAGCCAGTTTGCACACACAGAAGTCCTTGAATGAGCGATTGATTAGGTTCCCCTATGAGAGGACCTTGATAAAATACCCAAGAATTTTGATGTTAGCGTTTCTCCAGTCCTTTCCAAAGGGACCAATAGCCTTTTAGAAGGTTAACTGACACAGATGTAAAGGAAACAACCAGACTTTCCTTGGTCTGTTGATTATTGGTTCTGAATTGATGCTGATTCCGTGAGACCTTAAGAAACACTATGGCCCTCCAGTTAAAGTAGAGGTTTATGGAAGTCAGGTCATTAATGGAGTCAGACTCAACAGTAGTTTCAATGGTTCTTAGACTCATGCTGTGGTTATTTCTCCAGTCCCAGAGTGTAAAATCGGGACAGATATACTTAGAAGTTGTCAGAACTCACACTGGTTCCCTGACCTGGGGGGGGGGGTGTGCTGTTATGGTTAGAAAGGTTTAATAATAGCCTTTAGAGTTGCTTCTGCCATGGAAAATAGTGACTCAAAAACAGCGTTATATTCCTTGAGGAATTGTAAAAATTAGTGCCACCATCAAGGACTTGAAAGATGCAGGGGTAGTGGTTTCCACCACATCTCCCTTTAACTCTCCTATCTGGCTAGTGCAGAAGACAGTTGGATCATGAAGATTGACAGTTGACTATCACAAACAGAATCAGGTAGCAACTCTCATTGAAGCTGCTGTACCAGATGTGATGTCCTTATTTAAGATTAACACACCTCATGGCCCTGGTATGTAGCTCCTGATCTAGCAAATACCTTCTTCTCAATACCTGCCCATAGGGACCACCAGAAGTGATTTGCTTCCCATTAGTATACCTTTATAGTTTTACCTCATGGATATATTAACTTTCCAGCTCTATGCTATAATGTAGTTAGAAGGGATCTTGGTCATCTGTCTGTCCCACAAAATATCACATTGTTTCACTGTATTGACAGCAATATTCAGATTGAACCAAGTAAGCAGGATGTAGCAACCACTTTGGACTGGTTGGAACACATATGTGCATTAAAGGATGGGAAATTAACCCAACCAAAATCCAAGAGCCTTCTATCTCAGTGAAATTTTCAGGAATCCAGTGGTGTTGGTCATGCAGAAATATTCCATCTAAGGTGAAGGATAAGTTATTGCATCTGGCCTTTCCCACCACCAAGAGAGAAGCACACTGTATAGTGGGTCTATTTGGATTGTGAAGACAGCACATTCCTCACTCTGACCCGTATACAAGTAGCTCAGAAAGCTGCTACTGAAGAAGACTCTTCAACATGCCCGGGCTGCTCTGCAGGCTGCTCTACCACTTGGACCACTTGATCCAGAAGACCCAGTGCTACTTGAGGTGTCAGTGGCAGATAGGGATGCTGTCTGGAGACTTTGGAAGGCCTCTGTAGCTAAATCACAGAAGAGACCTTTGGAATTTGGGAACAAGGCTCTACCATCATCTGCAGACAACTATTATCCATTCAGAAGACAGCTCTTGGCCTGCTCTTGGTCCTTAGTGGAAACTAAATGTTTAACAATAGGACAACAAGTTACCATATGACCTTGACTGCCCATCATAAGCTGGTTGTTAATTGGACCCACCAAGTCATAAAGTAGGATATGCATAGCAGTAGTCTATTATCAAATGGAAGTGGTATATACATAATCGGGCCTGAGCAGTTCCTTAAGGCACAAGCAAGTTACATGAAGAAGTTGCTCAAATGCCTATGGTTTCTACTCCAGTTACAATGCATCTACTGTCAAGAACACACATAAAATCTCATGGAGTTTGTCCGATGATCACTTAACTGAAGAAGAGAAGACTAGGGCCTGTTTTACTGATGGTTCTGCACGTTATGCGAACACCACAACAAGTGGACAGCTGCAACATCACAACGAGTTTTGGGGACAACCTTGAAAGTCTCCAGCAAAGGAAATCTTCACCATGGACAGAACTTCAGACAGTCTACGTGGTCATACAATTTGTTTGAAAGGAGAAATGGCCAGATGTGCAGATGTTCGTTGATTTATGGGCTATGGATTAGCTGGATGGTCAGAGACTTGGAAAGAGCATGAATGGAAAATTGGTGAGAAAGACATCCGGGGAATAAACATGTGGATGGATCTCTCCAAAGGGGCAAAGGATGTGAAGATACTTGTGTCTCATGTAAATGCTCTCCAAAAAGTGACGTAAGCAGAAGAGGAGTTCAGTTATCAAGTGGATAAGATGATCCATTCTGTGGACAGTCAGCCTCCTTCTCCAGCCATCCCTGTCATTGTCCATGAACAAAGTGGCCATTGTGACAGAGATGGGAGTTATTCGTGAACTCAACAACATGGACTGTCACTCACCAAGGTTGCTTTGACTACAGATGCTGTTGAGTGCCAGATCTGCCAACAGCACAGGCCAAACCTGAGTCCCTGATATGGCACCATTCCCTAGGGTGACCAGCCAGCGACCTGGTGGCAGATTGACTACATTAAACTACTTCCTTTGTGGGGAGGACAATGCTTCATCCATACTGGAGTACAGACTTATTCTGGTTATGGAGTCACCTTTCCTGAACATTATGCTTCTGCCAAAACCACCATTGGTGAACCTACAGAATACCTTATCCACTATCCTGGTGTTCCACACAATATCGATTCTCACCAAGGAACTCACTTCATGGCCAAAGAAGTATGACAGTGGGCCCATGATCATGAAGGCCATTGGTCTTACCATGTTCCCCATGATCCTGAAGCATCTGTCCTGGTATAAAGGTAGAATGGACTTTTGAAGACACATTTACAGCACCAATTAGGCAGCAGCAGCCTTAAAGTCTGGGACAGGCCTCTCCAGAAGGTGGTAAATGCTTTGAATCAGTGTCTACTATATGTTGCAGTTTCTCCCATAGCCAGGACCCTCGGTCCTGGGAATCAAGGAGTGTGCAAAAGAATAGTTTCACTCACTATAACCCCTAGTGACTCACTAGAAAAAAAATTTGTTTGCTGTTTCCACAGCCGTAAGTGCTGCTGGCCTAGATATATTGGTTTTAGAACAGGGAGTGCCCCTGACAGGAGTCACAACAAACATTCCATTGAACTGGAAGCTCAGACTTCCCTTTGGCTGCTTTTGCTTCTGATGTCCTTACGCCAACAGGCTGAAAAGGGGAGTAACAGCATTAGGAGGCATGATTAATCTAGATTACCAGAGGGAAATTGAATTGTTCTCCACAATGGAGGTAATAAGCAAGATTACGTCTGGAGTGAGGGAGATTTTTTACGGCATCTTTTGGTGCTACCATGTTCTGTGACTAAACACAATGGGAAACTACAATAGCCTAATCCAGGCAGGATGACAAAGGTTACAGACTTCTCAAGAATGAAGGTATGGATCACTCCTCTAAGGAAAGTGCTGAGACATGCTGAGGCACTTGGTGAGGGTGGAGGAAATACAGAATGCACAGTAGGTATAAATACCAGCTAAGGCCATGTGACCAGTTGTAGAACTGAGAATTATAATTAACACGATTGCTTCTGCCATATTTTATATAGAATGTGTTTGTACAGATAACCTGTGGTTTTTTTCCTCTATCCTTATCATGTAATAGAACATCAATTATGAGAACTTTAGTGGTTATGATGTTTAAATTTGAGATACTAAAAGAATATCCCACAAGTGACATTGTGATCTAGTCTAAATTTATAGTTCATTTGGGGTTATATGAGGGATACTTATATCTTGTTAGCCATAATTATGTCTTGGTTAAATATAATATATTTGCAGTTTTGCATGGGAGAGTTTTATCATGTTAGGCATATTTATAATCTGGGCATTATTTTCATTTGGAATTAAGTGTGACATAAGGAGTTGTGATTGTGTGTCAAGTTGATAAGGAGTAGAATTGTGGTAGCTAGTTTGGTTGTGAAGTTGACTGCATCTGGAATTAACTAAAACCCAAGTGGCTGGAGACATCCATGAGGGATTTTTAAAAATCATCTAAAGTGGGCAGACCTAGTTTTAATCCGGATCTTTTGTGGTGGGAAGATCCAGCTTTAATCTAGGTTGCAGCTTTGCTGGCAGCCTACGCAAAGGACATGGAATAAGGAAGCTTGCCTTCTTTGCCCGCTTGCTTTTGCTGGCAAGTCCATTCCTTCACTGGCTTTAGAGCCTACTTCTTTTGAATTCTGGTGTATACTGAAGATCAGCTGAGACATCCAGCCTCGTGGACAGAACCACTGACTACTGGATTCCTGGATCTTCTATTGGTAGACAGCTATTGTTGGATTAGCTGGACCACAGCCTGTAAGCCTTTCTAATCTCTCTCTCTCTCTCTCTCTCTCTCTCTCTCTCTCTCTCTCTCTCTCTCTCTCTGCCTCTGTCTCTGTGTGTGTGTGTGCATGCGCAAATGTGGAAGCCAAGAGACAACTTTGCAGCCTGTGACCTCCTAAGTCTAGATAGAATCTTTGCCATTCCAGCTAGCATATCTCCAAGTGAGACCCATTACACAGGGATGGTGAGAACGTCTCCAGGAGATTGGAGGCTTCTAGAGGGATTTTACCTTTTCTGCCTTGACGAGCAGGTCCAGGGCCAGCCCTGTCCCCTACCAGATAAACACTGTCCCGGGTAGGCACTGTGTCCCCATTCAGGTGGGGAATGGTGTCTATATTAGTCAGGATTCTCTAGAGTAGTGGTTTTCAACCTTCCTAATGCTATGACCCTTTAATACAGTTCCTCATGTTGTGGTGACCCCCAACCATAAACTTACTTTTGTTGCTACTTCATAACTATAATTTTACTACTTTTATGAATCATGATGTAAAAATCTGGTATACATGATATCTGATATGCAAGCCCTGTGAAGGGATTGTTTGACTCCAATCCCCCAATATGGCCATAACTCATAAGTTAAGAGCAGCTGCTTTAGAGGAACAGAACTTTAGAATGAATAAATACACACATGCACACATACACCCACATAAACATTCACTTACACATGTACATGCACACACACACACATTCACACATACACACACATAAACATTTACTCACACATGTACATGCACACACACACCTACATGCATGCACATGCACACACATACACACACCTATATGCATGCACACGCACACACATTCACACACACACCTATATGCATGCACATGCACACACACATTCACACACACACACACCTATATGCATGCACATGCACACATTCACACACACACCTATATACATGCACATGCACACATTCACACACACACCTATATGCATGCACATGCACACATTCACACACACACCTATATGCATGCACATGCACACACACACACACACACACACACACACACACACACACACTGCTGTGTGGTCGTTTCTCTGGTGAAGTGCTGCCTCAAGCTCAGTCAACTCCTCAGGACAGTGACTGGACCGGAGAGTCTGACTGAGAAGGGAAAGGGAGGGGATGAGAGCTATGACAGTTTGGGGAGTAGGCTGGGGAAATTATATTATTTTTCCAGAAAAAAATTCAAGTCCCACCTGCAAGGTACCCCAGATACAGAGACTCCATAGAGAACATAAGATCAGGGTGCCAGGATCCCTCAAGGTATGGGTGACAGACATCACCTCCCTGGATGCTGAAGTCAAACCCTCCACCAGGCTTCTGGAAATTCTGGTCTCAGCCACAGGGAGAGAGGTTCCCAAGTCTGAGAGATCCAGAGGAGCAAAGGTCAGCCTCTGGCCCCAGACTACCTGCTCAAGATCCCTGGGGCTAGAGAACCAAGTCTTTAGGTCACTGTGGCCCCATGATCAGGCAGCTGGTCCCTGTGTTGGGCTGATGGAAGGCACTTTCCTCTTCCTCCGACTGCCATTGGTTTATGAAGTCACTGTCTTTGGCCTGGACCTATCTACATAAATGCTTAGTCAGCATCCTGGAGCAAGGACCAGAACACATTGGCTGAGCAGGTAGGGATGGGTGGGTAGGGAACAGATCCTTCCAGATCTCCAGGCCTCAGTGTCATCAATGTACAGGCAAAGAAAACAAAGCCAGAGAGAACCCAGATAAGGAATTCGTAGGGTATCTCATAACTTGGTCGCTCTGATCTAGGTCTTTCCTCTACTAGACCCCAGTCCTCTCCTCTGCCCTTATATTGGCTCCACTGAATGGCAGAGTCCCCCAAAGAGCAGCAGCAAATTTCCCCTCAAACACCAGAACTGACGTGCAATGGCTCACTGGCATCAGGCCACCTCAAATGCCACAGTGGGGCCGCAGAGCAGCCTCTAAGGATCAAGTATTCTCTTTGGGTCCGAATATATGCTGAACAAACCTAGTCATAGGACAGACACACCAGCCAGACTCCTTCTGCCCCAAGGTCTGCAAACAGTTCCACCAAGTGTCCAGGAACTTTTATTCTGTTCTGTTCCCTTGTTCAGTCTGTGGTTCCAGCATCATCGTGTACTGAGCACAGGGACTCCATGCGTGAAGATAACACTGTTCTCCTGAAGACCCTTGACTCTTGGAATAGATCCTGGGCATTGCTGCTTCCTTGCTAGAAGCCCAAGGGACAAGGGTGGCTCAGTCTACAACAAAACTATAGTTGGGCTAATCCTGGACTCAATACATTTGCCAGGCAACAGATCCATCCCTGAAGGGCTTGGTCCAAGTCGGGTTCAGAACATAATGCTCCTGGGCTGGGCAGAGAGTGCACTAAGGCCAGTAGGGCCCCTGCCAGCACTTGTCAGAGCTCATGCTCAGAATCCATCCCAGCTGATATTGCATGTCATGTCCCTTCTGGGTATCACTTTAGTCTTTAGACTTCAGCAGTGGTCAAAACCTTCCTGAGTTTGTAAGATACTCAGCTGAATGGTAGGACCTCTCTTCTTGGCTCTGGGCCTCTATCCTATGTTTCAGGAGTGTTTTGTATCCACTTAGACACTGGCTATGGTCTGCCAAATACTGAGTGCATATATACTGACCCTGGGTACAGACTGCCTCTGGATGCAGTATCCTTTCTCTCCAACCAGGTGGAACAAAGGGCAGGTATCTCTTGCCATTAACTTGTCTGTTCCAAGAGATGAAGTTACATATACACAGGGATTTCAGAGCTGTCAGGATACATCAGACAACCAGATGCTGTTCTGTTACCACTGTCCGCTCTGCCAGCTGTTGGAAGGAGCAGATGTTCCCCCAGCCTAAGCCCTGCTCAGTGACAGGTACCCAGTAGGACCTGTGCTTAGAATTGCCACTTCGGATATCCTGCCACTTCCAGGATGATGGCATGATGGGAGTGTTCCTGCATGGACTCCTGACCATGTCTGTCTCACATATGGAGACCCACCTAGAGTCCACTTTGCAGAAGATAGGCTTTCTAGCTATAGTTTTGGGTTCAGAGACTCTCCCTAATATCACTCCTCTGGTTTTATCTCCCAGAAAGTATGTTCACAACCCAGGGCTTGCACCCTAAGGCAGAAGCAAGCAAGCAAGCAAGCAAGCAAGCAAGCAAGCAAGCAAGCAAGCAAGCTCTTATGTGCATAGCTACAGGGCAGCAGGGAACCTGGAGACAACTGAACAAGCAGGGCTGGAAGGCGGACAGAGGAGTCAATAGCCTCTCAGGAGACCTCTCAGTATAATGCCACTTGGAAGGCTGAGGATGTGCTGGACGATATCCGAGGTTTTGTTGCAAAGGCCCCTTGTGAAATGGGGATACGGGGGGAGGGGGAGGTTGGCAGACTTCAGTTCTCATGGACACATGAGAACTTTATACTCACGATGTTTTTAAAACAGATCAAGACTCAACAAGAGGCTGGCTTCCCAGACTTGTGCCAGTGAGATCCTGCCCAGACGATGAACTAAAGCCTGCTGGCTAACCCCAGCAGCCAGGTGAGTCACAGGCCACCATTCTGTGTTATGTTACCGCTACATACATATTCAGCTCTGCCTCAGAGGGGCAGGTGCACTCAGTCTTGCCCTCAGGCTCAGAGCCCCTCACACTGTTCCCTCCACCATGTGTAAACACTTCAGATGTAGAAGCCAGAGTTGAGCCCTGGAGATCTGGAAATGATGGAACAGGCAGACTTGGGTAGATCGAGGCTGGGCACAGTGAAATGGCTTTATCCAAATGCTGATCCTGGAAGAGTTGGTGTCCTGGACTGGAGGCCTCCATAGGGTCTCTGCCCACACCACCTTCAGCACTGGTTTGTCTTCCATTTCTTGGGACACGTTGTGCTCTGCCTGCTCCCTGTAGTCAGGCATCGGCCTCAGACTCATACCAGTGGATCCGGATGAGCCCTGAGGTGATGGACATAGAATTTCAGGACCAGAAATCCCATTGCCTAACACCCAGGTAGCACCCACCTTCCCAGAGCATGCCCATATGTTATGTAGCATCAGAACCTCCCGGCTTCCAGGGGGGAAAGAGGCTCAGACCAGGCAAGAGTCAAAGCCAGAGCGCAGGGATTCCAAACCAAGTCACAGGCCTGGCTGCCAGGTCAGCCGTTTGACTCTTAGACCTTTGTAGAGAAGTTTCCACCCCAGCCTGCCCAGACCATCCTCTGTGGTCATTCATAACAGTGCCTGCTCCCTGCTGCAGCCCCTCAGGGGCGCATGTGGGGAGGTGAGTGTTCCTCAGTGTTTCTGGAGTTTCCTGTCCTGCTGGAAGCAAGCAGATGGGCAGCAGGCTTGGTAGCAGGGTCTGAAAACCTTCTGCCTTTTCCCTCTCTGTCACCAACAGCCAGCAGCGTGCTAGGCAGTCTAAACAGAAAGATGCTGGGCAGGCTCCCAGGGAGCCTCGCCTGTTTAGTCTGTGAGGTCTTAACTGTCCTGATAGGAGTCTCACTAGGGCACAGACATGCAGATGGGGAACGGAATAGTTTTTGGAAAGGATACTGGAGCTGCTCCCATTCCAGCTCTGTTGCTGGTCTCCATGGTCCACAGCAGGCGTGCCTCTTTCCCCAGTCCGGGGGAGCTGTACTGTGCCATGGCGTAGCATGATCCTGAAGCCCTGCCTGGCACTGAGCCAGCACATGGCACATGCTGGAGACTGTTGTGCCTGCTGCATGGTCTTCCCGGAAGGGTCCTGTGGCCCATTTGTTAATCTAATTTCAGAGTGCCCCTGTAATTAGGGCGGGCCTATTGAAAATTGCTCACAACTGAAGAGCAGCATTCCAAAAGCAAGTGGGGGATTCCCACTGGAGCAGCTTGGTCCCCACAAACGGCAGGCTGTTGCTCAGATTTGTTTGGGGGAAACCTCTCTAGTTCCACCTGCATGCCTAGGAAGGCCTCCCCATCTGCATCCCCCAAAATAATCTCATCCCAGGGGTGCCACTGATGACTGTTCACTGTGTGGCTAGGGCAGCATTCCTTGCTTTATATATAAGTCCCTGCCAAAGGGCTGAGAGGGACAGGGTTGGGCCGCCTCATTCTCTTGGTTGAGGAACACATTGGGAGGCAACAGGAAAACCCAAATCACAAGACTTTTGATTTTGACTCCAGCTGCTGCCTCTGGGTAAGGCCAGGTGACAGAGTCCCTGGCTTCTTAGGTGGAAGGGAGTCAAAGCTGTCTTAGTCACTGTTGGGGCAAGCTCACTGCCCAAGAAAGCCCTCCCCTCAAGAGTGTGTATTCCAGGAAGAGTTTCCTTTGGGCTGGGGGATTACCTTCCCGTGACCCCAGACACCATGTTCCATTGATCTGGGGAATGTAGGCTGTAAGAGAGATAGATAACCCTTGTCCCAACAGTGCGGTATCCTTGTATGCCCTGGTAGGCACCCTTGTCCCAGGAGTACAGTATCCTTGTATGCCCTGGTAGACGGATGGTGTTTGTTCATTGCTCATGGCCCCTTGGATGGCACAGGGTTTATCCATTTTATTCTCATGCTTATGCTAAATGAGGCCATGACATTCTTGGCATGTCAGGGAGATATATGACCCTAGATGGCTCCTATAGACAAAACCTTGCAGCTCCAGAGCCCCCTCCCCCAATTCCTGCGTTCATTAGCCCCGCTATGTTCCAGTTCCACTCCGTATAAAGTATTTTTGTAGGCTCCCTTGGTTCTCTCGGGGATGGCCTGCCTCATTGAGAATGAGGACCAATAACTTACCCAGCTGGGAAGAGCACCTGCTTGCCCATCAGTGCATTGGCCTGGGTAGGGCAGTTTTTCCTCCAGCATTTCCTGGAGATTGTGACACAGGCATCCAGAGGCTGATGGCCTTTCAGGACTCAGCTGACTCCTTCATCTCCTGAATAAAGGCCATCTAGCTACCAGGGCTTTGAGGAGAGGGGCTAAGCTCAGGTGGGTTGAGTGACCTGCCTTTAGTCACTCACAGCTGGCAAACCAATAAGCCAGACCTGAGCCCAAATCAGGCAGAACCTGGGATCCTGCCATCTATTTGTCCTGCCTCTTCCAGGCCCAAAAAGAAAGGTATGCCACCCCATGGTCCCTTGTCTTTTTTTTTTTTTTTTTTTTTGTCTATTTTAATGCTTGGACCACTTGGCTTTTGCAAGGGATAATATCACCTGTTCCTAGGCAAACCCTGACAGGGAACACACTAACATTTCTGCAGCAAAACATGAGATGTCCAATTCTGCTTAGGTGTGTTGAGGGGGACCAGCAACATTGTGCCAGGCCAGGGCAGAGTTTGTCCCCAGATGAGTAGAGCTGTAGACATGTTCGACCTTTAGAGACATGAGTGAGGCTGAGCTCACCCTTTAGGGGCTGAAGGTCATGTAGAGGGTATGAGCCCCAGGGCAGCTAATGGTCCTGTCAGTGCACCACAGGACTCAGAGACTGGTCTGTGTGTCTGTCATTCAGATTTGTACTAAATGTACTTTAGTGTGTAAAGATGGAAGTATTTAGAAAACACTTGATTCATTGGGGTGAAAGTACTTGGCCTTGGTGGGGCTGGGACGTAGGACTGTGACTGGATCCTTTTCTGATTCTCCACCTGCTCCATGAGGCAGCCATAGTCTTCAGCAATGCCAGGACATGGCTCTGTGTCAGTGTACAGGTGTGTGGGTATGTAGTTTGAATGGTATTTAGATATGTGCATGTATGGGTAGGGTGGAGTGGTAGGGGGTATGCAGGTATGCAAGTGTACAGATGTGTATTGGCTATGCAGAACGTGGGTTTTCAGATGCGTGAGGGATGTGCATATGCACATTATGCAGGTGTGCACACTTTGAGGGTATGCATAAATGCAATGTGTAGATGTGGGGATATGCAGGAGTGGGTATGTGTCCCAACTCTGCTATGCCACACCTTGCTGTACCTCAGTGTCCTTATCTGAGAGCCACAGCACCCCATGGCTGTGGAGAGTTAGATGTATGATAATGTCAGCTCAGCTGAGTCAGGCCATCTAGTCTCCATCTGACATTGGCAGGGATTGGCTGGTAACCTGTGTCTGAGCAGCCTGGGTGTGGCTGGGGCTCTGGTGAACCTGAGTCCTGTCTCCTATGAGCTTGTTCTTTCTCCAAGGGAGCCATCTTCCCTGGGACCCGTCACCTATCCCTTGTCCTATGACTGAGACAAGTGGGTCTTGGAAGTCTGAGGACGCCTGATTTGTCTCCTGCCTGGGCCTCTGATGGCTGTAAAGGTCTGTTGAGTCATGTGTCTCTGTGAAAGTTTTTGCATAGATGAAGCTGGACAATTATTCCTGTTTTATTAAGTGCCACTTAATTATTAAAAAATTAACGAGCCTTTTCAACTGCGTGAGACACATCTGATTACATAGACACTTGAAGTCAATAAATATCTTTAGAGAGCCAATTACTGCCTAATTAAGGGCCTGCACTGATGACAGGCAGCCTTTCCTCATAGATCAGATGCCAGAGACGCTCTGGTGGCAAGGAACCTGGGCAGCTTGTGGGCATCGGTGACGAGCCCCTCCATGGAATGTGGGACACCCTTGGGAGAACCTCCCTGTCCTGGCTTCATCACCTCTGGGAAACCTTTGCTCGTCAGAGGACTCTATCCTCTCCTTCCCTATTCTGTCTTCTGCCCTGAGGGCAGTCATCACGTTCCTGATTTGACCAGTCCTGGCCTCAGCTGCCTTTGTTCTTCCAGTGGGATTATGTCCTTTTATAGCTGCCAGGGACTAGGCCCTGTCTCTGGGTTCTCTGACTATTTGCCTGTGTCCCCCTTGTCTTCCTCTCTGTGACCAAGTGGTCACCTAGAAGATCTGGGAGGTAGAGAAACAGAGTGTCCTGTCCCCTAACCCCCACCCCGGGGGACTGTTTGGTCACCTGCACAATGGCAGTATGTAGGCAGGGGCCTGGCAAGCCTGAACCCGTGTGACAGGGGATTCAGCATGTAAGCCTGCTGTCTCGGGTATTTTTCCTTCTCTCATTCAGAAGAGCTTGGAGCACATCAGGCACCCCCCAGGTCTTCATTTGAAGAATGGTGGGTCTGGGTGGGCTAATGTAAGAAGAGACCTATCCTCCCAGCTCCTCCAGGAACCCCCTCCCCTAAACCTCTCCCACTTTTCCCAGAAGAAAGAGGCCACTAGTTCACCATGGTGGCCTCTGGAAGCTGCCAGCACCTTGTTCTTCTGTCCCCTCTTGGCCCTTTTATCCCAGGTACAGGATGAAGCATGGATCCTATTGCTGGGCACTAATGCAGACCCTGTCTACTGCCCTGTGACTGTGAGTAGAGACCCACCTTCTCCGAACCTTCCTGTCAGCAGACACACCCATTGGAGCATTTCTATAGTGATTCTAATTCCAGTCTAATTGATAATCTGGAGTCACTAACACAGACAGCCCAGGGTAGTCTGGTGACAGACTTGCCACTGCCATTAGTTTGCCTCTACACGCACCATGACACCCTATTTCCTCTTGGTTCTCCTTTAGAGCAGGGGTCAGCAAACCACCAACAGCGAGCTGTTTTTGTAAATAAAGCTTTATTGGCACGTGGCCATGCCATTTGTTGACATGTTCAATATGGCGACTTTCGCACAGCGCCGAGAGTGGCGTGGGTGCTGTAGCATACCATCTGGCCTGTGAAACTCAAAATATCCATTCTGTCACAGTGAGAAAGCGCTTGCTGACCTCTATTCTACATCTACTGGAGCTAGGGAAGATGCGTGTTGTTTTACCTGCATCGACTTTGTGCAAGCCTTCTAAAGAACTGCACAGACGTCTCCGAATCTGTCAGCAGCAA
The DNA here is from genome assembly GCF_000001635.26 of Mus musculus. NCBI lineage: Eukaryota > Metazoa > Chordata > Mammalia > Rodentia > Muridae > Mus > Mus musculus. The sequence continues at coordinate 74,258,641 of NC_000081.6, read as the reverse complement.
GGTTCCCACAGGTTGGCTTGTCTGAGAGACTGTTTTCACGAGCTCTTCGTTTTCATAATTAAAACCTTTTCTAATGAGCCTTGATACAATGCCACACCCCCCACCAAGCATAAATAACAAGAATTAGCATTTACTTCTTACCCTCAATCCATCCCCCACATTCTACACCTTCCATAGCTTTAAATATGTATGTCTAGAGAAGCTAACGGGCCCCATAAAAATCCAAGACAGTTTGCTGCATCATGAGTAAAAAGTGGAGGCTATTCCCTCAGCATCACAAGTGCCCAGGTGGGACCAACCTTCCCCGGCTGCTGCCTAAGGGCTCACTCCACCTGTGAAGGATGTTTTGAAGGACTTGGTCCATGGTTTTCCTTTTTCAGCACTTCAGAAAGCTATTCCGTCAACCTCTTGCCCACACGGCTCCCATGGGAAGTTGGCTGTGTTCTCGTCTTTGTTCTTTGATAGATAAGTGTTTTTCCTCTAGCCATTCCCTCCCCCTACCCCTTTTATCTGATACTCAGGGTTTTAAGCAAGCAGAAGTTGGAGTATTTGAAGCGAGAGAGGGCCAGGCTGACTAGTTTATCTAGCTTCTGCTATTCTGCCTTGAATAGCAAGGCAGGGCTGTTATTTTTCCCAGTATTTCTCCTGATCCATTCTTTAGTCTCTATTTTATGGGATTCTGATTATACGTGCGTTAGAGCCTCCTGCATACGCTGTAATATCTCACTTTCTTTTTTTGCCCCTCATGTTATCTTTATGCTTTCTTTCGGGGGAGGCATCATAGATGTATTTCTAGGCTCATTGACTTTGTCTGTGGATGAGTCCTGGCCACAGGGGAGATACAAGTTTTACAATGAGATTTTGATTTGCTTTCAGGAAGACTTTCTTGAACTTACTTTGGGATAATTTTGGATTTAGAGAGAAATTCCAGAGGGAGTGTGTGCATGGCCTACCTCCAGCTTCCCTACTGTCAGGTGCTGGCAGACTTGTCCTGTAAATGCCTGGTAATGAATGCTTATGCTATGAGCAGATTCTGCTGGACCTCCGCCCTGGACACAGATGCAGAAGGGCATCCACAGATGATGTGTGAAGCAGGCCAGGGACCATTAACACAAAACTATCCCCACAAACAGACCAGGCAGGATTCTCCCATCCCATCCCAACATGATCAATTCACTGTATCAGGCCAGTGTGATGACCACTACACTATGGAAATGCCCCATAATATCACATTTCCATGAATGTTGTAAAATCAAGAAGTTCCACATTAGATAAAGATGCTGAGTCCCCATGTGTGTCTTCTGTCTGTTCACAACTCTGACCAAGGCCTTAAGTGGTCCCTGGCTGTCATTTCTCCCTGGTCTCTCCACCTTTGACACTATGAAGGTCTAACTGTATCAAGCAGTTGGAGCACAGGGTGGGGAGTAGTTGGGGTAGACAGACTCAAGTACTATACCTTGAAAACACTGTGGACTCCCACTGAGAAAAATCACACAATTAATAGATATTTGAGGAGAGATACGTTGAGGTTATACAAATACCTTACATCTGAGTCTGTCTCTCATTATGCCTTCTTCAGCTGGCCTCACAGGAAGCCATGCGATGCCTCTGTGCTTTTCCTTCTGTGTCTATATGTGGGGATTCTTTTGTAAGAAAGAGCTCTTCCTTTTCCTCTACATTCTATTTGTCCAGCCTTTTGTCTATGTCTGTGAAGATTTGGGGACGGTCATTTTGTATGTTGGGTTTTAATCCTTGGCTATGTCCCTTACATATCATGCTGCTCAAATGACTCCAGCCTATAGCCCTTCCAGACTGATTGCATTTGGCAGCCACTTGGCATGGCTCACTGTCATCTGACTTTTATCCATCTGTCCTCCATCATCATTGATTTATTCACACATCTATTACCTACCTGTCTGCCTATCTATGATCTATCATCTATGCATCCTATCAATCACCTGTCTATCTGTCTATCTATCTATCTATCTATCTATCTATCTATCTATCTATCTATCCTCTACCTATCTTCTGTGTATGTACCTATCATCTGTCTAGCTCTTGAACTAGACAGATCACCATATAACTATCTGTGTGGTTAGTGTTAATCTAGAATCACCTAAGAGATGGACCTCTGGGCATGCCTATGAGGGGTATTTTGATTGTGTTAATTGAGGTGGAAGACCTTCCCACTGTGGATGGCACCGTTTCCTGTCTGGGATCCTAGAGTGCATCAGTAGAGAAAGGGAGCTGAGCACTGGTGTCCGTTCATTACTCTCTTCTTCCAGGTTATGGAAATGACGAGACCAGCTGCTTCAGCCTCTGTCCCCTTGATTTCCCTGCCATGATTGATTGATTCTTGGAAGTGTGAGCTAAATAAGCCCTTTCTCCCTTAAACTTCTTTTTTTCAGAGTACTTTTTATCACAGCATCATGAAAAGAAATTAGGTTAAGACATCTATCTATCTATCTATCTATCTATCTATCTATCTATCTATCTATCATCATCTGTCCATCCATCCATCTGTTATTATGGATCCATTGACTTTCACCATCTTGCCATCTGTTTTTAGTGCTGTCAACTGGACAGGATCTAGAATCACCTGGGACATGATCCTCTGGGTGTGTGTCCAAGATTATCTTGATTATATCAACGGAGATGAGAAGACCCAGCTCATTTGTGGATGAGACCATTCCTTGGCCAGGGATCCTGGACTGTGTAATAGGAGAAGGGGGACTGGGCAGCTGCATGCTTTACTGCTCTCCTCTTTTGGATGTGGCTATAACATGGAGAGATGCCTCAAGCTACTGATGACTTGATTTCCCTGTGATGGTCGACTGTACCCTTGAACTATGAGCTACAGTAAACCTTTTCTTCCATATGTTGCATTTGTTAGAATATTTTATTACCACAACATAAGGAAGAGAAAATCTAGCTTGTATGTATGTATGTATTTATGTTTCTATCTATTGATCATTTATCTATCACCTATCTATCAATCTATATCTCTATCTATCAATCTATCTATCTACCTATCTATCATCTATCCTCTATTTGTTTGTCATCTATCTGTCTGTCTATATATTCATTCATCTAGAACTCCAGGTTCACTATAAAGTTCCTCTGCTCCAACTCAAGCATTGTCTACCTTCCAGGCTGGCTGGCAAAGGTGTTCAGAAGCAAAGATCTGGGCTTTGTGTGAGCTTTTCCTGCAGCCTTCCTGCTTCCAGGGCTTCTGGAGGGCAGCATTAGGAATTCTGTGCATATATAGTAACCTATACATAAACACATTTATTCCTTTGGTCCTGTGTGAGACTTTGCATGTGCATGACAATGAGCAGGTTGTCATACCCAGTCTTTGAGAGCAGTTACCCCACACATTGGTGATCCATTCTCTCTTCTTGATGGTAAATCATCACTAGCTGTGAGGAGTCTGCCTCCTGTTCTCTCTATTCTCTCTCCCTCTCTCTCCCCACCCTTCTCTCTCTTTGTCTGAGTACCAGTGCTGATCCCCATGAGACACAGTGAGCCTTGTCAATGACTGTTTGTTCCATCTTGAGCCTCGATAGAGTGTCGCTCACTCTTTTCGCCAGGGACACCAGCCCACTTCTTCCCACCTGCTCTGTCAGGAGGCCATGCCACATGCTTGCTAGACTCATCTTTCCCTTGACACATACTATCGTGGGGCTCTTGACACCCAGCCTGACGTTTTCAAAGACAGATAAGGTGAAGCTTCCTCTCTGGGATGGACCTTTCTTCAGCTTGCTAAGAACTGTCACGTATGAACCATCGCAGCAAGTCCTCCGCAATGCCATCACCAGCTTTCCAATGCCTGGATGGCAGCTTAGTAAACACCCTTCTCCACACCAAGCCCCAGCAGAAATTAAATCATATAGCAGAGCCTTTGGGCTCTAGCTTCTCTCCCTCAGCAGCAGACACTTCCTGTCCATCTGTCTTTTAGAGGGCAGCATCTCTCTGTGCTACATCAGTCTTCAAGGCTGTTGTGTTTTTCTCCCTTATGTTTTTTTTTTTTTGTGCTTTTGCTTTGTGACAGGTGTGTGGTATTTTGTGCTGTTCTCTGTCATTTCCATAGCTGCTAGGGATGTCCAGTACCTTCTCTTCTGCTGCTTTGCTACCTGTCTGCCTTCTTTCTATCACATCTCTTGTTACTGTCACCAAATGCCGGAGAGAAACAACTTAAGACGCAAAGGCTTTATCTTGGCTCATAGTTTCAGAGGACTCAGTCCAGATGGTGGGAGCAGCTCTCTCTATCATGATGGGGGAAGGCTCATGAAAGCAGGAGTGTCTTAGTCCTTGGTGGATGTGTGAGGCAGCTGGTCACATCCTGTTTGCAGACAGGAAGCAGAGAGGGGGACAGAAGTAGGGATGGGCTGTAACCCTTAAAAGCTACTCCCACCCCACCCCTGTAGTGACTTTCCTCCACCAGACAAGGTCCACTAGTTGGGGATCCAGATGTGCAAACACAGGAGTCTGCTGGGGACATTTCATATTCAAATCTAAGAAGTTCCTGCTCAAATTTTTGCACATTTTCCACACTGGACTTTGTTTTCTTCTCATTGGCTTCTGTGAGTTCATTAGAGCCCGTGTACTAGTCTCTTACTAGATGCATAATTTCTCACATTGCTTTGGTTTATAGGCTGTCTTTGGTCTTCTTACTAACGTCTTTTGAGGATCATGAATTTATAACTTAGCAGTTTATCAACTATTTAAGCCCATCCTTCTCTCTGGAGAGCCTAAGATTTGTTGTGTGCCTTGAGGCTTTGCCCAGCTGGTTGGGCCCGGTGCCACTTCCGTTCAGGCTGAACCCTGGACCCCTTCCCCTCTGATGCTCTCAGGAGCTTCTTCCTCTGGCCCTTGTAGGTCTCCCAACCTGCACACATGGTGCTGTTTGCCGTCAGTCCCTTCTCAGGTGGAGTTCTACTTGTCCTGTGCTGCGAACCCCTTGATCTCTCCCATGCCCTGTCTCTCCAGCTCAGGAGTTTACCTAGTTCAGTCTGTCCTTTGCCCTTACACCTACATCTCAGTCTGGAAGCTTGCTGGAGATAGCAGGCCGAGCCCCTTGCAGGGCAAAGCCCCTTTGACACTTCATTTCCCAGGGATTTTGGGTGCAAGTTCTTGGCTGCCCAAGGTTCCAATAGCCATATTTTGTCTGTGCTGTTTTGGGCAGGAGGATTGGATAGTAGTCATCACTGCACCCTGGCCAGTTCTGGGCACAAGTCAATGTGGTATTTGTACTTTAAAACCTTCCTATGCTTGCTATGCCCACATAATCATCATAACAACCCATTTTCAAACTCTTGGGGAAGAGAGTGGATACTTGTCTAGGTTCAGAGGGCCGAGTTCCATAGCCTTATTGGGCTGGGGCTGGGGCTGGGGAAGGGCCTTGGCTTTGTGGCTTCCAGGGTCAGTGATTTCTTCCTAGTGAACCATATTGGCCAAGCACAAGGAAGAGGCGATAGAAGGGCTGTGGGTAGGAATAGTCGGTCCTCATGACTGGGTGGCACTCAGGATAGTGCCCAGGTGGAAGGAAGCAGCAAGCACATGCTCATGAGCCCCTTGAATCCTGAGTGAGCACCCATTGCTGCCCCATTGACAGCAGACTCCAGCTTCTTTGCCTTTCTCTGTGGGCTGAGGACCAGCAATTCACTGGGCATTGCCCAGGCCTCCTGGACTCCTGACTGTCACCACCTGCCTCTTCAGTGTGTGTACAGCCATTGCTGGGTTACCCAGCCCCCCATTACAGAAGCCTGTGCAGTAAGTCCTTTATAACATAGTCATACATTCTTAGTTCTGTTCTAGAGACCTTCACTTAATGCCCACACAAACTCATGATTCTTGGGATCAAAGACTGTTGGCCAGAAAATCGGTGACTCTAAGGAGTCACCTTATTTCCTAGTTCAACCTCCTGCTCACCATGGTGTGGATGGGGAAACTGAGTCCCAGGTAATGACTGGCAAGACTGGGAAACTTCTCCTTCTGTTATACCCACAGCCATGAAAAAAGCCTCCCCTTGCTTGTCCTTAATTTTTCCTGACTTGCCCTCAGCATGCACAGTTTGAGGCTACTAATATATAATTACACACAAATCTCTCCCTTCATCTTCAGGGCAAGTGTTTATTTTAGACTCAAAATGGCAAACAGAAAGGGAATGTTTGAACTGTAAAGACGTTCTAAGCCCTTAGCCACAGGGCTGATGAGTCTATTAGGCTTACAATAGGGCGATGGAAATTGAAACATACACTTCTGCGGTGTGTGGGCGATCGCAGGACTGCACCCAGGCTGGGTGTCCCCAGGCCTTGGACTCTTTATGGCTTTTATCCTGTAGAATCATCAAGGATCTTTAATGGCTGTGATTCCAGTGTCTTCGCCCTTGCTCCACCTGGTGTCTCCTTTTCTGTGTCCCAACATAATCATAACAGACACTGTGGATGTGGCGTCTCTTGGAAAAGACTGTCATGAGATGAGACAGTACTTGAGACGCTCACAGCCTTGACAAGAGGCCATGATTGATCATGGTTCACTATGCAGATGGGTCTAGACTGTTTTCACAGATCATAGCCACTGAATTCCATGGGACACTGTCCACCACAAGCCAACCCCAATTCTGGCCAGGACATGTGAGCCCCTGCACCATGTGAAGTGGAGAAAGAGCGACCAGATGGAGCAATGACCCAATTTATCATGTCCTGAAGCAGCCATGGCTGGGTGCTGCTCCCTGCCCCCACTGATCCACTGACTCGCATTCCTTATTGGTCCTGCTTCTTTGATGACCTTTGACTAAATCACCCACCCAGCATTGCTGCTTACTGACATCTTCTTGGGTGAGCGAGGCTGGGGACAGAGTCATTCTAAAAACTCAGTTATGCCACCATTCAACCAGCTGCAAGAACAGAGGCACAGCCCTTCTTGGTTGATATCTCCTAAAACATAACCAAAACCTGCAGGGAATCAAGCCAAAAGTCGGGTCCCTGTGCGAAAGGGAGCAATATATAATGCTTCTTCAAAATCGCTTTATACAGAGCTATAACGGAAGCCTCAAGGCATTTACCCTTGTCCCTGCTTCCAGCTCCATTGGCCTGGGGAGGCATCCTTCCAGGTATCCTTGACCTCAGTTCAATGCAAGATGGTGTCCATGTCTGACTTTGTACACCATCTCCAGGTAACATTCAGTGATGGCTAATATTGACTGTCAACTTCCCAGGATCTAGAATCACTGAAGCCCTGAGCACATCTGTGAGGGATCTCTCCATTAGGTTAACTGATGTGGAGAGATGCACCTTATGAGTGGGTAGTATCATGCCCTGGTCTAGAGTCCTGAACTTCATTTTAAAAAAAGAAGAAAGAAAGAAAGAAAGAAAGAAAGAAAGAAAGAAAGAAAGAAAGAAAGAAAGGAAGGAAGAGAAAGGAAGGAAGGAAGGAAGGAAGGAAGGAAGGAAGAGAAAGGAAGAAAGGAAGGAAGGAAGAGAGAAAGAAAGAAAGAAAGAAAGAAAGAAAAGAAAAGAAAAGAAAAGAAAAGAAAAGAAAAGAAAAGAAAAGAAAAGAAAAGAAATTGCTGACACAGCATTCATCCCTTGCCACATCCTGACTACAGCTGCCATGTGACCAGCCGCCTCATGCTCTTGCTACAGTATCTTCCCTGCAATGATAAACTGTGTCCTGGAACTGTGGACCAAAATAAACGCTTCTTTAAGTGGCTTTTGCTAGGGTCTTTTCTTATAGCACCAAGAAAAGTAACAGATACTATTTTACAAATTCACTGCAAACAAGCAGCATCACGGTGTGTTCTACTTTCTCCATGTGGAGGAAGATGCTCTGCTTTGGTCGCTTCAGCAGCTCTTGAGCAACTGAAATCAAGGCGCCCCAGTTAGGGTGTGTGAGTGTGGTGCCTCCAGCAGATGCCTTCTGCTGGTGGTCCCTTTTGGCCTCCTCACTACTTGCTAGTGTATCTCTGTAAGCCCATCACGAGGTGAAAAACTTCTGTGTAAACCTCTCCCTCGGTGCCTCTTATCCCAGCGAAACAGCCACACCCTTGAATCTCTCTCCCTTGACTCTTTCTTGCTCCCTGCCTCTGACATTGCAAGAGTGATGTTTGCTGCATGTATGTGGTTTCTTTCCTATGTGTAGGGATACTAAGTGTGTGTATTCTAGCCACATGGACCCTTATGGACTTCTATGTATCCTGGTGTAATTTGGGGTGAACTTTCCAGGTTGAGTAAGCCTGAAAGGAGTCTGTGGGTCTTCAACTCTCCTGATAGCTCTGCATGATGAATACTTGGGCTCACCTTGTTCATGCTGATGGGACCCTGTATCCTCACTAGTTAGTGTCACACTGGCTCGGTAGGTTCTGCTCAGGTCATTGGTGTTAAAGGCCTGCTGAGGATAGTTTAATTTCATTTCCTCCTTCATGGACTCAGCTGGACCCATTCACTGTGTCCTGCCGTTTTCATTTCTTTGTCTGGCAATGCTGCTTTCTCTGCTTCAAGGTTATTGTCCCTTCTCCTACACTGCTGGGAGCTACCCTGCCCTGTTCTGCCGACTTCACTATGCTTCGGGCACTGTTGTGTCTACTCCAGGCCAAAAGCTTGTGCCATTTCTTTGTGGGGTTTGCTGTAGATGTTTTAATTTGAACATAGTCTGAGTGGCTCTCCTTTGAAGGCCGTGGGCTTTCTAGAGCTTATAGAACCAACTTATCCCTTCTCATCTCAGGTTGGTGAAGACATGCCTGTCAACCATTTTCTTCTGAAGGTTTTGCTCGTAGCTTCTGGATTGAGGCTTATGTCTGTGCCTCTCACAGTGGAAGCGTCTGGTTTGACTGAATGACGGGGGACATTTGCCACAGCTCCATTTGAGGAGTTTCTAGCACGTGCCACTCACTGCCAGGCTTCCTGTGTGCAAATGGAACAATTTCTGAGCCTGCCTTACCCACTAGGGTCGTCTGAACACCAAGGGCTCACGGTCTGGTTATTGTCACCTCTTCATTGTCAACCTCTGCCAGGACACACCCTTCTCCACTTCTAAGACCATCCCACTTTCTAGATCTCTGTCCCATCTCTCACTCTCTGAATGGCTAGCAGCTCCAGCGTGAGCACTTGGAACTTTTGGCATGCGAGGGTCTCACGTCTTCCTTGCATGGGAAGCTACACCAGTGGACTTCTGCAGTGCGAAATGTGGTTTCTTTAGAAACACAGAAATACTTATGTGAACATGATTTTGTTTTGATCCCAGGTGTGGGATATGGAGCTGATGACTGTCCACAGCAGCTAAGTATGAGTTGTCTCGTCCTCTGGCAGGGTCATGATGTTGCCAGTTGAAGATAGTTTATGTTTGGAATTCTGGGGACTCTTCGGGAGGGCATATGAATGCCAGAGTCCAGAGAGAAATGGCAGCAGTTGCTCTCCCTGCTGCTGCTGCTGCCGCCGCCGCCACCCCTGCTACTGTTTGCTGGCTGTCCTGTTGCTGTTTGCTGGTTGGAGATATCCTAATGATGAAAATTGGACTTGCCCCAGGGAACTCGATGCACCTAATCACAGGAAGTAATCTAACAATATTAATGACCCCTTCCCCCTTTAAGCTTCTTTCTCTTCTACCTAGCGTTAGGGACTTGGGAGTAGAGAAGGGCGGTAGGGAAAATAATCCAATAATGTAGCTAAAAGTCCATCTAGAGTCCTCCCTGGTGCTGCACCAGCATCCTGGTCTCTTCTACCTTCCCATTTCTTGTGGATGCTGAGCCTGCCCTGTCATCTGTGTAGTCCACAAACTACCTGGGCGGGATGTGCAGGAGATAGCCTCTGTCCCCAGCCTGCTAAGCTCACGGCTGGCTTTTGAAAATGTTTTAGCTTGCATGGTTCATGTAAAACCTCCCAGGTAGAAATAATCTCACCTTGGAGTCTGCACGGGCGGCAGAGCCTCACTAAAAGCCTGCCTCTTCTTTATTTTTAATGTAATGTAGCTTTTATTATAAAATTAGTACACGCTCAACTGTGTGAAATTCAAGGAAGGCAAGAAGAGTGCGACCCTGCTCTCCAGAGGTGGCTCTGTTTATAGATCAGTGCGTTGTTGTTCAGCACGCCTTTTCAAAACTGCCTTCCTGAGGTGTCACTGAAGACAGAGGCTGTGCGTGTTTAATGTGCTCAACTTGATGAGTTTGCAGGTAGGTGCGCATCCGAGGAAACTATTGCTGTGGCAGATCCACAAACCCTGTCAGCGCCAGGCTTCTTCCTCTGTGCTTAGTTTTATTGCCATTTTTTATAAGACCACTTAATCCTATCTGTCCTCTTAGCAAGACTCAAAGCATGCTTCACAAGGCACTGTAGTCAGCTGTACACATGGCACTGTGCCTTGATCTCTAAGACCTCTAAAAATGCATAATGAAAGCTGTACCGTTTGACCAACACTTCTTTCCCCCTTTCCCCAAGACCCCAGCAACCATCCTCCTCCTCTCTGCTTCTCAAGAGTCTGACTCTTACAGATTTATCACAGGAGTGAGACAAGCAATATTTGCCCTTCCTGACCCAGCTTGCTGTGCTTTGCACATAATGTTCCAGGTTCATCCATGCTGGAGCAAGTGAGAGGAGTGCACCTTGCTCATGACTGCATAGTGGTCCATGGTGCCTGTGGTCCAGACTTTCTGTTGATTCAGCCTCTTGCTGATGGGCACCTGCCAGGTCTGTCTTACTGTCAGTAGTGCTGCTGTAGACACTGGAGGTAACCTCTCTTCTTGATGGTGCTTTCCTTTCCTTTGGCTGTTATACCCTGTGTTGGGTTGTTGGGTGACTTGGTCATTCCAAGCTCTGTTTTGCACCGTGGTGACACTCACTTCCACCTGCACCAGCTGTGCATCCAGTGTTCCTAGAGGCCTTTTGAAACTCGTCATAGTGATGAGTGTGCAGGGTGTCTCCCTGATGCTTAGTGACATTCAATCCCTTCATGCTGTGTCACCTTCCTTCCCTCTTTGGGAAATTGTTTATTTAGGCTGCATACTCATTTATAAACCACATGTTTACCTCTGGCTTGGAGACCTTTGCAAGGGTTGCTGGGTTTCTGCCCTTTGGGGCTACGTGTGCCTTTGCTCTCAGTGCACGGGGCTCTTACATGGCTGACTCTTTCCTGGCTGCACAAAGTGTTTTCATTTACCGTGGTCCCGCCTGCCTGTGTTTTTTGGGTCCTATCCATTAAGTCATGACCCAGAGCCATGTCGCCTGAAACAAAAGTACACACTTTCTCACCGATACGTGGCTCAGGCTGGAAGGACACAGTGGCAGAGAGACCTGAGGTGGAGGAGCAGCAGAAAACAAGTAGCTGGGAGGTGGGACCTCATGAGCCTACAGCCTCCCTAGAGGCTTCCATCAGACAAGACTCTCCCCAACAGCAACTGCAGAGACTGCCTTTCAGTTGGGAGCCCTGGATAGGTTGCCATGATTGGCTTGTTTCAGAACGGATTAGACTTGGCCATTTTCTTTTCCATACAAATGGCAAAATCCAATGCTCAGCAGCCTCCACCCAGGAAGGAGAGAATCAGGCAGAGCTCACATCCTGTGGCACATGACTATGGGGTGTGCAAAGTGCCCACAGCCGGTGCTCAATCTCCGCTTCTTCCTCCCTGGACTTGTGCACTGTCTCCAGCCTTAGGCCTCCCCCTCCATGCACTTCGGCTTGTGGACCCCTCAGATGATGGGTGGTTCCCTCCTCTTCCTCCTTCCCTTTCTTCTTACAACATTTAAAATACATATGTAACTTTTTTTTTCTGAACCATCCCAACTTTCATAACATTGTGAACTCACAAAGGATTTCAACAACACAACAGGAATTTCCAAGTGCAGGCAGGAACACAGTGCTTCTATGACCACTTTGTTTTAGGAACATAGTGATATTTTTAGGGTTGTTATTTAAAATTTGGTTCCTACTTTCCTTGGTGAATATTGCCTCATAAGAAAATATTGGTTTTATACTGCTCATGTAGGTATTCTAAGGAATTACAAACATACTAGAATCTGCGAGTTATAATGTATTTAATACTTTGGTTTAGCAAATAAATTGTATCTGTCATTTCTGGCATAAGCATTGTGTCTCTGAACTCCATATCCACTAACTCTAAGGAATCATTATTTTCAGAATAGATTGCTATAAATAGAATTAATGAGTCTGATGATGTACCATGCATTTTAAAATCCCTTTTCAATTCCTCAAGTGCCTTTCAGTGCCGTTTTTAAAACTTTGTACTGTGGTAAAATAGAAGCAATATAAGACCTACTGCCTGCATTAGCTTCTGATTTCTTTCCTGTGATCTACTACCCGACAAGAAACAGTTCATAGAAGAAATAACTCAACTTGGCTTACAGTCTAAAGTGTTACGGTCCATCACCTTGGAGAAGATGTGGTGGTGGCTGGTTTTCTGGCAGCAGGAGCCTGAGACTGCTTGTTAACAGACCAGTAGACCAGGAATGAGAAATGGCAGGGATTAGGGCAAGGCTATAGACCTCAAAGCCCATCTCCTAATGACCTGTGTCCTTTAAGGAGCCCTCAAATTCCACAGGTTCCACAGCCTCCCAAAATGGTGTCACTAGCTGGGTACTGAGTGTGCAGTCATGGAGAGAGCCTGTGGGGTACATTTTACATGTAATTCCTACTACTAGCTTAGCTGTCTGAAGCTGTGAGCCTGTGAGGGTATATTTTACATGCAATCTCTAATACTGCCTCAGTCATCTGAAGCATATACTTCAGCAACATCGAACACATCGATATGTTTGAACTAACATCGCCCTCATCCATCCCCAGAGCTTCCCTCTGACTCTATTAGGTGCTAACTGCCCATCCCCTGTCTCTCATCTTATTGCCATGTTCAAGTTTCCCAGTGAGTTCGTTTACTCATTCTCTCATCCATAAAGCTCTTGCGGTTCCAATAGTTAAGGCTTCCAGGAAGGATGGAGAAGTGGGAGGTCATGTGTAAGGATGAACTGTACTGTGCAGCCTGGATGGCTGGCAGAAGACCTGAGATGGGGGATGGGAGGGTGTCAAGTGGAGCTGGTCGGAGAGGTGTGTGTGTGTGTGTGTGTGTGTGTGTGTGTAAAAGAGTTATGGGGTAGAGTGATCTCTGAGCCATGAGGGTAAACTATTCATCTAAGACTTGGCCAAGAAGAGCCTGTGCAGCAACCAGGAAGGGAGCTACACTCTGAAGGACTGGGGATCTGTGGAAGGTCTTAGGCAATGCTGTTTTAGGGAGCCAGTGAGTAGTTAAGCATTGGATGTCTGCAAATAAGTTTCCATGAATACACTATAGCAGGGCAACATATGTCTATTCTTGTTACTGGGTGTCTTACCCAGTCTGCTTTGTCATAGTGCTGGATGCTTCCCCCCCCCTGTCTGTCTGTCTGTCTCTCTCTCTCTCTCTCACGCACACACACACACACACACACACACACACACACACACACGTTTCTTACAGTTCAGGTATCTGGGAGGTGGAGAGTGAATGGCCACCGGGGTCTATCTTTCTTCTGGGACCCCCACACAGTCAGAAGTGGACAAGCTTCTCAGGCCTTCTCTACCATGTGAGCATCACTTCCACTCTGAACACCACATCCCTACAGCCAGTCCTCCTAATACCATCACCTTGGAAACAGCTTTTCAGATGGTTTTAGGGAGACGTTGTCCTCGTCCATTGCTGGATGACTGGGTCCTCTCCTGGGACTCATAGGGCTGTCCTCAGTTGGAGATGTCACTGGGGAGACTTTACTCCGTGATTCCTTAGGTCATTGGTAAATTGGTCTGTGATTGTAGACCCAGTCGGTATAGCTTCTCACGGGCTACCAACTAGAGCTGCGCACAGTGTGTTACCATGTGCATTCCCATGTGTCCGTTCAAGCCAGTCACTCATCAAGAAGAGTGTTTACAGTGTAGAGCAGTGGTTCTCAACTTGTGGGCCATGGCCCCTGTAGCAAACCTCTGTCTCCAAAAATATTTACATTATGATTCAAAACAGTAGCAAACGTACAGTTATGAAGTGGCTATGAAATAATTTTACAATTGGAGTCACCACCACATGAGGAACTGTATTAAAGAGTCTCAGTGTTAGGAAAGTTGAGAACCGCTGGTTTAAAGTAAGCTTGTGTTCTCAATATAAGGTCTCATCTATGCATGTGACATTCCCTGTCCTGTGCAATGTGGTCACATGGGGATTGTTTTTGATGTAATGTGACATCTTTACATGGGTGATGTCTCCTATGTTATATGTAGAGTGTTTTGATGTGTTGAAGCAGGCAATGTTCCCCCCCCACCCCCAATTCTTTTGGTTAAAAATGGGTGAATTGTTCTTGAGGGAAAATCGAAATGTGTATTTTCTGATTTCTTTGTATATACAACTGATATCATATAAAAATGTAATGAAGGACACTATGGAAAGTGGAGGGGAGAGGACAGGGTAGAAGGGACCTTGGTACCTAGGACAGGGCATGCTGGTGGCTTCCTTAGTCACTGGGGTTTCTTCAGGCTTGTGTATTCCAATCTTAGACCTCCAAAGCCCACAAACCAAGAACAGCAACATGAAAGACCAAAACAAACAAACAAACAAACAAACAAACCCAACAAAGCATCCATCATCAGCCAAACCATCAGGAAAAGGCAGAATTGCAAATGACAGCAGTTCTACACTCCATGGAAAACCATGGCCTACCGTCAGCGCATCTCACTGAGCAAGGAAGCCAGGCTTCCACCTGTGATAGGTGGCATGAAGCCTCTGACACTTTAGGAGGTGGGGTCATAGCAGCCAGATAGAAAGAGGGACTGACTTACTCCTGTGGCTGGCAGTGAGCCCTAAAGTGGTAAGTCTGGAATTACACAAACACAAGGAAACATTGAAGTACTTCTTACTCTCCCCACTGGGACAGTGTCCTAGGGAGCCTCATAGAGAGTCAGGGTGTTTACCAACACCCAGTGACTAAGCCATTCCCAACGTGACCACAGGAGATCTATTTAGTGAGCGGCTATGTTTCTCTTCCTGTTCCAGCAGTAACCGGAGTGCCACGCACTGAACATGCAAGATAAAAAGTGATACCTCATCTAAACTAACCACAAGAAAGTCAATCAGATGGATGCATGGCTATTAGGTAAACTTATATTTTAAATCGATTTAATCGGGATGGGGAAGGACATTATGGTAGAGTAAAAGATGCAGCCAACCTGTTGTAGCAATTCTCAACGTCTGTGCACCAGACAACAACTCTGTAGCACTGTGTGTGAAGTGAAGCAAAACCTGATGAGGCTAAGAGACAAATCAACAGAGCCATCCTAGTCACTGAAGAGTTTAATATCCCCTCTCAGCGATTGGGAGAACAAGCAGCTGTGACATTAACAAGGATGGAGAACTCAGCAGTGTCACCTGCAAGTGGCTGAATCACTCTCTGCAGAACATGCCACCAGGCCAGGCAGAAGGCAAACTCAGTTTAAGTGCTGCAAACACATACTTACATCGACTGTGTTCTCGGCACGTAACAAACCTCAACAACCTTACATGACTCTCTAAATCACAGAGTATCGTGTCTGCTACAATGGAGCTGACCTAGAAATCACCATCAGGAAGATGACTGGGAACTCTCTAACCATGGGAAACTCAACGCACTTCTTCATTTGTCTAGGCGGAAATGCTAAAGGGAGTTAAAAACAAAACAAGAATTGGATGAAAATACAGAGTCCTGAAATTTATAGTCTAGCTAAATACCTGGAAAACAGAATGCAAGATACGTCAAAGCAGGCTAAAGGAGAGAGAGACAAAGCCGAAATCCCAAGTCTGTGTCATTTGAAATAGGAAAACACTAAAGAAACAGCTGGCTTTGTAGAAAGATTAATAAAATCGACAAAACTATAAAAGAACAGCAAAAGACTTAAAGAGACACACATTGCTGAAAACACACACAGAACAAGATGCACCACAGACATCAGAAGGAGGGTCGGAGATGGGGAACAAGTCCACACATAGATACCTGCTGACTTAGGTGAGAGGGGCCAATGCCTCCAAAGCACACATGGCCAGAACTCGCCCTTTCTGAAACAGACCATTTGAATCATCTTACAACTATTAGAGAAATTGAATTCATAACTTAAAACCTTCCCCCAAAGAAATATACAGACTCTGCTGGTTTCAGTGGAGAATTCTACCAAATGCTTAAAGTAGAATTAATGCCAAAAGTGCATAATCTCCTCCAATGAAACAGCACGGGTGGGAATATTTGCTAGTTCATTTTATGAAGCTATTACCACCAAAAGCAGAAACAGCACAGAAAGAAAACCATAGGCTGGTATTACTCGTGAATGTAGATGTGAAATTCCTTACGAAATACCATCGAACAGAATTCAGCAGCATATAAAAAGAACTATAAACCATGACCTAGGGGGTTTAATGCAGGGCTATGAGGCTAATTTAATATTTAAAAAACAAGCCATAAAGCCCACCACATTAACGTGTTAAGGAAGAAAAGGCAAGATAATATCAGCAGATGCAAAATCATTTGCCAAAATCTACTCTTCATGCATGATTTTTGAAGTAACCTATTGAAGTAAGGGCCTAGGAAAGCTTTTCAACTTGAAAAAATTTTAACAAATATCATTACCATTGAGTTATTATTGAAAATAAAAATACTTTCTGCCCAATCTAACAAAGTAGGAATTTCTATTTTAAAAGCTTTTATTCAACATAGTATGGAAACTTTAGCCAGTGCAATAAGGCAAGAAAAAAAGCAGATTGGAAAAGAAAAACTAAAACAAACTACCTACAGTAGATTGTTTCTCCCACATCAATATTAATCAAGAAAGTGGCCCACAGGCTTGACTACAGACCAATCTGATGGAGGCGCCTTCTCAGTTGAGGTTCCTTCTTCCCAGATGACTCTAGCTCTTGTCAAGTTGACAAACAACTAACCAGCACTACTCTTCAAGTTAATTGCCACAGATATGCCTCACCTCTTTGTCTTCTTATTTCTGGGTAGGTAGTTTGACACATAAAGATATCATTTCATGCTGTCAGATGGTTGGCAAGGTGCTCCTGATTTGGGCACAGGAGCCCTTGTCCATGTGGATCCAGACAACTTTCCATTCCCCACTTGCTGTCTACTTACTTCCAAGCATCATCAAGGGTCAGAGAATAAACCAGGGCCAGAGGTGCTGCCTGACTTCCTGCAGGCCCAGCTTGTTTATATGATGCTCAGAGCCCAGTCCCCTGCAGCTCCCATCTCCAGTGTTCTGTGCTTGTTGGGCCACCTCTTGGGTGGTGGCCTTGCTTATAACCTTCCCATGACCTTCTGGACAGAGTCTCAAGCAGTGACCCACCCTATGGGCCAGTTCTGGTCTTGCTTGGACATGGTTTGTTCAACCCTAACCTGGGTTCCTGACCCTTATAAACAGAATAAAGGCTCTTTGGGGGCCAGTAGCACCCTGGACCAGTTGGGGAAGTAGGAAGTCATTACTCAGTGAGGTCTTGGAGTCATGATTCTCAGAATCAGGCATGTGGGACAGGATGCTGTGATGAGACCATAAAGTGGAATTGTTCAGGTAGGGCAGGGACACCGGAAGAAAGTTCTGATCTTGGTTCCTCATTGTCTCTCACCCCTTCCTGGTTCTTATGTGTGAGAATGGAACTCAAGCTGAGAACGGACCCACGAGCCCATCATCATTGGACCAACTGGACAGACCTATTGGTTCATCCTTCTCTCCATGTCCCACCCCCAGTTTCTGCGATCAGTCCTTCAAAAGGCCCTGAAACTAGCAGTCCAATGGTAGCTCATTCACAGAGACACCTCCAGCTTACAATAGCTCTGCCCTCTGTTTCTCTTAACTCCTACGCTATGAATTTTGTAATGAGTCTACAAGACATTTCTTTCTAGATCTTGCCCCCTGTGGCCTGTGGATTTTATCTTGAAAGCCTGAGATGTAGAATGAGGAGTGTCCAGGGCACCAGCTCCTGAGTTTAAGCCTACCTTAGGCGAGAGGAAAAGCCTCCATCTAACTTAAACACAATTCACCTTTCATATGTAAACTGTTGGCCAGCTAGGTCACCTGCCTCTCTCTAGCACCGTTTATGGAAGAAGGAAGGGGATATTCAGAGTTGCTTCCTCTTGCCCATTCTTCTGTCCTCCCAGAACACAACTGCTTGCTTCAGCTGTAGTTGGTAATGTATAAGAGTCATCCAGGTGGTACTGGTTTTGAAGGCATGAAGGGGTCATGAAGATCAGCTGAGGCTTGGCACAGTGAGAGACCATGAAAGGCCATTGGTGAAGGTGCAGCCTCAGTTGTTATTGATGGCCCTGGACTGAAGGGGTCATGCAAAGGATTTGAGGCTTGGCACTATGAAGAGAGCCTGTGAGCGACTATTGTTGAAACCTAGTTGCAGCAGAAGATCCCAGTGTATTGGAGATGCTAGTACCCTGAGATGATCACCAAGAACAGCAGCAGCAGTGGATTCAATCAATATGAGCTTAGAGTGCTACAGAGAGCTAGAGAAGAGCTGGAGAAGTGACACCAGCCCTCTGGAGGAGCCTAAAATATCATATGTGAATCTCAGTCATTGAAACAAGAAGCTGTAACACTGAAGTTTCCTTGGAGACCCCAAGATGTTTGAGATGCTACAGCAGTGGGCTATCTGCTGAGGAAAGCTACTAACAGGGCGTGGAACCAGCCTAGCAGAAAGAAGTTTGTTGCTGTCAACAAAGATGAAAAAGGAGTTGGAGATCTAAAGACAGCTTTGACATCAGCCATGGAGATGCAGACTTTGGAGTTTGCCCAGCTGGTTTCTTGTCCTGCTTTGGGGATTATAGTTAAGTGATTGGATGAGTCTCAGAAGAGACTTTGAATTTGGACTTTTAGCATTGTTGAGACTGATTTTGAAGTTGGAATAAGTGTATTTTGCATTATGGTATGTTTAGGTATAGCTCCCACAGACTCATATGTTTGAACAAGTCTATGGGGGCCAGGGAGTGGAATGTGGTGGTTTGTATATGCTCAGCCAAGGGAGTGGAACTATTTGGAGGTGTGACCTTGTTGGAGTAGGTGTGTCACTGTGGGTGTGGGTTTTAATACCCTCGTCCTAGCTGCCTGGAAGTCAGTATTCTACCAACAGCCTTCAGATGAAGATGTAGAACTCTCAGCATCTCCTGTACCATGCCTGAGTAAATGCCACCATGTTCCTGCCTTGATGATAATGAACTGAACCTCTGAACCTATAAGCCAGCCCCTTTTAAGAGTTGCCTTGATGGTGCATGCCTTTAATCCCAGCACTTGGGAGGCAGAGGCAGGTGAATCTCTGAGTTCGAGGCCAGCCTGGTCTACAAAGTGAGTTCCAGAACAGCTAGGGCTACACAGAGAAACCCTGTCTCGGGAAAAAAAAAAAAAAAGAGTTGCCTTGGTCATGATGTCTGTTCACACCAGTAAAATCCTAACTAAGACACCACCCTAGGCCATTCCTCTTTCTAGAACTTGTTAAATCCTACTGGGCCTCATCTCATGTCAGATGGAGTAGTTTGAGTCTGCCTCAGCTCCTGGCCTCTTCCCTTCACTTGGAAGTAGAGATGTTCTAGCCTTGGGGCTGTCGCAACTACAAGGGACTTATGCATTCCCACCCTTCTGCCCAGCCTACTTTTCCCTTGGGCATCCATCCTGCACGCCCTGGCAGTGCCTGTCTCTGTGTAAGTGGTTGAGTAGCACAAGATATGTCCAGTGTGAAGGCCATCCCTGGGGTCCACAGCACAGCAGGAATGAAGGAGACATCTGTGTTGGTAGCAGAGGAAGCAGAGCTGAAGGGAGAGGGGTCAGTGCCAATTTTTGAGACTTCCACTAAGTTGTGGCTCAGCTAAGGCCAGCTTCCCTGTCTTGAGAAGGTCACAGTAGCTAGACATAAACTGCCCAAGGAAATGAAGGCCAGTAGGGACTTTGGGTGATCCCGTGGGATGATCTGAACCACCCGTCCTGTGAGATTCAATCATCACTCCCAAGTAGGGAGAGGTCAACAGTATGTTCCAGGTACCATGACATCATGACTTCTCAGTAGGATGGGATTAGTGGTTGATCATCTGTGTTCTGTAACAAGGCATGCTTTGTACTGATAATTACCTAATTTTTCCCTTCACCCTAATGAGTTTGTACCCTGACTTTCTTTCAGGCCACACTAAAGGGAGCTTCCTCTTCTTCATCACTCCTGCTTCCTGGGGGTCTGTTGTAGATGGGAATGAGGCTGTCTTTTCAGAATTCAAGTTGAGTGATGTGCCTAGTGAGCAAATTTAGTTGACAAATTTTACCCGTTTACGTTTATTTTAACCACTATCATCTTAGGACCCACTCCTGCCACCTTCCCACCTTCTCTCTCTCTCCCTCCCTCCCTCATCCTCATGGATGTTTCACTCTCTTAGTGAAGGTCACCCTCAACTCAAGCTCATGCTGTGTACTGCTGGCTTCTCAATCATGTCGGGGAAATCATGGTGGCAGGAACGCAAGGCAGATGGTCATATGACATCCACAACCGAGAAGCAAAGAGAGATGAGAGCTGATATTCAACTTGTGTTCTCTGTTTTATTCATAAGATGGTGCCACCCACATTTAGGATGGATTGTCCCACCCAAGTGATTTAAATAAGCTAGATAATTTCTGACACTCGTGCCCAGTGACTTGTCTCCTAGGTGATTCTAGGCTCTTTCCAGTTGGAAACCACCATGCCCATCTATCTGACATCATTGACTGTTTTTTCCTGAATATTGGTCCCCGTTCCTTAGATGTGATTTTACCATTCTGGTCTCTGTCTTGCAGCCATGGGCCCCTGGTTCTTGCCTGTTTCATGCTTCTGCTCTCTAAGTATCCTGTCTCTATCACTTCCCTCTGTCATCTGGACCATCCATGGGTTCTCCAGCATGCCATGCGGCTTCTGCCCTCAACCCCATCTCCCATGTTTCTTTCATCCCTAAACTTCTAATTCGAAGTTTGTTCCCAGAACTTATGTAGATTTTTGTTCTTGCTCTATGGTACCCATGTCAACATACTGTTGAGATATAACATGCCCCTCCACAAAGCCTAGCCTGATTCCCAACACTGCAGCATTCAGACAGTGTTTGGGGGAAGAGATTGGATCCGGAAAGCTTTGAATTTCAAGGAGCTGTAATCTGATGGCATGACTGTGAGGTGGTAGAAACTTCTAGATGTGGGGCGTTGTTATAAGAAGTAGTTCATTCCTCAATGGGCCCTGGAAAGACCGATTTACCTTGCCCCTCACTCCCTTGAGCCCATCTTCTCTGGTCCCTGGCCACCAAAATATGAACACATCCTCATGCCACAGTGTTCACCTCACTGTTGCCCAGAAGCATCTGAGCTAGCTGACTGGCAAAATTGCTGAACCGGGAGCCAAAATAGATGTCTGACCCTTAGCTTTTCCTAAAAATCACAGTGAGGGAGAGTCTGACACATGCCTTGCCACACATGTGAGGTCTGTGAGGGCTGATCCCCCATTCTGTGAATGGGTATGCATTTTCTATTCTTGTTTGGGTGCTGATGTCAGGCCTTGAATGATTGCAGGCCTTTGCTTGTAAATCCACTTTAAGTCTGATGTCCTTGACCTGAGACACCTGGTGCAGCTGTGGGTTTCTTTCCAGGACAGGATCTTTAGAGTTAATAGTTTTAATTGTATAATTACAGGGGAATAATTAGGTGGGAAGGCAGCTATGAAATTTCTAGAAACCAAATTTCCATTGTAGTCACAACATAGGTGGTCTTTATAAGCATGACACAGTTCAATGTAATCGCACCTGTTTTGTGATGTTTCCAGGAATCTGTGCTGTCTCCCAGCAGCAAAGACACCTGATCCAAGCTGGTCTGCTGTTTATACCTATTCCTATTGAAGGAATACTATTTCCGCTGGGCTCATGCAAGCAAAGCTTTGTATTCTCCCTACTGGACAGAGTTTAGGAGCCCAGATCCTGGAACTTCAATGAAGGTGATGAGGACTGTCCCTAACTCAAATCGGCCCCGCCTTCTCTAAGGTGAACTGACCTGGCCTCGACCATATTATCTAGGAACTCACTGAATTCTGCCTCACATGTCAGAGCACCCCTGATAGCTGCATATTCCCCCCCCCTCAAAGTTCCCTAAGGGACTTCTGCACATAATGTCCTTCCTCACTGAGAAGGCTGCTAGGGGGTAGTGTTTCTGAAATACTTACGGTCCAATGCTCTCTCTGGTCCTCCACCATCTGTCCACCACCCATTCCTTGTTCCTTGGTTGTGAATCCCTCTTCAACGTCTGGCTAGAAATGAGCATTGCCACATTCTCTCACACAGATATGAGCCAGACCTAAGTCTGCCACTCGGAAGGCACAAGATGACAGCCCAGGTAGCCGCCAAACTTCCTTGTATGGTAGGGGTTAATCATGGCTCAAGCCCAGGGTCATGGGGAAAGGCTCTGAGTACTCTGGACCAGGTTACCCTCCATCATCACTAATGGAGGCCAAAGGCTAGCAAATTCATTGAAAGCTTGCTATGTTCCTGATGGGACTGACCTACTATGTGCCTCAATGGATAAGCAGTCCTGACCCCTGTAACCAGATCTCTCTGGCTGAGACACCTTTCTTAGTAGATACCAGCAGGTAAAGTACATGTATGTTTCATAGGGCTGCCGGGTCAAAAGTTGTATACAGGGCCTACTGGCTACAGAGGGCTGGGGGTTCCTAGAGAGAAGTGGGTTGTATGTACTGGGAAAGCTTTAGCGTTCAAGTGACATGGTGGTCAACTGGCATCTATTTGTCAAAGCAGCTCAGGGAAGGCATCTCCCTGGTGAACCAACCTCTGGGAAACCTTTCCACAAAACTGACACCAACATCTAGTTCAGGAGCTCTAGAAAATTGTTCAACTTCTGACAAAGACTCCCAAGGAACAGAGGGACGGCAGGATCAAGGGGTGGCCACCACCACCTGTTGGCCTTCCATATGTGCCACAGACTTAAGAAGCTTCCAGGCTATGTGAAAATAAAAACAGAGCAAGAGACAGCATCCCTGAAGCTCCAGGGACCAAGAAGTACCGAGCAGGTCTGGTGATATCACTACTACCCAGAAGGAGCAGAGGGTCTTGGTAGTGCTCCATGGCCCTAGTCTGGTGACTCTAGACACCATAGAAATAATGACTTATAGAAAGAAAGCCAAGTAACACCTGTTCCTTGGGTCCCAAGGTCACCCGTGTCACCTGCTGCTTAGAGCCACTGCCTTGGCTTCTGTGAGGGTGGATACTATATTTAGAAGTTATCTTGGACTGAATAGTGCTCCTCATGGTCCCATGGTGAATCCCCAAGCCTGTGACTGGTTTTGGAGATGGATCATTAGGCAGTCACGGAGGTTAAATGAGATCATGGTAGTAGGGAAGATAGGAAGAACCCTGGCTGGTCCAGGAGCACTTCTTAGATCTTGAGCCAAGTAGCACATGGCGGGCAGGAGCAAGAGTCCTGTCAGTCATCAGTGGGTGCTGACTGCATGCTGCCCATTCCCAGGAAGAAGCGAGGGAGGACTGGTCTAAGCCTTGCCCCCAAGCATCTGGCCGTGATGGCTGGATGACATCACTGGGCTCTGTGGATGATGGTGAACTGCCCTGTGGTCCTGTGGACAGGTCAGAGAGGCCGGGATGTTGGTGAGACTCAGTGGGCCTGCCATCATACCCAAACCCTGGCTGTCCTGCCAAGCCTCCCATTGATGGTTTTTATTTTCTGCAGGAAATGTGGCTGCTGAGGCTTCCCTGAAAGGTTCTTCCTTCCAGATCCTATTGATAAACAGCACTCAGGGAGAGAAGCCCAAGGAGGGAAGTCAGGATGAGAAATGTCACTCACCAGCAGGGTTTGCTTCAAATCCACAGGCCTACGAGGAAGAGCTGATGGATTTTGAGGTCTTCCTGCAATGTTCATTTTGCACCTAAATGAGGCTCACATTTGGAGCTAAGAGATGGAAATCCCTGTTTCTCTCTGTCTCTGTCTCTCTCACACTCCCTTTCCCCCTCTTACTCTCCCCAGATTAAAACAGAGTTATGGCTCTGAGTCTGCCTTCACATTGATAGGTCCTCATGCAATGTACAAGCTGGGTATATGTTCCCTGGAAAACACACATACACACATACGTGTACACACACACACACACCTCTACCTCAGTACAGACACAAAAGAGCACACATGGATATCCACCCAAATGCATGCACACAAGTATGGTCCCCTGTAATGAGTAAATATAAGCACACATACTGCACAGCCACACAGAAAGACACACACACACACACACACACACACGAGAACATGTTCCATGCGCATGTGAACACACCACCTCATACGGGCATTCAGGCTGTGCACGCTGTGGCCGAGATGCACTCAGCCCATGCGAGCATCAGCTTGCACTCACAAGGGCAGACAAAGCATGCCCTCAACAGAGAGTCCCCAGTGGTTAAAAGTCAGACATTAAAAGCATTAATAAAAGACGCTGCCAGAAGTTCAGTTGCAACATTGATTTCCTGGTTGTCAGAGCTGAGTAAATAAACCCCAAGTGGCATTTAATACCCAGTCTTCTCACAAAAGAACAGCTCTGGGGAACAGCCGAGCCAGTAAACACGGCCGACCTTCTTCAAAGCCGAGCGGACTGCAGTGGGCTGCGACACCGGGACCCTTCCTCCTCCGACAGTCCCAGGGTCTCTTAGCCTCATCTGTTAACTTGTTTATCTTACAGTCTATAGTTGGGAACCAGGGCCAAGGTCTTAGAGGCAGCTCAACTGTCAGTGGATGTCCCTTGACACCACACAGATGTTCCAGGTCCTTCCATGTGTGACTAGAAAGTTTTCCCTCCTGGGCCACCCAAACCTAAGATGGACTGAGATATCCCTGAGCTTGCATTCTGTACCCATCACCTCTAATCCAGGTGATCTGGATTACGTCCTTTGAAATATAATTGAGATCCTAACCCCTGTGCTTAGAGGCTGACAGGGTCTTTAAAGACAGTGAGTGTATACCATGTGTGTTCTTTTGTGATTGGGTTACCTCACTCAGGATGATATTTTCTAGTTCCTTTATTTATAATAGCCAGAAGCTGGAAAGAATCCAGATGTCCTTAAACAGAGAAATGGATACAGAAAATGTGGTACATTTACACAATGGAGTAGTACTCAGCTATTAAAAACAATGACTTCATGAAAATTTTAGGGTGTGGCTTTCTGATTGTCTTTGCTACATTGTTTCTCATGAGAATTCAGCAATCAACGTTGCCTTTATTTCTCCATGTAAAATATATCCTTTAAAAAAATCCTTTTGTCTTTGTCACTGGTATTGAGTGATGTGATTATGTGTGTCCTGCTTGAGTGTGTGTGTGTGTGTGTGTGTGTGTGTGTGTGTGTATGTGTGTATGTGTGTGTGTATGTGTGTGTATGTGTGTGTGTATGTGTGTGTATGTGTGTGTATGTGTGTGTGTATGTGTGTGTGTGTGTGTGTGTGTGTGTGTGTTTATGTGTGTTTTTAAGCTTTTCTATCTGAAGAACTACATTTATATTTGGAAAAGTTGGAATGTTCTCTCTGTTCAAATATATGTATTAGGCAGCTTTTCATTTTCTTTCAATAATATTCCACTAAAATTTAAAGCCAAGTATTTTTTTTTCTCTTTGCAGAAGGCCTTTGTGAAGTATCCCGCACCGTGCCGCTGGGCCCTCCAATCTTCTGCGGTGTCAAATCTGCCATGCAGTCCCAGCCACTGCGATTTTCATCTTAGACTTGCGAGTTTCTAGGTCTAGAAGTTTTATTAGGGTTTTCTTTCTTATTTCCCACGCCTCTTTTCAGGACGTTTTTGTTTCTGTAACTTCGGCCGTATGAAATGCAGCTTTAAGGAGCAGTTTAAAGCCTGCTTAATCCCATCAGCCCTGTCAGTCTCTAGTCTACTTTGGCTCACATCTCCTTGGTCCTTTTCATGCCTGGTCATTTTTTTATTGGATTCTAGACATTGTGCATTTTATCTGGGTGCGTGGTGGATATTTTTGCATTCCGGGCAATCTTCTTACAGTTTGTTTTGGAAAGAGCCTTCCTATTTTAAGTCCTGCTTTGGAGAGTTGACAGGTGTGACTACACCAATGTTCAGATGTTGGGCTGAGTGAGGCAAGCCCAGGCAGTGGATTGTACCCTGTGAATGGGAGGCTGGGATGGCAAGGTAGTGGGGCAGCCCTGCTCCTGGTCCTGGGTGGGTGCTGCTTACTGCTCCGACTGAGCTACTTGGGTATTGTCCTGGTTATGTGTGGCACTCTTACATGCCTTCAGTAATACGTTGAAGACCAAAGACACCATTGCAGGCCTCAGGCCTCGAGTTCTCTGTGGCTCTCTCATGTCTGCTCTTCTAGCCTGCGAGTAACCCTTAGTTTCCTAGACCCTCAGATCCATGTCTTCACTTCAGAGTTCACAGATCTGTTTTGAAAGCCCCTTCTGCCAGCACCTGAGAACTATGTCAGGACAGCAACGTTAGGATGGAAACATGGGATTTTAGGGCTCATCTCCCTTTCCATCTCTCTGAAGCACTGTTTTTAGTTGCCTTATACTAACACCCCCCCCCCAGCCAGTGTTTTGTATGTTTTACTCGTTTTGATTTGCTGTGTCTCACATGACACTCGAAAGATTCTGAATAGACCCCAGAGTGGACAGACTGTATAGGGCCATCTCAGTCCTGGAAGCAGGGTTTCTATTCCTTTCCACAAAATCTCCAATGTTCTACTCTCAGTGGCATGTGTGTGCATGTATCCATACATGTGCATTTGTGCACCTGGTGTGTGTGTGTGTGTGTGTGTGTGTGTGTGTGTGTGTGTTTGATGCTTTGAGCTCCAGGAAGAAGCTGAGATGAAAGACACCCTCTTTTGATGGGAGTAGCATAGATGGCAGTTTAGAAACTTCTCAGATTGGTCTCCATGGCATGCTCCTTGCCTGGTTATTGGCTTCCCTGCTGAAGCCTCACAAGGTTGGGCTCCTTGTTTTCTGAAGCTCTGTCCTGGTTCCTAGGTAGGACACATATCATTAGGTGTTTGGCAGGAGGGATGAGGGTACCATGGCTCTGCCACTCGCCATGAGTACATCACTTCCCTGACGTTCATCAAGGACCTGTGTTAGCAATGTCTCCCACCCAGGGCTTCTGCACTGAGGTGAGATTACTTCCTATGTAGGGGGGAACCTAGTGAGCTTCACCCTAGGCACAAAGTATGGCCACCAAGAAAAAGAATGAGATGCCCAGGAATCTGAGTAGGCCTGAAGCTATGAGGCCATCTAATGTGGTTTGGGGCTCTATTCATCCCTGGTTCCACACTTCTTGGGCTTGATTTGCTGTCTGCCTCCTGCATTGGAACACGAGTAATACTTGGGCACCTTTGGTCCCCTGAAGTCTCCACTATGTGTGGGTTAAATCTAGAGTAGCCCTCCTCTGGTCTCATGCAGGCTTCCTGGTGACTCGTCAGGAGGCAGAAAAAAAAAATCATAAGTGTTCATGAGGTTTCTGGCTGCTCTGACCCTCAAAATCTCTGCCTCCCCTCCCTTAGTCCTCCCCAGTCTCAGGATCAGGAGACTCTCTCTGGTAGACCTGCCCCTGCAGCCGTCCTCAGTAACAACACCTGGAGACTTTGTTCCAGCCCACTCAGCTCCTGATATCCTGGTCCCTGATGCCATTTGCCTGCTGCCTCTTAACTCAGAGACCAGGACCTGTAGACTATGCTGGGTCCTTCAGGCTATGCTGGGACCTGCAGGTTCTCCTGGGATGGTCAGGTTGAATTGGGACAGGCAGGCTGAACTGGACCTGCAGGCTGAGCTGAGACAGTCAAGCTGGACTGGGACCTTCAGGCTGATCTGGGACCTGCAGGCTGAGTTGGAATAGGCAGGCTGTTCTGGGACCTTCAGGCTGAGCTGGGACAGGCAGGCTGTTCTGAGACCTTCAGGGTGAGCTGGGACCTACAGGCTGAGCTGGGACCTGCAGGTTGAGCTGGGTCAGACAGACAGTGCTGAGATCTGCAGGCAGTGCTGGAACCTGCAGGCTGAGCTGGGACAGCCTCCGTGCTTTGAGCCAGTCATGTCCACTCACTCCATATTCCTCTTGGAGCTTCAATCCTACATAATCTGATGCTCCACACCAGAACCCTGCCCAGGATTGCATGTCTGGGACAGAACGGGTCTATGGCTGGAGGCTCCAGGTGACCAGTAAGTACCATCCCCCCTGGCTAGTCTGTGGGGTGGGGGCCAGGAACCAGGGCAGACACCACTTCTATTGAATCCAGGTGAGATGCAGGTGTTGAGAAACCCTTCATCCTCACCCCCCCCCACGTTATCCTCACCCCACCCCCCACGTCCTGTGTGTGTTTTCCTTCTTCCAGAGATTTATTCTATTTTTAATTAACACATAATAATTGTACAATTTAAGAGAGGTGATGTGATGTTTTGATGTGTGTGTGTACATTGTACAATGATCAGATCAGGATAATTAACACGTCCATCATCTCTAAAGCCTGTCATTTCTTTGTAGGGAGATGGCAACATCTGCTCTTCTGGCTATTTTGGGACTTACCTTAATGCTAGCCATGGCTGTCACTTGGCATGTGCCACATGGCAGAACACGGTACACCTTGCTGCCTAACTCTGTGCCCACTGACCACCCTTCCCTATTAACCTCCAGGCTCCTACCTAGCATTTGTTCGCTATTCTGCCCTTAACTTGTAGGAGATGAGCTTGTCCAGTGTCCACACGTGAAGAGGATCGTGCAGGGTTAGTTCCTCCGTGTCTGGCTTATTTCATTGTACACAATGCCCTTCAGCTGCATCTGTCTACTCGAATAGGACAGGATTTCATTTTTTTTAAGATGGCAGAACAGCCATCCATTGTGCACACACATAACATTTTCTTTGTCCATTCATCTGCTGATGGACACTTAGCTAGCAATTTCACTCCCGAGAGTTTATGTAATCAGACCTCAGAGAGATGTCTGGACTTCCGTGTTGATTGCGGCAACCATTCAAATGGCCAAGATGATATTTTCTGTTTTAAGACCCAGCCTGCAGAGCTTCTGGAGAGATTGGGAGTCAAGAGCAATGAGGAAGAGAGAAGAATTGGGGATTAGCTGAGAACCAGGAAGCCCAAGATTGCTGACCTAGGAGCAGTGCAGAGGTGGCCTTTTGGATACTCTTGGTTTCTCAAGCTTGTCCAAAAATTGCTGGGAGCTAAGACACTCTTCATGGACTCTTACAGGAAGCTTGGGGTGGCTCCCCTATGATTCTTTGGGTGCACATGTGCATGTGAGTCTAAGGTCCAGAAATGGTGGTGTAATGACAAGAACCTCCAAAGTTGACCAGTTAGGAGTAACCTGGCCTCTTTGACCAGTGGCTTCCTCCTCAAGCAGCAGGGACAATCTCATGCCTGTCCCCGAAATTGTGAGGCCCAAGTGGTGCTGTTCATAAGCTAGTATCTCTGTGCAACTCATTCTGCATTTGTCAGCGATCAAGCCACTGTGCTGTGTATGGGTGGCAGTGGTGGTCAGGATCCCGTGGCTGAGAGTCATCAGTAAAATGTGACAGAGATCTCTGATCATCTGATCAACCCAGTCAGACTCCCACAGTACCTTCCCTGGCTTTCAGGCAGGTCACAGATAGAAAGCAGCCCTGACCACACCCCACAGACCCTTTTCTGCTCTCCAGAGTTACCCTAGAGGAAGCAGTCCAGCCTCACCCACTTTCAGCTTCCATGGCTAGATGGCTGCTTCTAACCTTATCTCTATTAAATGGGATGCAAGTCCTGCCCTTTGAGGTCCTGTGTCTGTAGGTGGCAGACCTGGTCTGTCTCCCCTCCAGTCCTGGGTTCCCAGAATCCTATTCTCCATTCTCTACCTGTTTGCAAGTCCCCTAAATGGTGGGAGAATATTTCCAATTCCAGTTCTTATTCATAATAGTTAACATGAGACAGAGTCTCTGTACATTCATATGCTGCAGGTTCAGAGTTTATACAGCTAACCATTCCACCAGGCTCCTGTTAAACTCTGTCAGATAGCAGGATGAGCAACAGGGAAGTGAGAGGGGCACTACCTCAAGCCCAGCCCAGGGTATCTGAGGCTCCTACCTTCATGTGTAGAAGACAGGAGCTGCCTAGCTGGCTACTCCAGATACTTAATGTGTCTGGCTGTGTTGGTGGGTGGAGTGCTGGTCTCGGTTAGACAGAAGACTTGCTGGGCAGAGGTGAGTGTGTCATAGCTCTGCGTGTAGGTTCCCCTTTCACAAGTTCTCCATCAAGACACAGACGGGGGTAGGGGGGTGGGCACTGAGACCTCTGCCTAGGTGCAGATCTGGGAGCCAAAAGGAGAGGTAAACATGGATGTATAGAGTCTGACTGACCCCTTTCCACTGGAGAAAGCTTCTTCCCAGCAGCTGCTGGGTCCACCCTTGCCCACTCTGATTGGGGTTGGGAGACCCCATCTCTGGCACCATCTAGAGTAGCAGTGAGTGTCCACTGTGCCCTGGTCCATCTAGAGATCCAACTTCCATCCTGTTCTGTGGGGTTGATCCTGGCCACTCACTTGATCACATTGATTGAGCTCCTACTATGTTCCCTAGGAAACTGCCTGCATGGGCTTCACATCTCAGTAAACAGACGGGTGGACACTGGACAACACAGTTTCAAAGAATGGTCATCTTGTGGCAGAGTGGACACTGGGCATAGGGTAGTTGCCAGAATGTCTAAGGGACAGCGAAGTAAGGGCTTGAATAGTAAGGAGGCCACTGGGGAGACTGTTGGCTATGTGGTTTAGCATCTGGGATTTGCATGTTCCATCTCTTGGATGTCAGAGAGCCCTGCTGCAGTTCTGACAGCCTGACTCAGGGTCCAAGCCGGCTGTATTAATGATGGTCAAGCTGCCCTCTGTAGCTGTGACCTAGAGACTCTTATTATCCCCATTTTTGAGCAAACACCTCAAAAGAGCCATAAACACCTACCAAGGAACATACCTAGACAAGGTCCCCATCACATGTCCTGGGGGTACCGACCAGTGGAAGCTCCTGGAGACAAGCCTCTGCACACAGCCTGTTTGGTACACCAAGCTCAGAGCACTGGTGAGGAGGCCCACCCAGAATGCTGTTGCCTTCAGCCTGCAGGGGACAGAGCCTACCTGAGACACATGGCTGAGGTGCACAGTTGGCAGGATTTCTGAGAGCCTGAAGGGGTAGCTAAGGACTTTAGCTATCACCTGCTGTGTGGTACTCTTGAGGCAGTTGAGCAGGTAACAGCACACATGAAGGGCTGGGGCCTATTACACTTGTCAGCCTTAGCTCTACCATACCTCCACCCAGGGTGTCAAGCTATGACCATAAGTCTTCACATGGAGCTCTGGGAACTAACCATCATTTAAGCCCTAGGCATCTGGCAGACACCAACACATCACACACACACTGGCCTTTCTCAAGCACTGCTTCCAATAGGAAATATCCTCACAGTGGCTGGGAGCTGGTGAGTTGTCTGTTGGGACTTAGCAGCTGGTCCTCAGGGAGCGGGATAGCAGAGACACTGTTCTTGGCAGGGAGGACATGAAGAAGGAGCTGAGGGACGTGGGGAAAGTGTGGCCAGGAAGGATGGGCCTGGAACAAGCGTGAGGTAGAGAAGTACCCTGATCCTGATTGAGACCAGCAGGACCCCACCTTCCTCTTTTTAGGGAGCCATGGAGCCTCTTGGCCAAATTACAGGTTTAGGCACCTGGAATCCCTCTTCATGCAAAGTGTTTCTTTCCTTCAATAAAACCATGCCCCTGCCTCCTATTTCAGTGATGGTCAACCTGGCTGTGAGCCCCCACCAGGAAGGACATCCGTCAGTTCATGTAACCCTAGAAGGAGGGAGGAGGTTGGACCTTGCAGCCTGGCCTGAGCTGGATGTGTGTTTGTGTTCAGATGGCCAGATGCTGCAATAGAACAAGTTGCTGGGGTTTGTGTCCTCAAAGGGCCAGCGTGTTGTGAGGTGGATGTCCCCTCTGGCTACCTTTACAGGACTTAAGTGATGTGAGTAGCCACTTTGAACCCAAGAGTCTTGCTATAGCTCTGTTCTGTGGGAGGCTTGGCCTGCTTTCTTGGACCTTCCAAGTCTGTGCACACTTGCCCATGGGGACCACATTCCTTAGGAACAGACCTGGGCAAACGTCCAGGCAGAGACGGGAAGAGAAGAGGTACTGTCTCCATCAATCGCAGGAGCGCAAGGCAAGAGAGAGAACTCTGTCTGGACTTGTTTCTAAGGTGCACCCCAACTTGGGGGTGCATCAGATAATTGGGGAGATGAGGTTCTAGGTTATATCCTGGAGGCTGCAGATCTTGACCAGGAGGTCACAGGGCTGGAGTTGGGAAGAAACAGTCTAGAAAAGGATATCCCTCGGTCAGAGAATTTGCATCTCAAAGAGATAAATGAAGCCCAGCTGTCAGCAAATGCTGGCACCAGAAGAATTGTTGGTCCCCCAAGGAGGGGCAGAAAGCAGCAGACACAAATTTCAGATGCTGGGAAGAGAGCAGAGTAGCATAGAAATGTTTGGGCAGGTGTCTGCTGCTCATGGGCATGTTTGGGGGCTGTCCCAGCTCATAGACAAGCCCACCGCACACATGCATCTGTCTGTTCTCCTCCCCGGGGTGGGGGGGGGTGCGGAGATGGACCCCCCTCTCTGGAAATCTTTCCATTAGGTCAGAGTAAGGTGAGTGTCTAGATGGCTGGAGCCACTTCCACCCCTGGAGTCTCGCCGTGGGAGGTTTGGCTTGGTGCCTGGGACCTTCCGAATCTAGAGCAGTGCATGCTTGGCCACGAGGGCACATAAGCCTGTGCAAAGCTGGCTGATCAACTGATGACCTCTGTTACCACACCGTGGCAGGTGCCCATGCGAGGCACGGGTTAGCCAGCGCCCCCCTGCCCATTGCCACGCACCTGGTGCAGTACAGTGCCTGTAACGCGCACCTGTGAAGACCTCTGCTTTCAGAAAGGGGCAGACAGGGAACAAATGACCAGTGTTGAGGATGTCACAAGGTAGGTGTGGCAGGGGCACACAGGGCTGTGGTGGTTACAGCAGAGTGGGTGTGGGGTTGCAAGGTTCAGAGACCGAGCAGATTGCAGTACAAAGAGGGACCTTCGGGTCATCATCTAAACACAATGAGGAGGTCTCAAGTTTCATTTGGCCTCAAACCTGAGACAGGCTCGGATCTTTGTGTTGCTGAGAGAAGAATTCAGACAGGACACAACAATGGAGAGCTAGAGGCCAAGGGTTTAATTAGAGCAAGCAAGGATGTAAAAGAAGAGACTCTTAGAAAAAGAAGGGGTGGAGCTCAGAGCCCCAGCATGGACCCTGCCAGGCCTGGGGCTTGTATTTTGGTTCTCCTGTACCCTCCTCTCTGCCCCTCCTAGGTTAGACATTTCTAAAAAGGGGCTATGCGGCTGTCAGAAACCCATTTTACCCACAATTCAGCTTGTTGTGACTAGATGTACACAGTTTAAGGATGTGCATAGGGATTGAAGGACCACTTAGGATGAAAGACGAACTAGGGGGAAGGACAGCAGCACTCTGGATACTCATCCCTTGAGAGGAAGTCTTGAAGTTGCTTTAAAAAACATGGACCACCACCCCACTGTTTCGTATGCCTTATTTTGGAGGCCTTGAGCTGGCTCATCTGGAGCTCAGCACGGCTGCTATCTGAGACTCTTGATCACCAGTCGTCCACCACAATTGTCTTTCTACTGTTTCGGACCTTGAGCTGGCCCATCTGCTGTGTGTTACGCTTTATCTCTGGGGACCTCCTGGACCTAGCCTCCTGCCTAACATTACCCCGGGAACTCGATGTTCCCTATAGCTATGGGACAAATGACCACAGAGCACAGGGAGAAAACAGCTGGTTACAGCTCACAATCTCTAGGAGTCTGGAGGCTCAGCTTGGACCTTTGAGAGTCCTCAGCAGTTTGAGGTGTTGCTTCAACTTGGGGATGGGTTGCATCTGAGGCTAGATAGGTAGGCACTGCTTTGGGACTTGCCTACTCACTGGGGGTTCAGTTGCTCAAGGCCACCCCTACTCAAGAGCCTCATTTTCTCACTGACCTTTGTCAAGCAGCTCCCCTCCCCCTGATTTGAGCTATAGAATGGTCTGCCTTCAGGAAACAAAGCATGCTGAGGACCTGCATGATCAGGCTGCCACTTGTCCTTGTGCCTCTACATGTTCGCTTGCTACATCAAAGGCGGTACAAGGAAGCTACTGATCACATTGTATCTCCTGTGCCTAGTTCTGGGTTAGTGGCAGACCTGCAGTCTGCTTCTGGCAGGTGTGTTCCTGAAGAGAACCTAAGACCAAGGTGGTGGTGGGCTAGTTTATTTAAATAACTGACCCTAGAGACATGGGACCCCAGCCTGCGACCGGAAACAGTCAAGCAGAGGGGGGGAAAGAACTCAACCATACCAAAGTGGGGGGGGGGTCTCTCCAGGCTGACTGTTGTAGGGGTGAAGGTCTCAGTGAGATGTCCTGTTTGGGAGCTGTGTGGATGAGCCTCCGCATGTGTACGTGGGAGATGTATAATGGTCTGGCTATGCCTTCATGAAAGGAAGCTTGCCGGACCTCTGCCTGAACAGGGTATTATATGTCCTGCTTCCACTAGAACCTGTGGTCTTTCTGGGACTGTGACTTTGGCCCCTGAGAAGAATGGATGAACAGAGAGGCAGGGAGGGAACGCCTTTTGATCAGGAATGCTAGAGCAGGCCAAGAGCTTTCTTACTGCCCAGGACCAGGCCCTGCCCAGTGCCCTTTCAAGCTAGTGTCTTTTGCTTTTGCATGCTCAGAGGTGGGCTGCCATTACATAAGAGGAACCGACTAGCCTGAACTGGACTTGTGGATTCAGAGTCCAACAGACATCGTCAAGTATCCCCAAGTACATTGCAGAGAGCATGCCAGGTACTTATGAATAAGTACATATTCCAGGGGTGGTTAACATGATGGGCCTCGGGCTTTCGAGGTGAGTACTTTCTAGATGGTTCCAGCAGAAGTGTGTTGATGCCACACTTGCACCAGAGATGGGACAGCATGAGGGTGAGGGCAAGGGAAATTGGGGAATTCAGGCTGAACCCCAAGCTCATCTGCAACTTCTGACAGCCTAATTCAGCTCTCTAGCCATAGGGTCTTATTCCATTTTATGGATGGGGGCATAGCGGGTTGTGGATTGAACTTTTGTGACTTCCCGAGTTCATATGTTGAAATGGCTGGCTGTATTTTGAGGTGGGGCCTCCAAGGAATCCAGCAGGTTAACTGAGGTCCTAGGGCAGGGGGTGATCTGATATGTGAGTGTCCTTTAAGAAGATCTCCCAGGCAGTACTATTCACACACATCATTCAGGCAAAAGAAAGCTCTCAAGGACGCAGGGAGCAGACTCTGACAGGAGCTTCAGGAGAGGTGCAGGCTACAGTCCTCTTGTCCTCCAGCCAATCAGAAGGAAGTGTGTGCTAAGTTGCCATCTGTGACACTGTGTTAACATAGCCAAGTTGACTTCTTCAGAGAAGAGACTTAGGAGAAGGTGCCCCCCTTCTACCCAGTGTATGTGTGTGTGATGGGGGAAGGGGGTGGGAAACACAGGCCATCTTGAGTATAGACTGCCTGCTGGTGTGGATGAGATCCGAATCTGAGGAAATTCACATTACCTAGAGTGAGCCCCAGCAATGGGAGGAGAGCCAAGAGGCCAACAAGCTGTGTGTCGGTCGGAAGAGCTTGTGAGGCCACTGGTTCCAACTCTGTCAGTTGAAGAGGAAGAGATGGAGACAGAGGATGCTCATGAATGCTCTGAGCAAAATGCTGGCCAGGCTGACACCAGGGTCTGCTACCCTGCCTCCTCCATGGTTGGAAAGGCTGCAGAGGGGGTGGGGGTAAAGAGGCCAGACTTAGAGAATGTGCCGGGGGAAGCCAGGCGAGAAGCAGGATGCTGTAGGGCTTCAGGGCTTGTTTGGGATCCTGAAGTCCCCGGTTGGCAGGATGTGAGCTGTGCAAGTGAGTGACTGAGCAAGTGTGCGTGCGTATGCCTGCACAGTGAGAGGCAGCTGTCAGCTGTCCAGAGAGCTGGCAAAGCTGGACCAGGGGCTGGGAGTCTCAGCCAGTTGCCATTTATGCATTGGCAATTAGAGACACCCTCGGTGCCAAAGTCCTACAGCAAAGAGGAGGTAGTAGGGACATTAACTACCTTCCAGGAGCCTGAAAAACTAGCACCCCTGGCCTTTCAACAGCTGGGACAGCTCTTCTGCCCTGTGTACCCTCCTTGTTTGGTTGGGAATGTAGGAGGCTCTAAGGGCTGGGCTCTACAGCAGCCAGTGCTATTTGGGAGGGTTGAGGTATTGGGATTCAAATGGATGCATGGGAGCAGGTGTGGGGAGGGCTGCTGCTGCTGTGCTCCCAAGTAGCTCAGAGCATAGGGCTCTGAGTGTGTGGGGTAACATCAGAGCATCCCAAGTGGCTCAAGCGGCTCTAGCATCAGAGGCCCACCTTCAGCTCTGCACCAGACCTTGGAGTTCCTGAAAGACCATTCTGAGCCCAGCTGAGCTCGCTCCCATCCTTCTAGATATGCTTGTCTCCCCCAGGCCTGCCCCTCATGCGCAGCTTCCTTATCCACAGCCTGTCTAGCCCTGGCCCTGGATTTGCAGGCCAACAACCCCCCCCCCTCCAGCCCAGGCACAGGACTCATTTGCAGGTGGCACTCTGGAAACTTAGGAGAAAGGGTTGCCTGGCTTCCAAGGTCAGGCTCTCTTTGTAACTGGACACTTAGAAAGCCATGACCAAGCATGGCGCTTCCTTCCATCATTCATTCACTTTCTCACTCACTTATTCCACAAGCAGAATCATGCCTGGCTTTCTTCTGGTGCCGAGCTACAGTGGTGCAAGCTTTAACACCACTCCTGTCACAGAGGCTGACCTGTTGGAACAGACAAAACCAAATGGAGCAGAGAGTCCGTTCCATGGGCCAAGGAGGCAGGACAGGCACCCAGGGAGGACCAGAAGAGATGTGAGCAGGTCAAGCAGGTCTCAGGTGCCTGAGATGCTTGGGTGAGCAAGAGAAGAAAGGTGGGAAGGCACAGCAAGGGTCGGGAGGAGGAAATGGGCTGGGTGGCGGCTACTATGGGACCTCAGGACACAGATGCTAGAATCAAGGTGAACTGGGCCAGGGCAGACACTAAGCCTTGAGGGTACTCTAAGGAAGACAGGGTCCACAGAGATATGGAAGGCAGAAATAGAGAGGAGGGGCCAAGGTAAAAGAAGCAGAGCAGAGATATGGAAGAGAGAAATAGACAGAGGAGGAAGGGGCGGGAGACATGGAAGCTCAGGTAGGTTAGAGAAGAGCTGAGATGGAGAGAGATGTTGAGAGATGCAAAAGGGTGACATATGGAGGAGCGATACAGAGGAGAACCATGTGGAAGAGATGTAGAGAGGGGCCCAGGCAAGTGGAAAAGGTGAAGAGGTAGCTGAATGAATGGAGCAGAGAGATGCAGCCACCATCCAAGTCATGCCAGCAGCATGAGCAGGAGGCAAGGCTGTGCCTGTCACAGCCTGCTAAGGGAGCAAGGTGAGCGCCTGGAGTCTGACTTGTGGCTCCAGAGGTGTGAACATACAACCTGGGGTTTTAAGCCATCCACGTCATGCTTATTTGGGCTAGCAGACACAGGAATCTAGTGCTGTCTTGAGAGAAGAGGTTGGGGAAGAAACTGGAGCCCATGAGCTGGTTCACGACCTGTTCTAGCTTTCTAATGGCAGAAGAGGGAGACATTGGAGCTCACGCGACAGGGAGTGCAAGCCGACCTCAAGTGGGGATAGGGAGTCGGCATCATTTTGGGGGGCCCCACAGAACAAAGGAACTCAGGGTTTCACAGGCCTCTTGATCCAGCCTGGCATCCTTGTGGTCCAGGATCCCAAGCAGGATTCTCAGCAGCTTGATAAGACACTATGGAGGTTGGGATACGGGCTGGAAGTGGCAGAAACCTGAGGTGTTTTCCCTTGGAGGTCAGAGGAAAGCGTCAACACCCAGTTAGCCTTGGAGATGAAGAAGAAGCCACAGTGCCATCTGCTGAGGACCTCAGCTGGCTCCCTTAGCCGGTGACAGGGGTGATGACGGCAGTGATTGTGATGGTGTTGGTGATGATACCATTATCCTGTGTCTTTTACTAGATATTTGACGTCTAACTCATCAGATCAGCTTCCTCAAACCCTTAACTAGGAAACAGTTTCTTCTCTGATATCAGGACATACGGTTCCTCTCTTTGGATTGGCTTCCTACAGTTTCTCTGGACTGAATACTTGTTTTACTAAAACTTCTTTTTAAACCATTTTTTTTACTCTGGTTCAATTCTTCCTTTGAGAGTTAAACATCAAGGTGAAGTCTTTATCTGGTGATGTCTCTGCACTTACAGATTCCTTCTCCTCACTCAGCTCCAGATCCAAGCACTCACCCTGTCTTTCGGTTTTGCTCTAGCCCTCTTGAATCCCACTCTGGGTGGCCCCTGGTCTCCATTCCTCATAGCATCCTACCTCAGCATATGCCTCAAGTAGTTACCCTGCTAGTTTGTAAATTGCACGGGCCACCAAGCTCTAATAAGGGAGCGCTGGAGGCACAAAGTGGCTCCACAGGCATGATGTCACAGATACACACAGGGATGATTCTGCTCAGCTAAGGTCCATAAGTCCTGGGGTGATCCAAGCCCCTTACTGCTATCTTCTGCTTCAGACAGCCTTTGACCCTCATGAGCCTTACAAACGTTATCCCTTCCCTCCCTAACATGGGAATGAGCAGTGATTACAGACAAGCTCTCACTGTGGACAGTGAGGCCACAACATGTCTTAGAGCCCGGCCTTCCTCTCCTTTGTACAGCCAAGAATACTGAGGCCCAGAGATGGCAATGCCAGGCAATTGGTCTGACCCAATGACAGTAGAAGATGGAGCTGTGTCTCCCATGTCTTGAGACTGGGTTTTTGCTGCACCTAGTTCCCCTGGATGCACGGATGGTGTTTGCTGAATCTGGCCTAGCAGAGAGGATATGGCTCCCTACCCTTGAGCACGTGGCAGCTTGGGAACACAAGGTTCCATTTGCAGACTGAATCACACTTTCCCACTTTGTTTGCTTAGATCCTAGACCTTACAGATGCTTGGCAAGTGCTCTACTAGTTGCATCCCTAGCCCACACAGCTTCATTTGAAGCTCTCAGTGTTGTCCCATGAGTCAGTTCTTCAGCTGGGAGGAAGCTCAAAGGTAAAACAAATCAGTCCAACCTTTCTCAGTGAGATACTGGCTGGACCCACAGCTTTGGGACCCACAGCTCATCTGGGTCACAATAACGACCAAGGTTGAAATTCCTGTCTCCTCTCTTACCCATTGCTACTGTATAACCTCTGGGATGGACCAAGGGGACACACCTCTTTATTGGGGTGTTCTCAAAAGGAACAGAATAGAGAAGGGAGACAGCAGAAGTGAGGGTGCTGATACCTGCTGTCCCCACAAAGCCAGCCTCTAGGGCAATGTACGTACACACACACACACACACACACACACACACACACACACACACACACACTTGTGATCTAAACCCTCTCCTGATTATGTGTTTTTCCAAAACCCTGAAACAACAGTAAGCAGTTGGTGTGGGTATATGGAGGGCAGAGTTGGAGCTAGTTCAGGCGGATCTGTGATGGCATCTATCCACAGAGAAAGTGCTGAGGGGCTGGGAACTCTGCAGCCTGGGAGATGCAGCAAGGCACCATCCTACTGGAGACAGAGAATGGACATGTGACTAGCTACCTGGGCCAGCTCTTCTTCCACTGGCCTCAGTGCCATACCTGGTAGGTGTGGAGATGGCACAGGCATCGAGACACCCTGGAAGAAGATTCAGGGGACCAGGGAGACCTGGACTGGCCTGTATGATCTAGGGTCCTTGTGGCACATAATCTGAGCCTCGCAGGATGGTAGTACCGAATAATAGCAGAGTCAGGGTAGCAGGTGCAGTAGACACAAGGCAGAGGCTTGTATTGGGAACACCATGAGGATGCTGTGGTAAGAATGAGGCTGGACATGGAGAGCTTCAATAGGGTGGGCACTGGGGATGGACAGGAAGTAGAAATGACCCAGGACAGGTGAGGTTGTGTGAAAGGTGTATGCAGGTTTGAAGTTGGTGTCCTCAGTGAGTCTGAGATGTAGGTTTGGGGGGAGAGATAATGAATTGGGCTTTGGCATGAGCTGGGATGGGAACAATTAATCCTGGGAGAGGGAGGGCAATGCCTTGCTGGCTGTACCTGGCAGCTTGCTGGAAAGCTGCTCTAATCGGCTTAGAGATTTATGCAAATCCGGGTGCGGGGCACTTTGATTGGCTTGTGGGAATTGTCCAGCCACCAGTCCTAATTTTCTCCCAGCACCCTGGCTCTGAGCATGGCTCCCTGATGAGATACCTCAGCCAGGACGGGATTTTAAACACAATTAGGACCAGGGCCAAAGGAGATTTCCACTGGACAAAATGCCTAGGGCAGGGCCACCCTGCAAGAGCAGCAGGGTGTGTGGGCTGCTCTAAAGGAACACTAGGGGGCAGGAAAGTGAGCGCCTGTGCCCATGATGCAGACACAGCACATACTGACCTCTGACCTCGCTCCAGATCTACTGAGAATCTCCACATAGACTGAAAGGTGACCTTCATGAAAGTCTAAGCTTTGACCCTGGTCACACTCTGAGTCCTGACTGCTTACAAACTGAACCCTGGCTTTGGTCACACGCTGAGCCTTGAGTGGAATGAAGCCACATATTCAGCCCACAATCTGGTCACACGCTGAGCTCTGATCCCACCCACACACTGAGTTCTGATCCTGTCTCACGCTGAGCCTTGACCCTGTTCATATTTTCAGCGCTCCCTCCAACTCTGGTCATACACAGCTGAGCCCTGATCCTGGTGATGTACTGAGTCTTGACTTGGGTACCCATGAGCTCCTACCCTGGGTATACTTATATATACAATGATCTTGGTTTCTGCTGAGCGCTTACCTGGTATGCTGGACACAGATGAGCTACAGTTCATTGACAGACTTGGCATTGAAACTGTGTCTGGGTCTGCTCCAGAATGAGCTCACACTCTGTCTTCAAATAGAGTCGCAACCCCCCAGGTGAAAGCATATTATGGTTGCCCAAACCCTTGTGGGCTAAGCATTCTGTAGTCCTCTGGTTTGGTGACAAGAACCAGTACTGAGCATATTTTTTCTCACCACCATGGAAGTGGATACATCTGACATCCCTAGACATGCCAGTCACAGATAGCACATTCTGTGTGTTCTGTATCTATGCTCCCAGTTAGGCAATGAACCAGAGGGCAGGCCCACATCTACCTTCTACCTGGTGTCTTGATCTTCCTTTTCTTGCCTGACATGGGAGGCTTAAGACCAATAGAAGCTGGTTCCTCATAGAGCCTGAAGCTGGCAGCCAAGGTCTGGAGGCCCCAGATGTTGTGTCTGGCGAGGGTTGTTTCCTGGATAGTGAACAGCGACATCTCATACCATGTTCTCAATCTGTGAAGAGTGAAGTGTGTGTGTCTCGGATTTCTTAATAAAGCCTCTCATTTCACTCATTGGGGGCCTCACCCTCATGGCCCACTCCCTAGAGGGCCCACCTCTCCACAAGAATTTGGGGTAACATACACATCCAAACCACAGCACTAGTCAGCCCCAAAGGTATCTTCTTGTCAATGGATGCTTTGGAAAAAAAAATCAGTCAGTTAATGAACTGTAGTAAGCAAGGCAACGAGAGGGAACTCTAGGAAAAGCAGGCCGTGGCCCTTATTAAAGCATCTAGCAGAGAAGTACTGGAAGCTCTACACATCCGCTTTCCCCAGCCTAGGTTGCATAAAAGATGAGGAAGGAGAATAGACTAAGGTGGGCTCTCCACCACCCTATCCTCCATCCTCTGTAAAGCCTACTCTTCCCATACAGTGTCCATCCTGCCTGCCCCTGCTCTACAGGCCTCTGTTGCTCCCTGGTGTGGTGCCACAATGGGAGTCTCCAAGGTGAGACACTTATACCCCAGGATGGCTGATTGGTTACACAAAGAAAGCGTTAAAATTGTTTCTTTTCCTTTCCTTCTTTTCTTTCTTTCCTTTAAAACTTCCACAGTGTACAGTGTGGAGCTCAAACAGTGCACTGTGCGGGTGGTAGAGCTCTGGGCTGGGCTTCCTGGAGCAGAAGTCAGGGGAGGGCTCCTGTGACTGATTGGCAGGAACTGAAGACAGCAGCGCTGGAGGTTTGGAGAGGAACTGCAGAAAGAGGGTTCCACAAGGTGCTGCCTCAACCTTCTGCGGTCTCTGGGACAGTGAAGGCTTTGTTCTGGGATGTCTTGTCCCATCAGGAACCAAGACTAGGTGCTGGTGGCCTTTCATCTATCAGATTCCTAAGGGCTGCTAAAGAAGAAGAGGTGACCTACAAT
Source organism: Mus musculus (assembly GCF_000001635.26). NCBI lineage: Eukaryota > Metazoa > Chordata > Mammalia > Rodentia > Muridae > Mus > Mus musculus. Next base: position 74,216,173 of record NC_000081.6, on the reverse strand, counting down.
CCTTCCAGTTTGGGAAAGCACTGTAGACTGAAGGTCTACATCCAACAGAGGTGACATCCAACAGAGACATGGGCACAAGTATGGGGGAGAGCCCACCACAAGTGTGTGAAAGGTGACAATGATACCTGGGGAATGTGGGCCAAGCATGGCAGCAGGCATCCACTTCAGGCTTCTGCTAAGGTAGACATGTGACATTCAGGCTCCCAGCAGTCATTCTTACCTGTACACCCGGATTTGTCCCACCTGAGCCTTGACCCCAGATATGGACAGTCTGTCGTTCTCAGCACATACCTGTTCTCTCATCACAATGGATAGGTTGGCGAGTCAATACAGACCCAGTGAGCCAATGCAAACTGCAGGCTCCTTGTAGTCAGAGCATGTGTAGCAGGCACACAGGGTATGATAGGAGCTTTGGGTTCCCGTGCTTGCCCCTGACCTTAAAGCTTGTCTATGGGCTGTTAAGATGATGGGAGGACACTGTTCAGCATCTTGAGCATCTTGCAGCTGATTTGGGTCACTGGGGCACCATCTTGCTCACTGACCTGATCACTGTCTCTAACCAGAGCACAGACACTGGGCGCTTAGCTTGGAGGTGAGCCACAAACAGACAGGGCCCTCAGCATTCACTGCATATCTCCTTTGAAACCTGTAATAACCCAGGTGCAGGTTCCCTGGCATTTTCCCAATACCTGCTGGCCTGGGTGCTGGCTCCACACTGTGTTTCTCTTGGCCTTGGAATGAGATTGCTGTGCTTGGGTGAGATCATTTTGTGTACAAGTGTACGTGTATGTATCATGTATGAGGTCTGAGTTTTCCTCATGCATTTTTGTTCCTTTTAGACAGTGGGGTGCTGGATGTGGAAGAAAGGACACAGATACAGACCTCAGAGGCACAGGGACTCCCTATAATTCCCTGTGGGATCTGAGGTCCTCTTGTACATTCCTTCCCCTGTCTCCCAGGACCACGAAGAAAGCCCTGCCGCCCCTACAAACCCCATCCATCCCCAGTCACTGCTCAGCCTTGCTATTTGCCCCTTAGTCCTCAGGTGGCTCTAAGCAGAAGGGAGTCTATTGGACCTCCAGTGCCAGATGGTGCAGTCCCTAAAGGCTTTAGTGAAAAGGAGGCCAAGGTCAGGAGCAACAGAAAGCAACTAGAGCCACAAGCTTCACTCCCAACCTTGGCCCTCGCCTTTCTGGCTGTGTGAGCCAAGCAAGCAAATTAACCTCTCTGAGCCCATTTCCTTAGCTGCAAATTGGGGATAATAGCAGGAACCTGTCCCAGAATAAGGATTACATGCAATAATTCATCTGGCCGAGGGCCTAGTTAAACAATGGAAACCACTGTTAGTGTGAAGATGCCTGAAAGATGAGCAGTGTCTCATCCAAGCCCAGCAGCCTGGGACTCGCATCCTTCTAGATGGGGCCTGACTCATCCCCAGCTCCACCACAGTCTGAGGCACAATGAGATGGCGCGAGTTTGCCTCATCTGCATAGCTCTGTCTCAAACAGCAGGTTTTTGCCTTGACTATCAGTCTCCAAAACCAAATCGCCCCCAAGTCCCCTCCCAGTTCTTGACCTGGGCTGTTCCCTTGGTGCACAGCACACTAATGAAAGACCGGGACACCCAGGGGCTAAGCCACCTGCCGGTACACGGCCACATGATCTGAAATACAGCAGTTTATCTGAAATATGAGGGGGGTTGTGAAAGGTGGGAGAATGGGCTTGGGGCTGCAGAAGCTGCCAACCTGAAAGCCACCTGTGGCCTTGCTGAAGAGGGTGCTCACCTCTCTGAACAATGCACATGGAAGTGCGGGTGCCAGGCTCTCCGGAGACAAGCTGTCCCCTGGGAACGGAACAGCACTGATGAGCAGCTTGGTGGATTTCACATTTGTCTTTCTTCCTTCTGATGATGCCTGCACCATTCACCTTCCAGGAAACCCCCGGGTTCCGTCTGCCAGTTAATTGTCCCAAAGGTATAAGAGGGCTGTGTCCCCTGCTGCTTTGTTCACAGCCTTAGGCACAGATAATCAGGCAAGGGGAAAGTGCAAAAGCCATTGTTTCTAGCCTTAGGGAGTTGGAGCACCGGCCCTGGTGGGCAGCCCCAGGCACAGGCTTTGTGCTTTGACATTCAGAACTGGGGGAGAGGAAGACCCTAAGGCAGCCTGTGGTCCAGTAACCCCAAGCAGGCACCCCCAATAACCTGTCAGATATCCCCGCCCTCCTGTAGCAAGGCAGCAGAGCTGAGACCTGCAGAGCTCACGCTGCCTAGCAGTTAGACTACAGCCATCAGCCTCCTTCACAAAAGACCCTTCCTAGGCTTTCCCAAATCCAGTTCTGTCACAAGAGGGACCCAGCCATGCCACACACACACACACACACACACACACACACACACACACACTGCCACCGGGTGATGGCAGAAACTCAGTATGCTGTGTGCTCCCGGTGGCTGGTCCATTTCCAGTCAGGGTCAGGACAGTAGGCATCCCCTTCCTGGACACAGTTCAGGGGCTCTTAGGTCTCAAACCTGGGACAAAGGGCTAACCTAGGTGCCTATTTAACATATCAAAGTGGACCTGGCTAGGTTTTTCCAGCATCCCTGGGTCCCTAGCTAGTAACAGGGTACTGCTGGCACATTCCACCCCCTACTAAACATCTCTAGCCCAGGGACTGGGCTGCCCTTCCCCCAGCGGCCCTCCCCTATAGTATCCAACCATTTTAACTAGCAGACCTTTGTGATCCCCTACCTGATACCTTCCTGGCCTCTTGGCTGGTGCACCCCTGACTCCACCCCACCCCACCCCCACCTCACATGGCTAGGCCTTAGGGTCATGCTCACTTTGGATTCTTCCGAATGTCCCTGACTCTGACTATGCTCTCCCTCATACCTGTGAGGAGCGGGTGTGGCAGCAGTCCCAAGATGGTGCCCGGGACTGCAGCTAAGTCTTATGACTTGCACCTGACTTCCTCATACACCTGAAAATAAGCCACAACCATCGTGAGAGCTGCACAGGTGCACCAGGATACTGGCGAATCCATATTTGGTGGAGACATGCCCCTGCCACCCTGATTAGCTGAAGCTGCGTGCCTGGTGAGGTGACGTGGCCTGCTGTGAGTGGATGGGGGCTGAGAGTATATAAGAGTGAGAGGCCCGGGTTAGAGAGAAAGATAAAGAGAGAGAGAGATAAAGTTGAAGCGAGAGAGATGAAGACTGAAGTTTGGTGAATAAACTGCTGTTAGAAGAACTGGTGGTCGTGTCGTTCTTGCTGGTCGAGAGCGGACGCGACACATACCTACAATAAACCTCCTTCTCCACCATACCTAGGAACATGTCCTTCCTTTCTGCCTTCCTGCCTTCCTTTCTTTTTTAATTCAATGACCTTCCAAGGAAGACAGTCTCCCAGGGCCCAGAGCCTAGAGAAAACAGGAGCTGCAGTGGGGCCAGGGGGGTGCTGCATGCAGGCTGCAGGGACATGGGTTGCAGTCAGAACCTGACTGGCCCATAGGCTGGGAGGGGCTACTGGCTCCTCCCATTGGAAGCAGAGCCATCCTGGGAAGTCCAGGCTCTTCCTTTGGGACCTTCTGCACCAGAGGAAATACAACAGGCTCCTGGCTGAAGTAGGACTCCACCCCAGGCTAATGTTTAGGGGAAGAAGGTAAGGGAGGGGCCTTCCAGTCACTACCCAAGTATTGGCATTCCTTCTAGGCTCCACCCCACAAATACCTGGCAACAACCACATGGGCCTGACTCACTATAAAAGGGGCTGCTTGCTTCCTCCTCACTCTCTTCTCTTGCTCTCTTTTCCTCTTCCCCTTCTGTCCCTTCTCCCCACTCCTTCTTTCTCTCCATGTGCTCATGGCCAGCCTCTACTCCTCTACTCTCTCTCTCTCTTTCCCTCTGCCTTTCTCTGTCTCTACTACCCCTTCAGCTTCCCTCCCCGTGCCCTAAATAATCTCTGTTCTATATTATACTTGTCCTATGGCTGGTACCTCAGGGGGAAGGGATGCCTTAGCATGGGCCTGCAGAGGCACCCCCTTCCTGCGCTCCCCCCACCTGTACCATACTGCACCTCCTCCAGACATATCCCTGGCTTCTTTTTCTTTTCTATAAAACACAACACCAGGTCCTCACCAGGCTCTTGGCTAGCCAGTGCTTGTGGAGGAGACCCTACTGGAATCTAAACAACAGGAATAGTCCACCTTGGAACAGACCTTCAAATGAGGAAATGGCCTGAGATGTCACTCATGGCCTTGGCTTGCAGCAGAAAGTTGGATCCTGGTTTGTATATACAATCCCAGGCACAAGCTACATCTGGCTATGATGGGACCACCCCCAAATTCAGGAGGAATTGGTTTGGAAGAAAGGCTAGAATTGGAGCTGCCTCACTGGTGTGGCTGTAGTCATGTAATTTATTTGGAGTACAGTCAGAAGGCCTCTCTACTGAGACCCTGCCTGCAGCTCCACATACCTTGCCATGGCTGAAGTCTCTAAGCTCCAGCCTGCCTTGCTGAGAAGCCTAGTGTGGCCAGAGCCAGACAGACCAGTCTAGAGTCTCATGTCTGATTGGCCTGGGTATGAAGTCAAGTGTGTCTTCCATGCCCTCACCCCACCTCCCCATTATCTCAAGCCCATGGAAGCATCGAGAACAAAATGATCAGGAGGGATGCAAGGCAGTACTTCTTTGAGGGATGGCCCATGCGGTGGCAGTTTGGCAAAAGATAGAATAGCCTTCTTCAGATGGGTCTTTCTTATCAGAACCCTGTAAGATGGGGACATGAAATCATAGCCCCAGGAAGAGCAAGGGAAAGGGGTGCTAGCATGTCCAGTCCTGTGGTTTAAGCTAACCCTGAGATGCCACACTGGGCCTTAGGAAGTTTATTAACAGGTAAGGGACTTCTGGATACAGTTTGCTAAGTGCTGGATTCCCAGCCCTTTCCAATAACACAACACGCATGTGGTTACACAGTTCATGATACACCGGGAGACGCTGGCCACACTGATGTGTTTTCATTTGTTCTGCTGATCACTGTGGAGCTGTCAGAGATGCAGCTGTGACTGGGTAGATGCAGGCTGTCCTTGCAGAGCACAGCAGCAGGAACAGGAAGTGGGAGGGCAGTGGGCTGCTGCCCCTGCTGCTGGTGGCCCCATAGCTATGACTGGCCACTTCTACGCTCCCTCTTCTGTCCTGGAGGAACTTCAAAACATGCATCTGCCTAAGTAATAGCAGCTGGGGCACACATAGTTGGTGACAGGGAAGATCGGGCCCCAGTCAGGTACCCTGCCCTGGGAGAGTAGCTGCTTCCCCCGCCCTGCACCCCCAGACCAACCAGAGATATTGTAGCAGGAAGTCTCAGAGAACCTGAGTCCCTAAGAGACAAGAGCCTCAAGGGGAGACTGGAGACCCTAAGTGACTTCCTGACAGCAGCCTTCACACTATGAGCTAAGAGGGAAGCCAGTTTGCTTCTACCCTTGGGAACAGCTAAGGAAGCTGCCAGCTAAGCTCTGTTTGAGGCTCTGCAGTGCATCAGGGGTGCCCTGGGTCAAACAAACAAGACAGATAATTAGAGTTTATTTAGGGCATGGGGAGGGGAGTTAAGAGAGTAGTAGAGGCAGAGAAAGGCAGAGAAGGGGACAGAGTAGAGAAATAGAGGCCAGACATGAGCATGTGGAGAGAGGGGGGAAGGGAACAGGAAGGGGAGAGCAAGAACAAGAGAGGGAGGGGGCAAGCAGGTCCTTTTTTAGTGGGTCAGGCCTACCTGGCTGTTGCCAGGTAACTGTGGGAGGAGCATACCTGGCTACCACCAGGTAATTGTGGGGTGGAGTTTAGACAGAATGCTAACACTGGGTCTCACTGGTCATCTACTGTTTTCCTGTTGGGAAGATCACCGCCAGCCCTTACAGTCTGGGTCCCTGGTAGACACTGCGTGTACACTCAGAGCATCCTTCAGCTGTTGATTTGCTACCACAGTGAGTGACATGTGTGCTGTCACAGACACAAGCAGAAGAGGTCAGAGGGTCAGGAACCAGGTGATCCAAGCCCTCCTCTTCCTCCTCAGGCTCTTCCACCTTCCCTTACCCGGCAAGTGTACTTCAGAGAGCCAGGGTACCCTTAACAGAGCTGTTTTCAACACATAGCTTGCCAATACCCCAGACTGCTCAGCTCTGCTCCCCAAGACTCAGACAGGAAGGCCTGAGTTCCCTCTGAGAGGCCAAACTGTTCCTCAGGACTGAGAGAGGGCCAGCACCAAGTGTGCTTGGGTGCAGGGCATGAACTGTGCTCTGGCCCATCTAGAGCAAGAGTCTTTGGCAAGTAGAGGATGCCATAAAAATCAGGTTGGAAAAGAGGAAGAGCCAAGTGTTGCGTGTCTTCCCGCTGAGGAGGCTGACACAGACACGGGGAATCTACTGTGATGGATGAGCGCAGTGGGTGCTGTTGAGAGAGTTGCTGGGTATACAGGAGCCAAGGGCCTGGGCCAGGGTCACGGAACAGATCTCCTGTCTTGCCAGCTGGGTGACAGCCATGACAACCTGGCCCGTTGTCTCTCACAGATGGTCTCTGCGAACAAAGGGTGGCAGGTGATGTGTGTGAGCCAGGTGACAGGGCCCAGCAGCACTTCTAGATGTACCTTCCCATAATCAGGCACCAGCCTGAGGCAGAGAGATTCATGTGAAAGATGGGGGCCACTCACATGGTTCCTGGGATCACAAGGCCTACTCTGCCTGTTTCACCCTCTGTACTATATGAGCCGGTCTCAGAGTATGCGTGCTTCTGCCATCAGACTGTTCCAAGACCTTTGTCTCTAGCATGCCACCTCCTGTGGGATTCTTCACACTTCGGCAATGCCAGCACAGATCTGGAAGGAGGGAATGTCACTGAATGCTTACAGGCTTGAGCAGAGTTCTGAGCAGTGACTGGGTGAAGTAGCATGCACCCATTTCCCCAATTCATATTTGCCCAGATGCTCAAAATGTGACCTCTTGTGGTAAGAACATCTTTGCAAGAGGGATGAGTTAAGCTTGGCTCACAGTGGATTGGGGAGGGGGGAGGGTGCTAAAGCCAATCGATCTCTGGTGTCTTTTCAAAGAGGGCAGGACACAGGGAGACCTTTTGCCTTTGAAGCTGAGAGAGGCCTGGACAGAGCCTGCTTCACGTCTCCGGAAGAAGCCACACCAGTCATAGTTTTGTTCCAAACACAGCTTCCTGACCTACCAGGAAACACATGCAGGCTGTATTATGCCACCGAGCTATGGGAGTTTGACCCTTGGAGTCAAAGCTCAGAGCTAAGAATGATCCAAGACACCCCACAGGGAAGCTGGCGCACTTTGTCAGAACTGGCTGAGGTGAGCTGAAGGACGATAAACTATACCTTCGTAACTTAAAGCCACAAGGTGTAAGTCTCATATCTTTGGAAGTTAGCAGGATTCTTTGCTCACCAACGTACTCAGGGACCACTGCTGGCTCTGAAGCTACACCTCTAGCATCCTGCTTGTTCTAGCTGAGGGAGGAGTGTGTCCTGTCTTTGAAATTTACCATGCCACTTTGTGCCCAGGACACACAACTCTGCACAGCACATGCTGCCCATCACCTTCCACACAGATCCACCCAACCATGAGAGGTGAGATGGGCAGGTCTCCTCTAAAGGTGAGGAACCTAGGAACCAAGCACTGATGTCATCTTCAGTCACTGAGAACAAACTACCTTCCTGACCCCAGGACCTTTCTATCTCCAGTTACTATGGCATTTGTCTTAGTCAGGGTTTCTATTCCTGCACAAACATCATGACCAAGAAGCAAGTTGGGGAGGAAAGGATTTATTCAGCTTCCACTTCCACACTGCTGTTCATCACCAAAGAAAGTCAGGACTGGAACTCAAGCAGGGCAAGGAGCAGGAGCTGATACAGAGGCCGTGGAGGGGTGTTCCTTACTGGCTTGCCTCCCCTGGCTTGTTCAGCCTGCTCTCTTATAGAACCCAAGACTACCAGCCCAGAGATGGTCCCACCTACAAGGGGCCTTTTCCCCTTGATCACTAATTGAGAAAATGCCTTACAGTTGGATCTCATAGAGGCATTTCCTCAACTGAAGCTCCTTTCTCTGTGATAACTCCAGCTGTGTCAAGTTGACACAAAACTAGCCAGTACAGCATATTACACCCAGTGCTTCTCTGTGTGGGATTGTGAAAATGTATGGTGCGAGAACTAAATAATTTGATTGTGAATTCCAGATCTGCCTCAAAGTTTGCTTCAGCCCATGAACACTAGTAAAGCTATCAAAGTAGATTAGAAAGATGGGAAGAAGAAGTATATGTGTATGTATAAGTGAGTGGATAGATGACAGGGTAGATTAATAGATGGTGGATAGTAAATGAATGGAAGGAAGGATGATGGATGGATGGATGGGTGGTCAATATATAGATGAATGGATGGTAGATGGATGTATGTAGGATGGATAGTTAGATGTGTGAGTGCATGGATGAATAGATAATGGAGAGAATGAGTAGATGGGTAGATGGATGAGTAAATAGATGCATACATGGATGGACAGATAGCTGCGGGATGAAGGAAGCAGGGATGGATGGTAGATAGAGGATAGACAGAAGGGTACCGGATGGACATGTGGCTGGTTAAATAGTTGGTTGAATTGTGGACGATGGATAGGTTGATTCATTAATTGCACGCTGTGTGCCAGATGTTTCTGAGAATTAGCTAATTGAATCCTGTGTCATTGCGTTCCGTAATGCAGTCCATGATTTACACTTGAGAAGGCCAGTCTCAGTTACCTACTGGAGGTATTCCCAAGGCCATACTACAAGTGGAAGGTGACAGAGGCAGGTGGTTAGAGTTGGGGTTTGTCAACCAGGTTCCCCAAGTCTGCCTCTTAGCTCCATTACAAGGGAGATGTAGAATCTTGGGGAGATGGTTTGACCTTTCAACTTTCAGCTTACAGATATTCCCATCTGCAAATTGTGTATCTCTCAGAAGACTTTTCTGAGTGTTAAATGATAATTTTTATGATTCTGGTTTTTTTTCCTATGGGATATTTGGTGGAAACAGAAACTGGGAGAAGTAAGAGGACCTTGGTGGATGGTAGGAGACTGAGATAGACCCAAATGAGCCACAGATGTGCTCTGAGGGCTTAGGCATGGAGTATGAGTGAGAAACGGTAGCCTGAGGAGTGTGCTGGCCCTGACCTGTTGTCTAAGGAGGCCTGGGGGAAGACCAGGGTGACCTTCCTTTAAGAGGCCCCACCCAGGGACATCTGAGCAGTGCTATGCATTTTGTCCTGTCAGGTGCCATGGCATGAGAAAGGGAGTTAGATCCCAGGTCAGTGCCATATGAGGGATAGGTGGGGACCAAGTCTGCCAGCAGTAGCTTAGGTAGTCAAGGCTGGGCTCCTTTAATCCCCACACAGCCAAGGCATCTGACAGGAAAGAGTCTGACTGAAGATCTCGTGGGTGAATTGGGAAAAGCTTGTCTAAGAGGGCTACAGACTAGGTTTCCAAGTCCATGGCTTTCTCAAGAGGGCAGACAAAAGAGTCGGCAACAGCCAGGCAGTCAGGTGTGATGGGGAACTGAAGAGGACTTGGACGAAGCACCAAAACTAACAGAACTGTAGCAGCGGCGGCGGCGGCGGCAGCAGCAGCAGCAGCAGCAGCAGCAGCAAGCCCTGGTGTAGGCTGCAGCCTTGGGGCTGTTGACAGACCTATGCTAGGGTGAGAGATGTTGGCATTTGGCCTACTATGTGTGGGTATCGTGGCATCTAGGCTTTCCTGATTTTTTTTTTCCTGTGAAGAAAGCCTTGCTTGTTCTTAATCCTGACATGCATTAAATGCAGTCTGAGGATGAAGCCTCAGCTCCTCAGCTGGGGCTGGGGTTGCAGATAGGTCTTGGTCCCAGAATTCTCCAATGGTCTCTCCAGAACATCACTCCTTGCTATAGAGATGGTGACAGTGTGGCCCAGAGAAGGAACAGAAGAGCCTTCAGACGTCTGATCTCCAAATCAGGACTCTCCTGTGTCCTCTATCCTGTGTCAGAGTAGCACCTTTCCTGCCTAGGCATCCTGACCTGGAGGAAGGTGACCTAGACATGGACCAGCAGAGCTGTCCCAGATCAAGGAATAGAGAAACCCTGGATCAGAGAGGAGTTTAGTGAAGAAAGGGTGGAATCTGGGTGCTGGAGGTGCCTGTAAGAAGCCTGGGTATGAACTGAGGCAGGGAGTCAGCCATGGTCTGTCTATGCTGTCAAAAGATTGTGGCTGTGGACTCATAAGGTATCGGAGAAGTGAGGGGCAGAAGCCTTCTGATGAAAAGAGACAGGAAGTGGAGTTCTCTCAAGGCGGGAAGTAGAGATACCCCAGGTAGAAGACAGGCAGTGGAGCTGTCTCCAAGGGAGAGAGGCTGAAGAGGAAGAGGCCAAAGAGGAATGTAAATTTATTTCTAAGATTCTTCTGTGTGCTGGTTTCTGGCCTGAGCCAGTAGGGAAGCCATTTCCTGAAAGGGAGATACTGCCGGCTAGAGGCTGGGAGGACCTCAGCACAGGGTCAGTGCTTATCTAAGGAGCTCACCCCCACCCCATGGTCTCCGTCAACTCCCAGCAGGTGACCCTGTCTGACGTCTCATGGGAGGTCGGCTGGAGATTGTACTGTAAGACAGTCTCTGTTTGGAACAGACTATTCTTACTTTTGTGTTTTGCTTATGGGAAGCTCAAATTTAAGTGGAGAGCCTATATGTTATCTAGTGACCTTACTGAAAGACTGACGGAACACTAGTGAAAGGATTTGGATAGAACAGAAGTCCCTTGTCCTGGTTCTCAAAGGATAGCGAGTGGACAAAGGAGTGAGGCCCAGGAATGGTAAGTGGATAAAGAAGCAAGCTGACAGAGGAGGCCCCGGATTCCCCTGCCTTTGTGAGACATGGTTGGTGGCTAAAGAACGAGGAGACAGGGGCTCTTGCTTTGTGCTTCATGAAGACTGTTCTGGCTATTGGGGTAGAGAAAAGAAGTGTGTTTGGGGGCTGTTGGAGAGTCTCGGGGTGGGTCCCGGAAATACTGGGGGAATATAACTCTGAGATAGACAGGGTAATGGTGGGGTCCCTGTGCACTGTTTACAGATTTCCGGTGAGGAGAGAGAGGGCTATTCCAGGGAGACCGGAGTCATGAGGATCAATATGTCCAAAACCTTACCATGCATTTCTAGGGGCTAGGCCTTCACAACTCTGCGACCCATGTGACACCAAGGGCAGAAGAAAAGTTCTCCCAAGAAACCACCATCCTCCACCTCTGTTAAGAGAGCTTTCCAGAGGCTCTCTACTCCTGAAGCAAAGAGGAGACCAGGTACTCAGAAGCCACACAGGGAGGCGGCTTCACAACACCAGGAGGCCCTAGAGTCTTCATTGACTAATCTCCTCCTGCCCAGTGTCTTTGTTTAACCAAAGCCTGCTTCTTCTGGTTCCATTCTTTCTTCTACAAAGAGGAGGTATTGCAGAAGTCCCAAAGCCACAGAGACTCGCCTCTAACTCGTTTCGCAGTCCAATTATCTAAATTATTGCTTTGCCCTGGCACGAAAGGAGGAGGCTCGATTTAAAAGTCGCTTCGAGATAAGTGCTTGGTTGCCTCCCCTGTCAACAATGCATAATAATTTTGATCAGGCGCTCATCACGTTTTGATAGCAGCCACAATGGCTGTGACCGGGTCTCCGGGGGACTTTATTTTTAGCTACAAAATCACAAAGGAGGAGCCAGGAGGAGACTTCACATAAGGCAGCCTGAGCTTTTGAATGCTGCCTCCACAAGGCCAGCCAAAAAATTGGGTTTGGCTTCCGGAGAGTGTGGGAGGCTCCCGGGGCTGGAACACGGGCAGCCTGGAAGGGGCATCCACTGTCTTGTGCAGAATAAGTGTCTCTCCAGGAGATGCTAGCTGGATCTCCAGTCCTGGCACGGATGGGAGAAGAGATAGTTATTTCTAGCTGAGCAGCCCAAGCCTGCAAGAGCGAGAAAGAAAACTAACAGTCTGGAGGTGAGAGTGCCTTTGCGAAGAGGCAGCCACTGGCCTGAGCCGTGGACAAGCTTGGGTGGTTACACGTGGAGTGGGCAAGGAGGAAGGGTGTTCTGGGTGGATGTAACTGTAATTGTTATTGCCTGGGTAGACCAATAGAACAGAGGAAGAGTGGGGCTGGCCCAGAAGAGAGAGGGGCGGGCAAAGGAGGGTACGGATGAAAGTGTAGGTCTGTGGGAGGAGACTGTTCAGCTGCTGATGGTAGCAAGGAACTGTGGATCGCATGTGAGCCTGGGAAGGATCCACTGGTGCTGATGTTGGATCAAAGACATCATTTCCAGGGTGCATGTGGGTTTGTGACTGAGGAGCAGTGGAGGGCAGAGGAAGCCCTCAAACCCAGCTAGAGCTCGTTGTCCTGAAAGGGCACTGGGCAGGTCACAAAATGGCATGGAAGGCTGAGGCTGGGCAGGAAACATATGAGCCAAGTCTTAGTCTGGGGAGGTCCCTGAAGCCCCTGACAAAATGCAATGTGGTCTTGATATGGCCTGCCTGGGATATCTACCCTCCTGAGTGGGTATTTTTGTTTCTTGCTGTTACAGGACAATGGCCTGGTTGATTGAATGGGGCCCAAGCTTGTGCAGTAGCCATGGGAGTGAGAGGTGCATGAGGAGGGATGGGAAGTTTTCTGACTCTGTGTTGTAGATGGACTCGGAAAGAGGCCGTGTGCTGACAGCTGGAGATCCTGACAGAGGTCTGCTACAGTTCTGTGGTGTCCATGTCTCTCCAGGCCTATTACCCTAGGTAAGAAGTCACTCAGGATCCTACCACAATGGGAGACATTTCTTTTTAAAAGAGGAACTTTGAAATAGGTTGTGTCGCTGAGCAGTGGTGGTGCACGCCTTTAATCCCAGCACTTGGGAGGCAGAGGCAGGTGGATTTCTGAGTTCAAGGCCAGCCTGGTCTACAGAGTGAGTTCCAGGGCAGCCAGGGCTACACAGAGAAACCGTCTCGAAAAACCAAAAAAAAAAAAAGAAGGAAGGAAGGAAAGAAAGAAAGAGAGAGAGAGAGAGAGAGAGAGAGAGAGAGAGAGAGAGAGAGAGAAAGAGAAAGGAAGGAAGGAAGGAAGGAAGGAAGGAAGGAAAAGAAAGAGAGAGAGAGAAAAAGAGATAGATTGTGTACAGAAACTGAAATGACAGCTGGTGATTCCCTGAAGCAGGATGCAGGATACAGGATGCTGGATGAAGGATGCAGGATGCAGGATGCAGGGTTGCCGGGGATGTAGAAGGGGCAGGGAAAAGGGCATCATTCTGCCTTGTGATCCCTATAGAATCAGTGGGATGGGTGACACAGGACTGTAGCTGGCTACTTTGAGAAGTGTTGGTGGGCTCTGGATTGCTGGGGTGGTCCTTGGCTGACCAGTAATGGCCAGGCAACTTAGAAAGAGGTCTAGGTCCCACTGCAGGTACGGAGGTGCACAGTCTCAGAGTTGGAAGGCCATGCCATCTTTGGGGTGACAGAGTTGCAGGGGCCATGAGACCAGTCTGACATTGGGGGACATCTTCATGGGGAGGACAAACATGAGCCCCTGGACACAGGGATCCCCTCCCCCCTGTGCTCCTCAACAACGCCTGGATGTACAGGTCGCAAGCTCTGGTCACTTTATTACCTTACCACATCGAGCTCTCAGCCTTTGGGTCCTCTTGAGGTGATGTGGAAGCCTGAGGTCAGGAGCAGGATACTGCTGCGATGGTGGCCCAGCTGGACAGTGAATTCTGATCCTCATAGAGCCAGACAATCTTGGCTTGTAATTCAATGTCATTGCAATGACCCAGTTCCAGCTGGGCAAAGCCTATCCCTCCCTCAACCTCTGCTCCCAGAGGATAGATCCTCAGGGCAGCAGGAGACCCTTGGGGAAGAAACCTAATGCATTCCTGTCCCTGTGGACACAGTAACACACACAATGCAGATGCTCCTTCGCCAAACCTACCTCCCATCATGTATCACCTCTTGCCTGACTACTGGGGAGAGTTCCCTAAACTTGTTGGTGAGTCAGCTCTCAGAATTTCTTGTCCCTTATCCTGGGGCCTAACACACACACACACACACACACACACACACACACACACACACACACACACTTCCATTGGTCCCTCCCTTCCTGGTTTTCTTCCTGGGCCTGTCTGCATGTTTGTATAGTGATTCAGCTGTGTGTTATGTCCTCTAGGTGCTGTGGGAGACCTGCCCCACCCTTGGGAGTCCAAATTGCTTCTTTCTTTCCTTCTTTCCTTCTTTCCTTCTTTCCTTCTTTCCTTCTTTCCTTCTTTCCTTCTTTCCTTCTTTCCTTCTTTCCTTCTTTCCTTCCTTCCTTCCTTCCTTCCTTCCTCTCTTCTTCTTCTTCTTCCTCTTTTTCTTTCCTTCTCCTTTTTCTTCCCCTCTCTCTATCTCTGTCTCTCTTCCTCTCTCTCCCCCAACTCTCTGTTTCTTTGTCTCTGTCTCTGTCTCTGTCTCTCTCTGTCTCTCTCTGTCTCTCTCTGTCTGTCTCTGTCTCTCTCTCTCTCTCTCTCTCTCTCTCTCTCTCTCGTGCCCAGGTTCTTGTGCATGTGTCTATGTGAGACCTTGAGTGCCATTCCTCAGGTTCTGTCTACCTTGTTTTGGAGACAGGGCCTCTCACTGACCTGGAGTTGGTGAGCCACAAGGATCCGCCTGCCCCACTTCCCCAGTACTGGCATTAGAAAGGCACCATCTTGACTGCTCAGCTGGACCATGGGGTTGAACTCACCTGCACACATTCCCAGGCAAGACTTTATTCTGACCTTTTAAATACCAGGGGTATGTTACTAAACGTGGGAATCATAACCTGTGCCCCAAGTCAGGTCTGGCCACCCTTCCTCAATAAACACACTAAAAGAGTTGAATTGAACATAGAAAGCATAAAGGGGAGATTTATTTAATGTGCTCACATTGGGAAGAGGGATAAAGAGATTCAGTGAACACCTGAATCTCTCTTTGTGTTTCTGAAATGAGGTTAAAGCTTAAATGGAAGCCCAAAGATTGTAAGCAGTCCCAGTGACATTGTCCTTCCCCGACTGACATCCCTCCAATTTACCCATCCTTGCCTGGATGTACATCTCATGCTGTAAGGAGGTCTGACAAGTTGTCTGACAGGTGTGATCCCTCTATAAGGGAGATGGTCCTCCCCCCACACAGCCTGTGCCCTTGTCCTCTCCCACTGTGTGATTCCTGGGGGAATGCCCATTTCCTTGAAGTCCATTGTTTTGATAGTCGTCAGACTATTACTCAGGCTGAGGGACATGGGTGCCTCTTTAGAGCATCTTCATTTCTGCCAGGCCAGTTTTAATGGCTTTGTAAGTCCTGTCACCTTAGCTGACAAATGTGCCTCATAGGACAAATTAGGCCTAATGTTGCATAGAAGAGGAGCTGAACAAGAAGGTGTCTCCTGGATGACTCTTGATTCGAGGCTGATGCCAGTGGGGAAAAGCTCACCTCCCTTAAGTGTGGACCAGTCAAGACCAAGAGCTGCTGGGTGGAGGTGAACGAAGAACAGACCTAGGACCTTGGCCATGACCTGGACCCTTGGTGCCCTTCCTGGCCCCTCGCTCCAGAGGGACTCAGGGCTAGGTAGCACCTGATGCAGATCTCCTGGGCAGAGATTGTGACCATGTAGCTCCCCTTTCAAGGACTTTGAGAGTCCTAGGAACAGCTTCCTGCGCTCATGCTGTGTTCTTGACTTATTTTCCTGAAGTAGGGGCAAGACCATGTGTACAGCCCACTGAATTAGATATAGACTGGTTTAGTGAGGGGATCAAGACACGTCTACACCATTCCTGTCTCTTCGGTGCATGATGGATAGGATACTTGTTCTTGAACACAGGCATTATGAGTATTCAGGGTGTGCAATGTGCCGAACTGCAGCCACAACTGCCTCCACCCCAACCCGAAGCTTCAACAAAAGAGCCCAGTACCAACAAAAAACACTCAGGTTCATATAACAGGACTCCATTTTTGTTTCTGATGCTCTGAGGGCCAACGTACTGTGACCTTGAAATGCATTGCTGGGTCTGAGTACTTTTGCAGGTCTCTAGCCCCCTTGGCAAGGAGAAGTGAACAGCAGCACCTTCCTACTGGTCCTTGGTGCTTTCGTGGGTGCTCTGCATCTGTAGTCACCAGGGCTTGGGGGAGGGAACAGGAAGAACTCACAAACTAGGCTAAGAAGGGATGAGAGCCTTGTATTTGGTTAGAGCATAAGAAAGTGGTTAGCATTAGCACTCAGAAGGAGTCCTCAGCCTCCATCACTACTGAGTTCCCAGCCTCTCTTCCTTGACTAAAAGGAACAGTTGTCCTGCCTCAAGGTCTATCCCAGCACTGATTGTCCTTCTTATTGTTCATCCCCAGCTCTGACCCTTCCTACACTGTTGGCATCTTGCTTCAGCAACCCTTGGGATATGATGTAGGGAGCAGCCCCTAACCCCTCACTGGCTCTGCATGCGTGAAGCAGGACACCAGGAGCTTACCTCATGGTCCTCACTTACACCATGATGAAGGGAACGGGATCACATTGAAGGGGGAGCTGTCTTAGTGAGACATTTGAACAACGTGGCCAGTCATTAGGCATTCCAAAAGCCTGGTAAAGGGCAGGCTGCCTCTCCACAGGGCACTGGGGTGAGTGTCAAGTAGACCTTGGAGTTTCATGAAATAGCAGGGAAAGAGACTTTAAAGTGATCAACAGTCACTGCTATCATGGCCATCTCCCTAATCTCTGTAAGTCCTGAAGGTAAATTTTAAGGACCACACAGGTCTGCTATCCACATGAGGCATGGATACTTACATAGCAAACCTCAGTTAGAAGTAAATGATAGCAACAAGTCAGAGCTGGCCCCGGGACAGCAAAGGCCTGAGTGCATCTCTGTTCTGGGCCCTCAGCCTCCACTGCACATATAGACCAATGTCCACAACCACAAGATCCTATCCCTCTAGTGTGTCCAGAACTGAGGCCTGGGATGCTTGGACACTGGACTGGACGTGTCACAGGTAAAGCAGCATCCTATGTCACCCCAGGGATAGGAGCTGAATTTATTTTGGACAGATAGACCACAGAAGAAGTCCTCATGGTTGCATCCATACCTGCTTAGCAGTGTACCTCAGCAGTGTGCTTTCCCACCACTGTAGCTGTGAGCATCATGAAAGAGGTCAACTGAACACGAGATGCGGCTCATTACACCATGGACTTGCATTGGTGATACTGAAGCATTCTGTGACTTGAGGTACCACTAAGAAGAACAAAAGCCTGATGGTAGACTCTAGGATGCCATGGTCACCAAAGCATGTTTTGACCTCAGCTCTGCTGCCATGGGAACTGATGTGGCCATCACCAGGGGAGCGAACGCCTACAGCGCATAGTCATCTGAGGGGCTGTGAAGAAGACCAGCCAATCTGCTTCATGTGACTCCTAAAGCCAGGAACAGGATTAGTGGTGTGGGTTTTGGGGCCACAGCAGCTCAAGGGAGCAAACTCTATAGGATCCATTACGGTGGGCTTATAAATGAGCCCCAGAATGCTGACATTAGGCTCAGTACGGTCCAAAGAATTACCCCTTCTTCATCTATAGAGATGACCTACACTAAGGCAGGCAGGTAGAGCAGCTGCCTGCAAAGTCCTACTCAGCTTCAAGTCCCCCAGCTGAGAACTGAAAAGGGAGCTGCCCTGGGCATCCTTTGTCCTGTTCCTGCCTGGTAATTGACATAGTGAATGGTCGCTAATGAAGAACGGAGTGGGACTTCCTGGGAAGTGACTGCAGACAGCCAGAAAGACAACTGCTAATTACCAGTGCCAGCTGGTGGCCCTGGAGGACCATGCAGACAGAAAAGATGAGGGCTGGGAGGACCAGGCAGAGAGAAACTTCAGGAAAGCTGCTTTTGCTAGGGCCCTCTGCACCCAAGCACTGACTTACTCCATGGATGACGAATCAAGAGGTCAAGACCAACACCAGCCATGCTCTCTTTCCTGGTCAAGCCCGAGGAGGAGGTATTAAACCACCATCATAAATCTGCTAGTGTCCTCCAACTGACCTTGGCTGTTAGACTGGGCAGGCTTTCTTCAGTCTCAGACCCCAGCACTGATTGCCCTTTCTGTTGCTCATCCCCAGCTCTGACCCTGCCTGCACTGTTGGCATTTTGATTCAGCAACCCCTGGGATATGATGTAGGGAGCAGCCCCTAACCCCTCACTGGCTCTGCGTGCGTGAAGCAGGACACCAGGAGCTTACCCCATGGTCCTCACTTACACCATGATGAAGGGAACGGGATCACGTTGAAGGGGGAGCTGTCTTAGTGAGACATGTGAACAACGTGGCCAGTCGTTAGGCATTCCAAAAGCCTGGTAAAGGGCAGACTGCCTCTCTGCGGGGCACTGGAGTGAATGTCTGGTAGCTGCCTTCTTGGGTGTTTCTGCCTCATAACTCATCCTCCTGTAGTCTGGCGCGGTCTCTCCCCACACTGAGCAGGTCTCAGTTTCTCACACACCTGGTGCCCCGAGCGTCACACCTGTTCTTCCTCAGATCTGTCTCCTCATGAATCCCTCCTCTCCCTCACCTCTGGGTCACACTGTGGGGTGTGGTCCTTCAGGGTCAAGGCCCCTGATGGATTGGGATTCTGACCAGACATACCTCTCCTAGCTACACTTGTTGTGAGCGACCCAGGACCTCCTTTCTTTCTTCCGTCTTTCCCCTCCTTCATCTGGGCCCTGCCACTCACAGGGGTGAGCTGCTGGAGGGCAGGGAAGACTTCCGTTGTCAGAGTGGCTTGCCTGAATCCCAGCTGCCCCTTAATCTTAAAGATGCTGAAATCCTCGGCTGAAATGGTAGCAGGAGAGCTCTGAGACTAACTCCCTTTCGCCTATATTGTGTGCTGGGACCATACAAACTGACAGGTAGTAGAGCTTTGGTGGTTGGCAGTACTGGAGGCAAACAACCTACAACCCAGGGGTGGGCAGCTGGCTCTGCCTGCTGGTACTCCCTGCCCCCTTGGTAGTCTCTGCCCTGTTCCCACACAGACTTCTTGCATGTATCTCTCTCCATCCTTCTTCTTTATAGGAGAACACTAGCCATGTGTTAAGGACTCCTTAACCCCGTGTGGCCCCACCTTAGCTAATCTCACAGACTCTCTGTCATACACGTTCTGGATGTGTCTGGTGAAGGATGCATGCAGCCCAGCGTCCACCATGATGGCCTCTTAGAATCTCAAGGTGAAGGCATGGAACCTTCTTATGGAAGAGATGGGAAATGGCTGTTCCTCCTTTTCCTTTAGATCTTGCCCTGTGACCTGAGCCGCTTTCTCCCTGATCCCCATGGCTAGATAGATGCTGTCCTCACAGCAGAAGCCTGCTCTGCCCACCAGAGTCTAAGCATCTGAGACACTGGATCCTCTCCTTACCTGCAGAGAGGAGAATGGAGCAGAATCAAGACCCCTGAAGCCAGCACATTCTGTGTGGCAGCTAGCCTTCCCCCCATAAGCACGAGCAGGGCTCTGATCCCAGAGAGACATCACCCATGTGCATGTCTGCACACATGCACACACGGTGCTCCGTGTAGCCCCGCGCTGAGTCTTCCTGCTTCGCCTCTGAGGCAGCTGAAGACTGAGGAAAGGAAATGAGATGGGGAATCGCTTCTCGGGCAATTACCCACACCTCGTATAGTCTAATGAGCCGTTGAGGGGCCCGGATGGAACATTTAGGGGGGTTATTGAATGTTTCCTCACAGTTTACCCAGTTCCAGGAGTTAATTGATTTATGGACTGCAGGAGCATGCGTGTCTCCGAATATGAGTGGGTGCCTTTTGGATCTCTCTCTCTCTCTCTCTCTCTCTCTCTCCCTCCCCCCCCCCTCTCTCTCTCTCTCTCTCTCTCTGTGTGTGTGTGTGTGTGTGTGTGTGTGTGTGTGTGTGTGTGTGAATTCGGGGCATTCTGGCTAGAGGCCTGAGCTCCCTAGCTTTGGCATCAGGCCTCCACAGCATCTGCCTGCATTTGCTGAGGAGAGGCCACGGAGGACGTGGCTGCACACCAAGGCATGGGTCTGCAACCATGCATGCTCTCGGGACCAGGATTCCCCTTACTGTTCCCAAAATCCAGTTCATCTTACCCACTCAGATTTGTGCTATACCTAGCACGATATTTTTAACTAACCTTACATTTTTTTCTTTCATTAGTTGTTTTAAAGCTACTACAAAATGCTATTGTGAAATTGTTATGTTTGATATGATTGCTGCTCTCTTTTTCCCTTTCTTTCTGTTGAAAACATTATATTTAAGTGCGTGTGGGGGGGGGGGAAGAGAGCTAGAGAGAGAGAGCTAGAGAGAGAGAGAGAGGGAGAGGGAGAGAGAGATCAGAGACAACTTGGGAGAGTTGCTTTTCTCCTTCCACCATGTAGGTTCCAAGGATGGAAGTCAGCGCTTCAGTCTTGTAGCAAGTGCTCTTAGCAGCTGAGCTCTCTTATCACCCTGCGTTCTTTTCCTGTTTGTTTTGAGACAGGATCTCTCTTTGTTGCCCAGGCTGTCCTTCCTTTGTTGCCCAATGGCTTCCTCTACATTTTCCTAATAAACATTAAAATAATCCTGCAACTGGTCACTTCAATATGTTCTTATAACCTACTCATTGGTCACATGGCATAGCCTCCTCCAAGAGCCTGGACATTCCGAAAAGGAGAGCCATGGAAGGCCGAGAGAGAGGCAGCTTGCAGAAGTCACATCTGTGACCTCAGAGTGAGACACTGGCAGGTAACAGGCTCACTCCGGGTGGTGGGAAGCCAGGCCAGCCAAGTGTCCCACTGGTCTCTACCTTATCATCTTCTATAGAAGTATCCTTGGTTCTACCCAGACAAAGTAGCCAGGAAGAAGCAACTGTTGGTCTTGGGCCAGATGCTCTGGTCTGTGAACTCTAGTGTGTGAGTTTGTGCAGACTGACATCTAGGTGTAAGGAGATGGGACCCAAGGAGATGGCTGCGAGGCAGACTCCACTCTACCTTCACTACTTCATTAAATTTCTATAGGCCCCATCCATGTCAGGTTGGTCTTGGGCACTACCTCTAATACACACCATTCCAGACTTCAGAGACACTGAAGCTTCAGCCCCACTAAGGAAGAACAGGGGCAGTTGACAGAAGGTCTCCCCTTCCCATCCTGACCCCTGCCAGACGTCCTGCTTCCTGGAGTCCCCTCAGGGTGGGCAGGATTTGGCCTTCTACAAATGGCAGGACAGTCAGGGGATGGGATGGGGGTGGCTCTGGCAAAACTGCAAGCGGCACCGGCAGCAGCGGCGGTGGAGGCAGCCCCATTACTACACACTGCTGTCCATCTTCTCCAAGCTTGGTTCCTCTCCTAGATGCCACCGCTAGATAATGTGGGTTGGTTCCCCTATTTGTGTGCCAGGCTCCCAAGAGACCGTGCCTGACTGCCTTTGCTCTCCAGGGAACCCCTTCTCCTATGGGGCTTAACTCTGAGCACTACCCCCAGGGATGGAGCCTCTCTTAGCCTGGGCTGTGCAAATGCTCGTTCCTGACTCACCTTAGCACAATGGCCAGCAGCTGCAGAGCCATTCTTGTCACTTGGTTTCCACTCTGGCTTGTCCCCGGCTTTTAGCTGGCAGATTAGAGAAAGAGAGATTTGCATAGCAATAAAAAAGTAATTAAAATCACCAACACATGAAAAGCCCATTATAAGATTCCCTGGGAAAGACGCCTCCCCTGGTCAGGAAAGATACAGTGAGCGGGTGGGGGTGGCGAACCAATTAACCAAGCCTGTTAGCTGTCCATTATCAGCACTGGGTGCTGCACATGTAAATATTAATTGCAGCAGGGCCAACTTGCTAACAGCCAACCAAACTCATAAATATCCTGAGCACAATTAATGGTGACGAAG
Organism: Mus musculus; assembly: GCF_000001635.26. Lineage (NCBI taxonomy): Eukaryota > Metazoa > Chordata > Mammalia > Rodentia > Muridae > Mus > Mus musculus. The sequence goes on along the minus strand of NC_000081.6, from coordinate 74,194,262 downwards.
TGCATGTGTCTCCGATGGTGGGGCTTACTGAAACACCCAGGGATGACTGAGCAGGAAGCTGCATGCATTGCTGCTGCCACAAATCTGTCCCCTGGTTTATCCATTTCAGACGCGGCCACACTTCCCTCAAGTATCTGATTGCATTCCGAGGCCTGAGTTATGATGTGTATGTTTATTCGTTTATTCATTATATACAGCCACTTAGGAAGAATGCGTAGGCATCCACGGGCCTCTACGCTGCACACACTTGTGGGCCGGTGCCCCCATCAAATCACCCATGAGTTGCTGATTGAATTAGAGCTGTCTGACTCTTACAGGCAGCAGGAGGCCCATTTTCCTTTGGAGGGGGAACATTCTGAGCAGTCACTTCAAGGAATGATACCCATCAGGCATGAACCCTGAGGGGAACTCAGAAGCAGGGGTCCCAGGCTTCTAGCTGACTTCATTGTGATCCCAGGAATCTCCCAGGGGTGTGCTAGCTCTAATCCCTCTGTGATCTATCTACATTGGAAAACAAACAGAGAAATGTGTCTCAGTCGGAAGTCCCAGTCAGAAGGTTGTAGCAAGTTATAAAGTATAGCCTCTTTACTCTTATCCCACACCTGCCCTAAGAGACAACTGGTTGACCTCTTCCACCTAAATGCCAGCCCATGGCTCAGAGTCCTTGAACTTCATAGAGTCTAGGCTGTGTAGGAGAATATAATCTTGAAAGGGCTCCAAGACAGGACCCTCCCACCCTGGCAGCTGTCACTCCACTCCTTAGTAATCTGCCAGGTGAAACAGAAGTTATGGGAAGCAGGGTACACCCTGTGAACTGGAGGCAAGAAGCATAGATAACCTGACCACTCTAACTTCCAGAACAAAGCAGTAATGGGGTGTGGATGGTGCCACTGTTGCTCCCTAACCCCTCTGCACTTTGTCCATGTAATATAGCCCTATTAAAACAGGGAACAAGATTGGGGGCTGTCTGTTGAGATGACTCTTGAACCGAGAGCTGAAGGCTGAGAGAGATAGGGAAGTCATCTCTGCCATCAGAGGGCAGCAAGAGAGAAGAAAGCCCTGGCTGGGTACTCGTCATCAGGAGGGGATACGTTGCAGATTTTGTAGAGGGAAAGTTCTAGGGCTTTTCAGGAAGTCCTAAGGACTCAGGCTACATTTTTAAAGATGTAGAGGACATTGCAGAGTGTGAACAGAGAAGATGCATTGACCAGTTTGTCAGCAATGGCCTGAAGCTGAACATGGAGATAAAGGAGAAGAGAGGGAGGGAGTGAAGAGAGGATAAGGGGGAGGAAGAGAGATGGAGACGGAGGAGGAAGAACGAGAAAGGAGGAAGAGGGTGAAAAGAGCCAGATGGAGGAAGAGGTGTTAATAAAACAGAGAGAGATGGTGAGATAGACAGAAAATGGAGGCTAGAGGCAAAGACAAAGGGAGACAGAGAGGAAGGAAGACCAGAAGGAGACGGAGAAAGGAGAGAGAGAAAGAGAGAGAGAGAGAGAGAGAGAGAGGTAAGACACAGAGAGGGAGAGAGAGACACACAGAAAAAGGGAGAGATAGGATACAGAGAACTGGAGACAGAGAAAGAGAGAGTGGAGAGACAATATGGGGTGAATGCAGAGGAGTGTGACAAGGTGAGCTAGCAGCAGATAGACCCCACGTACCAGTAGTAGTGGCGAGAGGCAGGTAGGCACCTTAGTTTATACTGAAAGCTTTTCTCTTCCTGACTTGGATGTAGTTGGTGTGATGCGGAGGAAGGGGCCAGAGTCTCTCTAAGGCTTCCAACACTGGAAACCATCAAGAAGATCTATCTTTCATGGGTGTAGAGATGAGGTGGGGAAAGCAAGTATCTGGGAAGGCAGGGAATTAGGCAGGGTTGTTGGGCTTGTCACATCTTTTAGACCTCTAAACTCTGAATATAGTTTGGTTTCAATACTTGGATACACGAATCTGAAGTTTAGGAGGAAAAAAGTAGGCCCAGACACTTATCCCTTGTAGGGAGTACTAAGTTAAGAGAATAGATTGGCCTGAGGGTGATCCCAGGGACCTGCAGAGTTATGGAGAAGGGAGGGGGCACCAAGCGTCCAAGGTCTCCTTGGAGCAGAGGCAGGCAAGGTGAGTCATTTTGCCAAATCTGGCAACAGGTTGAAGTAAATGAGGCACGAGAAATGACCATTATGCCTGGCCACAGGGAGTTGCTGACAAGCTGTCTGGTAATGGCGGGAACTCCCAGATTATAGTTGGTAACAGAAGGAGAGATGGCAGAAACAAGCAGAACATTTGCATGGGCCATGTGATGACCAGGAGTGTAATAAGAGGCACATGGGGTCACATTTTGTGTGCGTATGCACATACATGTACATATGAATGTAAGTGCATACACAACATATAGGTGCAGAAGGTGATTATATGCATTTCTTTGTGTTTGGATGTGTGTTTATGTGAACATATGTGTGTACATACATGTGAATTCACATGCATGTGGAAACCAGAGGTCAACCTAAGCTGTTATTCCTAAGTAGCTATCCCCCCTTTTTTTTATGAGACAGGGTTTCTCACTGGGACTTGGGGTTCACTGATCAAGTTAGGCTGGCTAGCAAGCAAGGCCTAGAGAGTCATCACCTTTCCCTGTCTCCCTCTGCTAGAATTATAAATATGTACACCACACCTGCCTTACACAGGCAGGAAGAACTGAACTTAGGTCCTCATGCTTAGCGGTTCACTGACTGAGCCATTCTCTGAGCCGCAAATGATCATATGTATTTCATGGACTTTCACACATATTGTCATATATGCACGTGTATGCTACATATGTGTGAAAGATATTTGCAACAGAAGGTTATATAATTCAAGAGACTGGAGAAAAGTACACAACGCAGGGAGCAGGTGTTCAGTAGCCCCGAGAATGGAATAATCCAAGGTCCTAGTTTCTTTGGGCCCAGGACCTTCAGCTGTAGCCTGTTCTCTGTGTGATGTTATCTGTAGTTCTGAATTCAGTTTTCAGTTCAGACTGCCCAGGGAGCACAGAGAAGGTGCTCAACGTGCAATTTATGACTTGTTGTGTGGCTACATCCGCCTGTGTGTTTAATTGCTACTTTATCACCCATTAAATAACAAACATTACATAATGTGTTGGATTCCATCTGTGCAGCAGGGTGGAGTCTAGAAGGGAGGGGCTGGTTGTGTACATGGACCCTGTCATATGCAGGAACACTGAAGGGCAGCTTTCAAGGCTCTATAGCACTCACTGGTCACCCTACAAGATGGATGCTCCAGTTGCTTCTATCAGAGTGGCTCAAGACTGTAAGCAGCAACATCAGCATCTGGCGCAGCAGTTTGCCAACTCTGCTCACACACCCTTGTACACTTGCAAAGACTTAGCCACCTCCCACAAGACATATTTCCTGTCTTCATCTCTATCTCCACTACCTTGGTTTCTGTGAGATCAATGGTATCAAGATAAGGCCAGAGGCCAATGGATTGGCTGAAAGAGCCCATAGCAAGCCTGTGTCATGTGTGGATCACGACCTGGAGGGAGATTCAGTTAATACCTTAGATCTTCCACCAAGTACAACTATGTTCAAGTCACTGCACTCCAACACATACACTCCAACACTTACACACACACACACACACACACACACACACACACACACACACACACACACACACATACATACACACACACACACACTAAACAGAGATAATCCATTGAGATACCTTGTCTTTGGGACAACAGTGAATACTCACTCGGTGGCATCCAGGAAAATGGTCTCAGAAGAGACAAGATAGTCATACTGAAGATGTACTTCTCAGACCTGTAGCTGTGGGGAGCAGAGTCAGCTGAGCCCCAAAGCTGCCTTTGGGGCCCACCCCACTGTGTTCCTCTCCAGGTCTCTCTCCTCCTTTTTCTTCAAAGATGCTGAAGGCTTCCCTACCCCACTTACCTTCTCTCTCCTTCCCTTCACCCAAACTAGCTGAGACAGGAGACATCTCCAGGTGTGTCTCCCATGTACAGGGCTCTATTCAAGGCCACACTTGGTGCCCTATTCCTCCACACCTGTGCTGTGTGCTCTGGCCCATGGTCCTTGTTCTTTTGTTTGTTTTTGTGAGACAGGAGCTCACTATATAGCTCTGGCTGTCCTGTCCTGGAACTCACTATGTTAAGAAGGTTGGCCTCAAACTCACAGAGGTCTACCTGCCTCTGCCTCCCAAGCTTCTCAAGTTCTGAGGTTAAAGGGCTGTGCCACCATGCCTGACTAATTCACAGAGCTTGGGAGCTCCCTGTGAGATGGGGATTCTTATATCTATATTGCAAGGTGTTATGGTTTAGTGTGACATATCTAAAATTCATTTTTCTCCTAGATTATAGTCAGGATCAGTCTCCTAATGGAGAGATAGGATCTGTCTGTCTGATCATCTATTTGTCTGTCCTCTACCTATTATCTATATATCTATCATATTTTTTTACACATATACCTATCCTATCTATTTATCTATTTTTCCTATCACACCTATCTATTCATCTGTGATGGTTCGTATATGCTTGGCCCTGGGAGTGGTCCTATTGAGAGGTGTGGCCTTGTTGGAGTAGGTGTCACTGTGGGTGTGGGCTTAAGACCCTCACCCTCGCTGCCTGTAAGTCAGTCTTCCATTAGCAGCCTTCAGATGAGGATGTAGAACTCTCAGCTTCTCCTGCACCATGCCTGCCTGGATGATTCTGTGCTCCTGCCTTGATGATACTGGACTGAACCTCTGAACCCGTAAGCCAGCTCCAATTAAATGTTGTCCTTATAAGAGTTGCCTTGGTCATGGTGTCTGTTCACAGAAGTAAAACCCTAACTAAGACCCCATCTGTCATCTATATGGCTATCACTTATCATATGTATCATATATACCTGTATATCTATAATGCATCATCTATATGATCTATCATTCATCATTTTTAAATTTTAATATTTATTATATCCATCTATAATATGTATACCTATAATGTACCTATCTTTCATCTATCTAATCATTTATTTGTCTATCATTGGTTTATTTCTATTCATCATCTACTTGTATCTACCTATCATCTAATCATCTATCATATAATTATCTATTATTTATCATTGGTTTATCTCTATCCACCCACCTTCTATCCACCCATCACGTGCATGTTTATATCATCTACCTCTATGTATTTACATATCTATGTATCTATGTATTATCTATTGCCCATCTATCTATCTCCCTGTCTGTCTGTCTGCCTACCTATCAATCTCACCTACACACACATAGAGGAGAGTGTCTTGGGTCTGAAAGACTCACAGTTGGAGTTCTATGATACAGGCATGTGCCCACGCTCTTTCCTGGTCCTGAATTTGCTCAACTTTGCAATGTGGGAGGAGGGCAAGCTTCAGTTTGGCATAAAGTCAAACCCTGTCCCCTCTCAGTGGGAGGGAGATCCATTAATCCCTGGACCCCTCTTAGCTTTGAATTTTTTTATTTGGGCTATGAGGACAGTCATCATTTTCTGCAGGACTGCCAGGAGAAATTAGGGAAACATACATTTAGCATTCCTGATCTCTGACCTGAATGTCCCATGTAAAGCAGTAGTGGGTCTTGGGTTACAGACATCTGCTACACCTCTATGTACTTCTTCATGTTCCTGCTACATGGTGACCTTAGCTTTGCCAGGCAGAGTCACATTAGCGTGACCCTCTCAAGCCCAGTGACTACACTAAGCCTTTATCAAGCAGCTGACTTATCTCTGATGTGCCATGATTCTCAGAGGCACATCCCCCTGCCCTCCTGGGCCCTGGCATCCTAGTCAGAAGGATCTGCTGATGGCCTTCTCTTCCAATTAGCTCCGAGTGTCAGACTGCAAATTGACAAAACTGTCAGACAAGCAACAACAGAAAAAAAGGTTTTTAATTAGTTCTTCATGAAGATCAGGAAACATGGTAAGAGAAAAATGCCTGAATCTGCACGAGGTTCTTTGAACTATAATTAGAATGTGGGATTTAAAAGCCGTGCGGACCCATTAGCTCCGTGCTTACTGCTCAGAAGCTGCGTGGAAGGGGAGTATGGGGGAAGCTGGTGATGGTCATGTCAGCGTAAAGACACATGTTCTCTCAGTTAAATGCATAAGATTTCCCTTTTTATCTGTGCTCCTGAGAGTCCTTGCAGCTGGGCATCAAACCTAGAACATGGATACAGTATCTGTTCATGAGGCATCATATCAAAGCTGGGCACTGGATTCTTGGGCAACAGAACTTGACAAAGATGGGAAAGTGAGTACAGAGGACCCTGGGGTAGCTTGGAGAACAGAGGAGCAGCATTCTGGCCCCTCCCAAGTCAGTCAGTAGCACCTGGCCCCTCCCATCTCAGTCAGTAGCAACCTGGCCCCTCCCAACTCAGTCAGTAGCATCCTGTCCCCTCCCATCTCAGTCAGTAGCACCCTGGCCCCTCCCATCTCAGTAAGTAGCAACTTGGCCCCTCCCAACTCAGTCAGTAGCACCCTGGCCCCTCCCATCTCAGTCAGTAGCATCCTGTCCCCTCCCATCTCAGTCAGTAGCACCCTGGCCCCTCCCATCTCAGTCAGTAGCACCCTGGCTCCTCCCATCTCAGTCAGTAGCATCCTGGCTCTTCCCATCTTAGTCAGTAGCACCTGGCCCCTCCCATCTCAATCAGTAGCAACCTTGACCTCTCCCATCTCAATCAGTAGCAACTTGTCCCCTCTCATCTCAGATAGTAGCAACCTAGACCCTTTCATCTCAGTCAGTAGCAACCTGGCCCTTTCCATCTCACACAATAGCAACCTGGTCCCTCCCATCTCAGACAGTAACAATTTGGCCTCTCCCATCTCAGACAGTAGCAACTTGGCTCCTCTCATCTCAAACTTTAGCAACCTGGCCCTTCCCATCTCAGACAGTAGCAACCTGGCCCCTCCCATCTCAGACAGTAGCAACCTGGCCCTTCCCATCTCAGACAGTAGCAACCTGGCCCTTCCCATCTCAGACAGTAGCAACCTGGCCCCTCCCATCTCAGACAGTAGCAACCTGGCCCTTCCCATCTCAGACAGTAGCAACCTGGCCCCTCCCATCTCAGACAGTAGTAAGTTTACCCCTCCCTTCTCAGACAGTAGCAACCTGGATCCTCCTATGACAGAGAGTAGTAACTTGGCCCCTCCCATCGCAGACAGCTACAACCTGTCCCCTCCCATCTTAAGCAGTAGCAATCTGGGCACTCTCATCTCAGACAATAGAGCCTGGCCCCTCCCATTTTAGGCTGAACCAACCTGGCTCTGCCCATTTCAGATCCACCCAGAATCTGGAAGGTGATTCTGCCTCTTGGGTAGGAGGCTCCTTGTCATGAAATAGAAGAGGGTAGCTCAAAGCTGGGCTGCCAGCACTTTGATGCTCTTGGCAGAGAATGCTATTTAGACACAGTGAAAGGGAAACAAAGGAGGAAGCCCCAGTTCACCTGAATTAAGACGTCTCTACTCTCATCCTCCCGGAGGCCACCTGAGGTCCCCCTTATCGCACAGTCTTCCCACGGCTTGCCACCTACAGGATTTCCTTCCCCAAGCTCTAATTAGAATAATTACCAACACAGAGATGGCACGTTCTGTGTGCTTTCTAAGTCTTAACTAGGGGAATTCTCACATCATTAGGTGCATTTCATAGATGAAGAAGCAGAGAACAGAATGTTGAGTAACTTCCTAGGTCAGGCAGCTGCAGGCACGGGGCTTAGATTCCACTCTAGGCAGCTGGAGCCCAAGCCTTCACTCTCAGCTGAGACCTAGCCTCACGACTGGCTTTTGATTTTCTCTTTATTATATCGTTTGTAGTCGGCCAGACGCTGGCTTAGGTGCATCTGATTCTGTTGTTTGCTCACCCTCAAGCAACATTGTTCTGAGGCTGGAAGATGGGGCCATTACAGTGGAGGATGGTGAAATCTTTTCGCTTGGGGTTACGGCCAGGTGGCTGCTGGGTCTGGATTTGAACTCAGAACTCCCTTTGTGAGGCATTCATGTAGCACTCAATATTCAGATCTTGTTGTTGGCTAGCTCATGTAATGTTCACATTCTATTTAAACAGAATCAACATTCTAAAAGATGTCAAACTCATAAGTGAACAAACAGGCCGCTATGGTTTGTATATGCTCAGCCCAGGAAGTGGCACTACTAGAAGGTGTGGCCCTGTTGGAGTAGGTGTGACACTGTGGTTGTGGGCTTTAAGACCCTCATCCTAGCTGCCTGGAAGCCATTCTTCCATGAGCAGCCTTCAGATGAAGATGTAGAACTCTCAGCTCCTCCAGCACCATGCCTGCCTGGACGCTGCCCTGCTCTTACCTTGTTGATAATAGACTGAACCTCTGAACTTGTAAGCCAGCCTAAATTAAATGTTGTTCTTTAAAAGGCTTGTCTTGGTCATAGTGTCCACAGCAGTAAAACCCTAACACAGGCTGATAAGACATCACAGTGAACTTCCAGCTAAACCCAAGCAGGATAGGAATTGAATGACAACAAGTCCTGAGGCCTCCACGCCTCCTGCTGGACCCATTTCCTAGTCTTGAACATCAGATCTCAGCTGTTTGCTTAAGGCATTACCCATGCTCGCTAGTGATTCCTTTCTTCATCAGCTACTATAGGAGTAGCTGCTTCTTTGTGACTGTACAGTGTACCACGTGAACATATGATTTTTTTTTTTATCTATCTGAGGCATTGCTGACAGGCGGTGTAATTGGCTCTGATTTTGTGGTTATTACAGATACAGAAGCTATAAACTTTTGTATCTCTATCTCTTGGTGAAAATTTAAAAAAAAAAAAACCAACATGACATTTCTATCAGGAGCACATATGTTAGCTTGAAGAACCAAGTCCTGAGATTCTATGTGAGATTCTATTTCTGAGTTCAAATCCAGGACCTTCATCTGCTGAATCCTAACCTGGAAGAACACATTTAACTTCATCAACTATTGCAGGTCACCTCTTGCAACCCTGGGACAGGGTTGTTGGAGGTGAAATAAACAATATTTCTATTGCTATGACCACAAACAGCTTTGGAAGGAAAGGGTTTATTTCAGCTTACAACTTTCAGGTCACACTCTATTGCTGAAAGAAGTGAGGACAGGAACACAAATGGGGCAGGCACCCGGAGGCGGGAGCTGATTCAGAAGTCCTGAAATGTGGGTCTCCCTTTTCCAGGTGTCATTGGTCACAGGTCCATGAGGACAAAGGGATCGAGTCAACAAACAGGGTTTGGGACAACCTGTGAGTATGAATAGAAATGAGGAATGGAAGTTCTGGTATCAGCTTTGGAGAGAAAGACCAACTTTATTCAGGGTGAACGATGCTTATATAAAACTATAAGGAAGAGGGTAGGAATATTCGGGGAGGGCAAAGGACATTGGCTGAAGGCTAAGATACCGAGGTAACCCATTATCGTGGGAAGATGTTCTAGGAATCTCAGGTGCTTGCTGAATGGGCCCTTATTGGGATAAAGGAAGTTGAACCTGTAATCTAACCAAGATTATGTGACATCCCGAAGGTAGAGGGTATAGGGGTTTCAGGCTTTCCAGACAAAGTCAGAGAAGGAGAAGTCTTGCTGACAAAAGGAGTCTGCTGTTTTGCACGGAGCTCAGGGCTTTCTGGTAATGTCAGACTTTGGTCTTAGTAGCAGAATTTCCCAACAATGGAAGAGTGCTTGCTTCTCATGACTTGCTTAGTGCTTTCTACCTGTTTCAGTTGCGCCATCTATATTGGGTAGGGTCCTCCACATCCATCATTAATCAAGACAGTACCCCCACAGAATCGCCTACAAACCAATCTTATAAAAGCAATTTCTCAATTTAGATTTCCTCTTCCCAGTTTTGTCTAGGGTTGTAGCAAGTTCATAAAACAAAACAAAACAAACAACAACAACAAACCAAACAAACCAACCAGAACTCATACAACTGATGTACTTAAGTCAACAGATTCCATACCTGTGATCTATTGAGAGGACCATCTTTCGCCTCTGACCTTACATTTCAGCCACATCACGCCTTTGCCATCCCATCTGGGAGCATGGCTCAGTGATGTAGCACATGATCAGCATGTTTAAGGCTACATGGGGTTTGGTCTCCAACACTACAGAATAAATAAAATACTCTAAGAGAAGCTGGAGAGAGCTCAGTTGGGAAAGCGCTTGCTATGTGTGCATAAGGACCTGAGTCTGAGCAGTAGCTTGTAAGAAAAACTTGCCAGATGTGGTGGTGTTAGTCTGCAATCCTAGCACTGTGGTTGGGAGAGAGAGGAGAACCTCAGGCCTTGCTGGCTAGTCAGCCGAATCAGATCTGAGAGCCTCAGGTCCCAGTGACAGACTATTTCAAGAACCAAGCAGGACAGTTCCCAAGGAACAGCCCAACGTTGACCCCTAATCTTTATGCACACACACACACACACACACACACACACACACACACACACACACACACACAGTCAAACAGTAATTAGCCATTCCGGATCAACATAAAGAATAGAATTCTAATAGAATACAATGTATGAGTTCCTTCCTCTCTACCGACACCTTCACAGTCACAAAGAAAGTGGGCTGCCACCTTCTAGAAGCGTCGCAGTCCAACTTTTCTCATTTAGGATTAGAATCTGGAACTGGAGTCCAGCACAGGTTTAAACCACTTTCAGGTGGTGTGAGGGAGGGAGCATTTATTTTGCTCCATCTGGGGTATTTGGTTAAGCCACTGTGGTCTTTGGGATCATCTCCTTCTACTTCATCAGGAATGAAAGAGTCCTTTGCAGGAAGAGCCATAGAGCAAACATGGCTTCTTTTGACCGATAAAAGGCCATTTCCTAGGGAGACGTTGGTTATTTGTATATTTTAGTGATCTGGGTTTTTTTTTTCCCCCTGTCAAAGTTATTGGAATTGAGTTCACAATCTTTCCTGGATGCCTCCTCAGTGTCAGGATACCCGATACTGACGTCATCTTTCTGGCCTCTGATATTTACAGTTCGCTGCTGCTTTTTTCCTGATTGATCCGGTTATGGGCTGAGATGGTCTCAATGCCATCCGCTGTGGCTTCATTGATCTCTTTGCTGTTTTTCTGTTCTCTGTCCATTGACTCCCTTTTTGTTGTTTCCTCGTTCCTGCTTGATTTCAGCTTAATTCTCTCCCCTTCGACTGCGTCTTTAAGGGAGAACAGAGGGTTCTAATTTGACACCTTTCCTTCTAGCCCAGGCCTTTCTCTCTAAATTTCTCCACCTACCACTCAGTGTTACCTTACACATCAGGTGCTCTGCCTTCATTCCCATTCTTCTCAGTACGCTTTTAAATTTCTCTCTGGATTTCTTCTTTGATGCGTGAGTTATTTACCAATATGTTGTTTGTATTTAAAGCATTTAGGGCCTTTCTGGGGATCATATTGCTATTGATTTCTGATTTAAGTTTATTGCAGTTACCGAACGCACCATGTATCACATCTTTGTCCACTGGTGCAGGTAGAACAAACCACCTGAGACTGGGTAGTGCCTAAGCAAACCATCTCTCACATCTGGAGGTTGTAAGGTCCATGTCAGCAGAGACCGCATCTTCCTGAGGAGAGAGTCAGTAGCCTCATGTAGTGGAAGGCACAAGACCATTCCCAGGAGAGTGAGAGGCCCCAATCCCAGTGACAGATTCTGTTTCAAAAGCCAAGCTGTAAAGTTCCTAAAAGAACAGCTCAAGGTTGACCCCTGATCTCTTTGCACACTTTTGTGTGTGTGCACATCCTCATGTGATCACACACACATAAGTATCCAAACAGTAATGAGCCATTCTGGGTATAACACTGCTCTGTAATCTTAAGGTGTGTGTTTCTAATGGACCCAGCACTCTGGCAAGTCTCTGGTTTGTTGTTGCTCCTGTGACACACCCAACCAAGCCTGTGTCTCAAAACTCTTTTGGGGCTTAAATGATCCTGTCACAGGAGTCACATATTAAATATCCTGCATATCAGATGTTATGATTTATAGCAATAGCAAAATTAGTTATGAAATAGCAATGACAATAATTTCATGGTTGGGGGTGTCATCACAACATGAAGAGCTATATTAAAGGGTTGCAGCATCAGGAAAGTTGAGAACCACTGCTCTGGCTGCTTTCGAGGCCCCACCTCTCAATGCTATCCTCTGAGCCCAAAGGTTCCAGGCACTTGCGTTCAAGCCATCACGGGTGACCATGTCAAGGTCAGGTGTAAGTAGTCCAGAAGGTAGTCTATAATGTGACTGTCCCACATGCATGCCAAAAGAATGTGTTGTGTAAATGACACGTGTCAATCATGTCTCTTCTGCATCCTTGCGATCCCTCCACGTGTTCTGAGAGCAATGGGAGGAGAGTTTTCCATGGGACCCCCCTCCTTTTGTTTTTGGGGATGTTTGCTTCACACACTGTGGTTTTTGTTAGATGCAGAGACATCCAGGATTGCCAAGGTTTCCTCATAAGATGATCCTTTATCCCTTTAAAACTCATTTTTAAGTACCTGGCACTATTCTCTGTTTGGAAGCCACTTCATCTGATATTGTTTCTGTAACAGACTTTTCTTGGTGGAATGTTGAGTCTGGGAGATTGTCCCTTAAGGTTCTGCTATCCCACATGGTTCCTGTAAGCAGTGTGTAGCATTCTGAGCCTTTATCCTTTCTTTCTTTGAGATGTGAATAAGATTTAAATTAAAAGTAACTAGGACTGGTAAAAATGACTCAGGGTGTGAAAGTACATGCCCTGCAGACCTGGTGACCTAAATTTGATCCCTGGAAGCCATATTACAGTGGTTCTCAACCTTCCTGATACTGAGACCCCTTTAATACAGTTCCTCATGTTGTGGTGGCCCCACAATTATAAAATGATTTCTGTTGCTACTTTATAGCTGTAATTTTGCTATTGTTGTGAATCATAATGTTTTCTGATATCTGTGTTTTCTAATGGTCTTAGGGGACCCTTGAGAAAGCCTCATTCATCCCCTCAAAGGGGTCTTGGTCCACAGCTTGAGAACCGGTATCATAGTGGAAGGAGAGACTTCACATTGCAGAGTTGTCCTCTGAGCACCCAGCATATACCATGGCATGTACACACACACACACACACACACACACACGCACACGCACACGCACACGCACACGCACGCACACACACATGTACATGCACATGTATGAGATTGTGCACATATACATGTATGTGCATATACACATGCACACACATGGACTCACACACATATGTATAAGCATACTAAATAAAATGAAGATAAATGTTAATTATCAATAATACTTAATTTAATGCTATGGTTCATTTTGGCTTCTATTCATCCTGCTAATAAATTTGTTTGTGGTTTGCTCTGCTCTTTTCTGCTTTCATGGATATGGTGGTTTCCAGCTGGGGAATTTTCAGCTTTGGGTCCTCCACATCTGTATCATGACTCTGCCTGATCAGTCTTTCTTCTCTGCCTTGGTATAGACACAGTCACACCATTCAATGTCTTTGTGTGTTGCTGCTAATAGCTCTGTCATGCCTTCATGTGTGTGTGTGTGTGTGTGTGTGTGTGTGTGTGTGTGTGTGTGTGTGTTTCGTTCAGAATAAAGTGATTTTTAATTTATAGCATGCTGGAGACTTCTTGGTTTTCTACAGACATCCTTGAGCTTTGCTATGGGACCCACAGGTGAGTTACATAGACACAGTGGACCCTTCCACATCTTCTCTGAAGTCTGGTGAATCGAGGCCACCATGAGTCTAAAGAACATGAAGCGCCATGCCAGGACAAGGTGAGGCCCTCTGGACCCTTCAGAACTTGAAGTTTGAAGTCTTATTGTGGAGAGGGGAAGCTCTTGTGACAAGTTGCCTGCAGGAATCTGAGGGGTCAAGCTGTGGTCCTTAGGGCAATCCTTTCTCTAGCCCTGTCTATTTCTTCACCATGTCCCGTTACAGTCCTCTTATTCTGTGTGTGTCAGAACCCCTGTGGTAGTAAGTGTTGTCAACTTGAGGGAGTTTAAACCTGGGAGCCTGGCTTCTGGGCATGCCTCTCAGAGGATTGTCTTAAGGATGGTGATGGAGGTAAGAAGATTCCCACCCTGTAGGTGGCACTGTTCCGTGGCTGGGTTCCTGAACTGTGTAAATAAAAAGTATTTGCAGCAGCGGTAGCTGCGTTCTGAGAAGCTGCTTCAGGCACCTGCCTGGATCTTCCTGCCATGCTGGACAGTGTCTTGAACCGTGAGCATAAACAAGCCCTCCCCCTCAACAAAGAAGGTAATTATAGCAACCGGACAAGAAACCAAAAAAATCATACTGAATTGTTATTCATGCTTTAAAAGTATCGGGTTATTTTAAAAATACCATACTGTAGAATAAAATGCATACAGAAAAAAAAATCACATAAAGCAAATGTGTGGTTAACACATTTTTCTCCGGCAAACATGGATTCGAGAAAGAGAGCTTGCTCATCCAGGAATGAGCCCTGCACCAGCCGCTCCCTTCACTCATGCAAGCAAGCATCAGCCTGATGCCTGATGTATCTACAGGCCTGGTTTTATCATTTAAATGTGAATTCCTGGACACTGCAGCTTAGTCCTGCGTGATTTTTGAAAATCTGACATGTCTTTTCAGTTTTCTCCACCCTGTAAACTCTTCTCTGATTTCTTTCCTCGCTCAGCCATTATCTGCAGGGAAGCCTGGCGCCTCCGACTCATATCCTCCCTCCAGGCTGGATGGTGCCGATAGCATTCTCTACACCCGCCTCTCCTTTATGCCTTCCTGAACATTGGCAGCAGAGCCAGGGACTGGGTCAGGCCAAGGCTTAAGCCCTCTCTAAAGTCGTTATTTGGTGTCTGGCCAGAAGTTGAGTGTATCTCATTTTGCCATACAAATAGCCCCAGGCTGTCAATGCTTGCAACCTCTCCCTCTCCTTCCCTCTGAGTTGCAAAAGATGCCTTTCTATTTTGTACTTCCTTTTTTTTTTTTTTTTTTTTTTTTTTTTTTTTTTTTTTTTTTTTTTTTTGCTTTCTATTTGTCAACTGGCTTTTCAAGAATTTAAGGGGAAAATCAGTCAGTCACTGCTTGCCCACCGCTTAGCTCTCTGAGCGGTGTCTCTCATTTCTCCTTTGGTGGAAAGAATTTTATCTTTCCTTCCAGTGTGGGAATTCAGATAGTGGATTCTCTGTCCTCATGTTTATGAAAACATTTTTCATTTGACCCTTGATTTTAAAGGCATTGTGTCTGGGTACAGATGTCTGGGCTGAGATTTAAAGATGGCTGGTCTCATTGTCTCCCTGCCCCATTGTTCCTGTGGACAAATGAACTGTGACTTTTGTTTCTGCCGTCCATGGGAAACACCCTTGTCCCTGCTTTTAACGGTGGTACATAGTGGCTTCGCCACTGTGTGCTTTGTGTTTTCCCATTACCTTTCATTTTATTGAATTTCTCTGATCTTAAATTTCACCTATGATTGATGTATATATGTGTGTCTGATGCTTGTGAGGTCACACGTGTGTGGAAGTCAAAGGACAGCTTTAGAGAGTCAGTTCTTCTTCCCATCGTGCATTTCTGGGATGCAGCTTGGGCCGTCAGGCACCTTTGTGCTCCAAGTCACCTCACTGGCCCTATTTTATTGGATTTCTTGGCTTAAAAGATTGGCGTCTTAGACACAGTTGGGAAACTTCTGCTACTGTGCGTTAAAGACAGTTTATCTGCACCCTTTCCTTTGTCTTTTTCAGTTGTGTGTGCGTGTTCGATGGTTCCCTTTGCCCAGACGAGCAGCTCTGCTCTCTCATGTGCTGTCTGATGTTGCATGTCAACTGACACACGCTGGAGTTAGCGCAGAGAAAGGAGCCTCCCTTGAGGAAGTGCCTCCATGAGATCCAGCTATAAGGCATTTTCTCAATAAGTGACCAAGGCGGGGGGGGGGGGGGGGAAGGCCCATTGTGGGTGGTGCCGTCCCTGGGCTGGTAGTCTTGGGTTCTAGAAGAGAGCAATCTGAGCAAGCCAGGGGAAGCAAGCCAGTAACACCCCTCCCCGGCCTCTGCATCAGCTCCTGCTTCCTGACCTGCTTGAGTTCCAGACCTGACTTCCTTTAGTGATGAACAGCAATGTGGAAGTGTAAGCCAAATAAACCCTTTCCTCCCCAACTTGCTTCTTGGTCATGATGTTTGTGCAGGAATAGAAACCCTGACTAAGTCACCTCCTCATCTTGCAACTCTCTGCCTCACTGCATCCCAGAGACTATGGCGCCAGCTGGCAGGGGACTCGTACCTCTGAGAGTATGAGCTAAGCAAACTTCTCCTTTCAAGTTGATCCAGCAGCCATTTTGTCCCAGTGATGAAAAGCCTGGAACAGCTTATTCATCCAGGTCTGTGGGCTATTAGGTTGATTCAGTTTTAGGGTATATAGTTTTTGTTGGTTTGTTTTTCTGAGATGTGGGTTTCTCTGTGTATCCCTGTTATCCTGAAACTCACTTCGTAGACCAGGTTGGCTTTGAACTCAGAGATCCACCTGCCTCTGCCTCTGAGGGGGCTGGGATTAAAGGCATGCACCACCACACCTGGCCCTAGTATATAGTCCTTAATCCAAAACTACTTTCTGGACTTCTGTTGAATCTTCACAGTGTTTATTAATGTCTTAGGATGTAGTGAATTCTGTGCTCTGTCTCTCTGCAGTAGTCAGCTGCTGGATTCTCTGCTCGGTCCCTTTGACATTTGGTGTGTGTCTCATGGTGTGTGTCTCTGTGATAACTCCAGTGTGTGTGAGTTGACACGCGCACGCATGCACACACACACACACACACACACACACGTAATAATACAAGGCCTACCATATGACCTCTTTTACTGCAGGAGATTTTAGTCACCTCCAGCCTCCTGTATTCCTAAACATAGCTCCTGACTCTACAGCCCCAGCAGCCTGCTGCCACCTAGTTCACACCTGCTGTGGGCTGTGACTGGGGATTCCCCTGGGAGAGAGGCCAGACAAATGCAGAGTTTGCCCAAATTAAATCCCTGATCTCTGGGGCGGCATTGCCTCCAGCTTCTGCCTGCTTTAGTCACTCTCCGGTGCCTTCCAACAGTCATTCTCATCCTTCCCCAGAGTTTATAATTGCTTTTGGCAAGAAGGTTAGTCTAATATAAGCCACTTCCCATTCTGGGAGCTGGGAGCTTCGCATGTATTTCTGTTGTACATGTGTGTGCAGCCTGCCAGTTCTCAGCACAGTTACCCACACTCACCCTTTCCCTTGCTTCTCCTTCCCCGGTGAGTCACCATGCTTCTCCGACAAAGGCAGAACACAGAACACCCCTCCCTAGACAGTCTCATCACCCACTCTGCAGGAACTACCCTACTGCACCGTGGCCTTGTGGCTTCTAGAATCTTTTGCACCTAGGGATGGCCATGTGCCTTCTCCAGTGAGCCTGGACCTGAGACACCTGAGGATGTCCTATTCTCAATACCTTCTTTGATCGTGTGCTGTGGCCCTGCTACAGGAGGGCATACGCTGAAGTTTTTGTCCCTGTGTTCTGAATGACCTTTGTGTGTGTGTGTGTGTGTGTGTGTGTGTGTGTGTGTGTGTGTGTGTGTATAAAGATTATATATGTATGTATTCTTCTGTTATCAGGTCGTTGTTCTATTAAAGCTCCTTTTGTGAATGACTGTGATCTCCCGGCTGGGTCCCTGGTACCCACATGGTCCATCTCCTTAGTTATTATGTTTCTCAACAGATGCGCTTACTGGTTGTCTGATAAAATTCTCAATTTAGTCGTGCATTTTCTTGAATGCGTTAATGAAAGTGATTTAAAAAAAAAAATCTACGCCGGCAAACTTCAAAATCTAGATTCCGCGCAGGCCGGTTGCCATTGTCTTGTTTTTCTTTCCAAGTCATTTCACGCCTGATATGTTTTGATTGACTGTTGAACATTGTGCAGGAACAGCTCCTCATGGGGTCGCCTTCTCGAGGCATCTATAATCTCCAGCCCACAGGGTGGAGTAGAAGAGGCTGATCCCGGCAGGGGCTGGGGTGTTTTAAGGCTGGCTTTGGGTGCCAGCGAGGCTAGTCTGTAACACCTCATTTTCATTCTGGCCCAAGCTCCTGCACACCTTCTAGGAGAAAGTGTTCTCTGGGCCCTACCCCCCCCCCCCAAAGTATCTTCTTCCACGTTCAGCAAGCTTCTCCCCGGAGCTTTTTATGCTTCCCAACCCTATGCAGTGGCTGTGACTCGTTAAGACTTGGGACAGGGCGGAAGCATCATAGATAGCCCCAAGTTTCTCTTTGGTCTTCTCAGCCTGAGCAGTGCCTGGGCGCCAGGTTATGCCTTGATGGCTCTGTGTTCCCTGTGTTTGGGGACCGTGTTAGTGCCCTCAGGCAGCACCCTCTCTAGCACTGCCCAGCTCTTGCGATGTCAGCTGTGTTGGGCTGGGCTGGTACACAGCGCCCTAGCTGCAATGGGCATCTGTTTCGAGCAATTAGCTTTCCCATAAGCAGGCTGAGTGTTCCTGTCCTCTGTTTTCCTCTGAATTTTCAATTTCACACAACCTAATTTGGTCCTGAGTACACTCTGGGGGTCTGGCAAACATGATTTTATGCTTTAAAAAAAATTCTGAACTGAAGCAATTACTTGGATTATTTCAGTAAAGTCATCTTTGGTCCTAATTTGTCCAGGCTGCTTGTACAAAGTCCAGTCAAAATGAGGAATAATTTGGTGGTGCTTTGGAGTACAGACAACACAAACATTTGGATTTCTTAAATAAATATTAGCTGAGTTCTACCATCGCCAACACTGTTCCTCATATGAGCCCAGCTCCACCTGGACTCACGTTTCCAGGGCAGATAATAGACCCAGTGTAACCGTCATAGCCTCTCTAAGTCACACTGCTCCTGGTGTGACCACCACAGTCTCTCTAAGTCTCTCTTACCCAGGTGTGAGCACCCAGAGCCTCTCTAAGTCTCAGTGCTCCTTTGCCACAAGGCTGCAGAGGCAGATTTGGGCACAAGCACGTTTTTTTTTTTTTTTTCCCATTAAAATCCCTCTTTCAAAGGCAAGTGAGCATATGCCCTTAATGTGGCATAATAGTTACACTATCCTTCTGGAACCATCCACAGCTGTCATCTGTTACTGTGGAGGTGAGACGGACCCAGGCTGCAGTTCTAGTTCTGAGCTGAGGGCTCAGAGAGCTACACACCTTCTCCATTTCCCAACTATTCCATAGCTGAAGGGGAATGTGGTCTCTGTCTCCAGAATTCCTCTTGGAAATCAGAAGAGACAGACGGGAGTGATGTGTATAAGCATTGGGGGGTTGGGAGCGGAGCTGCCATATGTGCTACTCTTGTATTGCCTAAGCCGTGTCCTTCTCTGACCCCC
Organism: Mus musculus; assembly: GCF_000001635.26. Classification (NCBI taxonomy): domain Eukaryota; kingdom Metazoa; phylum Chordata; class Mammalia; order Rodentia; family Muridae; genus Mus; species Mus musculus. Next base: position 74,174,917 of record NC_000081.6, on the reverse strand, counting down.
ACAGAAATCCCTGCCCTGCCCTCGCCTTTGACCCTGTAGCTCATTAGAGTCCTGATCTAGGTCTGATTCAGTCTGGCAGAGTGGGTATTCATTCACTAAGGTGTTGTGGAGGAAAACGGAGTTCCCTCCCATGCAGGTTCAGGCTGCTGCATTCTGCAGGCACCTGCTAGAACTTGGGGCTGCAGAAAAGAGAACCCCTGTGAGTCCTCCTGCAGGGGGTAAATGGTTGCCATGGAAACAGGAAGGCAGGTGCTCTGAAGAGGGGACTGCTGGGCTGTGGGGAGAGACTCTGCCACATCTGGGTGGAACAAGACAGGGTGATCTGCGACTGGGGATGGGGGTGGGGTGGGGGTGGGGTAAGGAGCAGGTGGAGAAGAAGCAGAGGGTGGTTGGAGTAGAGAGGGACAGCACTGGCTTTTCCCAAACCAAGGCAGAGGCTGAGGTGTTTGGGGGTGTGGCTGCTAGAGCTATGCCATCCCTGGCAGCGCCAGCATCTTCATTTTCTAGATAATTTTGAAAAGAATCAATAGGAGATAAGTCTGCCTTAAAGCCCATGAGGACGTGAGGTACCAACCCCATCACCAGCCAGATGTGCTCAGAAACACCACCAAAGGGAGACCCAGGGCTCTCCTGCCTTCTACACAACACAGCCTTTAGCTGACAATGGAGATGTGACCTTGAACTGCATGATTTATTTCTGACCTTGTTTCTTCCTGGAAAAGATGCGGGGAATCATCCCATATACTAGGCAGAGCCGTTCAGGGCGACATGCTCACTACCTTCTGAATCATTATTATTATCCTTGCTCATTTTGCTAGCTGCAGCTCTGGGAAGCCCTTGCCTTCCTTTCTGTCTTCTGGACCACCAGCTCTGTGCAAAGCCACAGCCTGCCTGGTTCCTTGTCATGTGACTTTTCTTAGAGAGGGAGGACCGATCAGGCCAAAGAAAGAATTCTAACTGCAGCCTGGTGAATGGATTCGTGTATTAGGGTTGCTTATAGGAGTGTGGATGACTCAAGGGCAACTACACCACCAGGGAAGTTTCCAGGGAAACATACAGGCAGACATACTTCTGAAGGATCCCATGTATAGTAGGGAGGACTGGAGCACCGAGGAGCATCCTCTGGCAGCCTATAGGCAGCCATGTCACCTACGAGTCCCACCAAGTGGCTATTTACCTCTTACACAACTGTGGGTCCCTCAGCATGGGATACTCAGGCACGCCTTGCTAATGCTTTCTTTGGGAGAGTTGGACAGAAATGGGGCCTGTAACATGGGGAACACAGTGGATCCAGGAACCCACGGTCATTTCTCTGTGTTTTGGACATCACTTCCTGGGCTGACCTTTATAGCCATGCTAGAGATGGTGGTTCCTTCTGTCCCATTTGCCATAGAGACATGGTCACAGTGGACTTCTTTATAGCCCATTTTCCCAGATGTACATATAAGCATACATACATGTGTACATAAATATACATGGACCCTGCATCTACACAGCCTCACCCAGATGCATCCTTATAGTCTGTGGCATGTAACAGGCTTGGAACAAGATATGACATCATCGTGTACCCAGAGATCACAGAGGCCACAGTGGGGACACATTAGGGACACACTGGGAATACACACACACACACACACACACACACACACATTACTAACAGACTGAATTGGTGCTGGTATTTCCCCTGAGCTCTTTCTGAAGGCCAGTTTCTACCCTCAACTGTTCTTATGAAGCCCCTCAGAGCCTTGCTGAGGGAGGGGCAGGAGCCCTGTTTTCATCTGCCCCAGTGTCAGGTCACTAAGTAGATGCTGGCCAGGAGGAGGAAGCCAGGGCACGTGGTAGCCCTTGAAATCACCTGAAAGCCTAAGGAGCAGTGGACAAGAAATGGATAAGATTCCTTTGCACCAGAGACGGAGTAACAGCCTCCACTGTCTAAGGGTGTTAGGTACCCTGTCCCCTACCTAGGGATCTGGGGATCCCAGGGTTGCCATCCAGTTGCTTCCTGTCCTAGCTGGTGTGGAATTTGTGCCAGAGGCAATGTGAAGAAAATCCTCAGTAACTCACTATTATCTGTACAAGAATTCTTCCTACTGTTGGTTACAACAGAGCCTGTCCTGACCAGTTCTCTGGCCCAGAAGAAACAAGGACACCAGAAGCAGCCTTTCATTCCTCTGATGGCCAGGCTTACAGCTCCACAGCCCCACAGGCAGCCATGTTGCTTGCTGCTGTGAGTCTCTGCGGTGGGGGTGGGGGTGGGGGTGGGGGTGGGGGTGGGGAGTCCTTGTTACACACCATTAGCACAGCAAGTGCTGACTAGTACAACCGTGTCAGACCCAGGCAAGCATTGTGCTAAAGTGTCAGGCTCTCCTCTGCTCAGTGAGGCTCGGCATTATCTGATCAAACTCTCAGTCAGCATTTTTAGAACTGGAAAATCAAATTCCAATTTATGCGTAGAAAAATAAAGCCTACGAATAGCTTAGAACATTTTGAAAAAAAAAAAGATGAGCAAAATTTGGGGAGAAGGCTGGATAAAGCTCACTCACTGAGCTTCAAAACAAAACGGGAAGCCACAGGCACTGGGGTTATAGGTCCGTAGAGGAAGGCAGCGAGGCAGGGAGAGAAGACGTGGAGAAGTGATCAACGGCATGAGCAGAAAGGGCTCTTTAAATAGGGTTAGGAGATGCTGGCGAGAAGATATAACATTGTATCCCTCATGTGATGCTAACTAAACTCCAGGTGAACCCTTGCATCAGCCAGAAAGATAGCCAATAAAGATAACATCAATGGTTCAGAAAATACCTTTGTGACCTTGAGATGTCTCACTCTGTAGCCTAACCAAGGCTGGCCTGGAACTCATTAGGAAGCCTAAAGCGGCCTTGAATTTGATGCAGAAGCAATCCTCCTGCCTCACTTTTTCCTAAAGGCTGGGGTCGTAGGCATGAACCACTTTTCTCCTTAAGACCTTACTGTTTGACCAAAGGCAGGAATCAGTCAGTGATTTTTTTTTTTTTTAAATTCTCAAGGGGAAGGCACCAGAGGCCACGGGGGCAGACTGAGTGACCACCTTTTACAATGTGTTCATGTGATGTACAAACCTGTTCATTGTCCCTCATGATCAGACACGGTCCTTTCCACTGACTACACCCACGCTCTCTAAGTGGATTCTGGTGTAGGCAAAAATGGGGAGCACATTGCCAGCCATCAGAGGACTGAGGGGACAAGGCCCACTAGCTGCATGTATGGAATCATGTATGTATGTATTGGGTGCCAATAACAAATACCCTCAGGGACAGATTGTCCACAGGACAGTGGCATTGTGAGAGGGACTGGGGGACTTGGACCCACGGGCTCACTGAGAGTTCTCGACTTTCGTAGTGGTTAGGGTCAGTCAGGTTCACGCTAAAATCCAGATTGAACCTTGGAGGTCAGCAAAGAGGGGTGGGGAAATCAGAGTTGAAAGCTCACCCAACTCAGTCATCCAATCAGTGTGTACCTGAACCGTGCATCTTCCCACACTGGGACTGTTGATCTGAGGCTGAGATCCTCTGGAATTTGTTCCAATGACACCGACCTGCCTCCTTCCCAGTGCCACCTCCATTGGTTTCCTTGTGCCCTCCTAGCAATGGGGTCTTTTCTTCTTCTTCCTTTTGCCCTATGGTCTCAAAGAGTCTGTGCTGGCCTTCAACTCTGTACATGACCAAGGGTGATCTTGAACTCCCAAATCCTCCCATCTTTACCCACCAAGTGCTGGGATTAGAAGTGTGTCCTACCACACCCAGATGCAACAAGGTCACTACCTTCTAAAGCCAGCTTGCACCCAGCACCAGTTCATGGTCACACCTTCCTATCACCCCTCAGGAAACTCTCATAGCTAACTCTGGCTTCACCCCTTAGTCCCACCAGCCTGACCCTTGCCTCAGCCTGGCACCATTTGTATCTGGGTTCCCAGGGAGGCATTTTAGCACCCAGGACAGCAGGTTGAACCTGGTACCAGCAATTGGGCACCTCAGATATGTAGCCATGAGCTCGGTACCCTGCACATCACTGAGTGTTTGCAGATGGGAACTCAGCCAGATGCCTGGCCCGATCAGCGGCAGGTGACACATTGCAGACAAGAGTGTCTCAGGCACAGACCCTGCCCTTCTGCTTCTCCAGATGGTGTGGCTTTAGGCTCTGAGCAGATGTTTAGATGAGACAGTGAGGCTGGCATCTCACCTCATCCACCTACCAAGAGAGACACGGGTTTGAAACTGGCATTTTGCTCCCCTTGAAGCCAGCACTGGGGCTCTGTAGGACCCTACTAGGCCTAGGATCACACTTACCCTCTGCCCTGTTACTGCCCAAAGGATGGGTGAGAGCCTCTAAGCCAGTAACTGAGGCTCAAAGTGAAATTTCTGAGGAGCCATCAGTCTTGAGAACATGAGCCCAGACATCTCATTTCATGTGTATTCTTAATGTAGGGAAATGGAGTGAGAGAGGGGACGAGATCAACTTGCACTCCTGGACCTAACTGTACTGAAGCAGAGATGCGCTTGTCTTCGCAGCTATTCTTTGAGCCAGAGCCGTTTCCCCCTCCTCTATCCTCCATTTTCCCCTCCTCCCTTCCTCTCCCCTTTTTTCCCTCTCCCCCTACCCCCTCGAGTGTGTGTGTGTGTGTGTGTGTGTGTGTGTGTGTGTGTGTGTGTGTGTGTGTGTATTTGAGTGATGCACGTTGATTTGGCTACTATAATAGTAGACATCCTTGAGCTACACAGCTGGGCAGCTCATGATTGTCTCCAGTCTCCATGACCTCAGGAGACATCTCTGTGAGGTCTTAATCAGGCCTCTCCCCTGTGGTCAAGTATGTCCGGCCACTTCACGTTCTAAGACCCCTCTTGGGCAGCCTCCAATGGTTCTCCCTCACTATCTGATAAAGCATGGAAGGGGCAGGTGGGGGACATTTTGGCACAAGGCTTGCTCTACAGAGGAACTTTTGAAAGGCAAGGTCCCTAGAGAAGCTTCAGTCTGGTCCCTGGAGGAATCCCCACAGAGACCACTGGAGGTGGGAATTATGGAGTGGAGGAGTCAAGATGGCCCCTCAGCCTGAAGTACCTGTGTAAATTGGAATTGCTTGACATGACGATGTTTTTCATTTTTCCATGCACAGATGAAGCTCTAATGGCCGGAATATGTAAAAATTGGATGGCTGGCAGCCATGGCAGACTGTGAGGGTCCCTGCTCAGAGCTGGCATTTTCCAAAATGCTGATGTGGCTGAAAGTGCATGTGTGGCTGGAGGCATCGAGATACTCACAGCAAGACAGATGGTTCTGACCAGGCCTGGGTTCTCGCCGGAGGCCCCAGGCCCCCTTGTGCCATCTGCTTTGAAGATCTCTCAGAGCTGCTGAGATCGAGGTCAGGGCCTGGTGTAGTGAAGCACAGGAGGGGAGGGTACCAGTCATCAGCTTCTATCTCTGAGCAATGTGTTGAGTAGCTCAAGGGAGTGGACTCTGCTCTTCCTACAAAAACATTGTTCTAAGAGGACAAACGACATAAGGAGAATCAGGAGGCCCAGGCGGCAATCCAGGACTTTCCAAACCTGAAAAGCCTTCTATTTATGGAACTCCTAAGCTCCTTCTCATATAACCAGGGCAACTACTAGAAGGGGTGTTCTGTTTATGGGGTAGGGGATGGGGTTTTGAGTATGGGAGCTAAACTTGAAGCCTCAGCAGCTTGGATGTCAAGGTCGAGAGAATGGGGGATAGCTGGAAGACCCTAGGTCAGGGCAGAAGGGGGAGGTGAAAGTGTCTTAGGGATAATAGACGTGTACCTGTGCATCAGCGTGTTCCGCCTCTCTAGAAACCTGTGCTTAGCTCAGGGTATGGAGGGGAGGGAGGCAGGGAGGAAAAGAGTTCAGAAGAGGAGAGCAATGAGAGATGGAGTGGTCTAAATGGTACCCTTAATGCCAAGTCTGCCAGATCCTTGCCTGATGTCCTGAAAGTTCAGCTGATCTCATGCCAATAAGCAGGCCTCCTGCATTACATGTGGGGACTCACACTGACTTACTTGACTGAGAGCTCTGGAAAGCCCTTTCTCAGCCTCCTGCTTTGGTGTCTGTGACACTCAGTGCCTTTCCTCTGGTTGTTTGCTCTGGGCCCTACCCATCACCTGGAACTCCCAGAAGGTTTCTGTTCAACCCGTAGTTCTGCTCCCAAATGTGAGGACATTTGCAGGGGCACAGGCTCAGTACCTAGGACCCCAGGGGAGACTGCAGTACCTACCTAGAGTCCAGTATGCTATCCTCATCCCTACTCACTACCCCAGCCCCCCTACTGCTCAGTTTGTGCCCTGTTCCAGGAATGAGAGTAGGAGGAATCAGAACCACCCCAATTTCTGCACCTGGTACATTCCCTTTGTGTCACTGTTCAGTATCCCCACCTGACTCTCCCAGGATGACACCCCTGATGGTTTCCTCAGCCTGTTTCACCAGAGCTATCCCCTCTTCAAACCCTTACCCGTACATACATGCACCTGTCTGCAGCAATGGGGTGGAGTCAGAGACACAGCGCCGTGATGTCATCCACAGCAGCCAGAGTTCTTGCTTCAGGTGACAATCCTTTGCTGCAGAAAAGAATTTTAGGACATGCCAGTATGAAGCAGAGTTGGAGTTGAGTGAGAAGTTTTAATGTAGAGTTCAGCATGGGGTCAGAGGGAGGGAGGGAGAAGGGGAAGGAGGGAGGGAGGGAGCGAGGCGGGGGCGGGGCACAAGGAAGTCACAACTCAGACATTTGTTTTTACAACAATCCCGTGAATGATTCTCAAAGGGTTGCCACTGAGGTACCTAACTAACACCACAGGGAGGTACACTAGATGGGATTACAAAGCTCATAGGCGAAGACCCTGGGTTGAAGGTGAAGTTAGGGTATTTTTTTTTACTGTAAATAAAAGTTTATAGACTTGTTTGTGCGACTTCCAGAAAATTTTAAGTATACATCTGGGGGAAGAACACAGCTGTGTATGCAGGTCACATACCCTTAAGAACATGGTTATTGCTGTGTTAACACTTCTTTATGAAAATATCTCTATGTAAAAGAAACGGTGTCTGCACATTGACAGCCTTCGTGGCAAATGTTAACTGTGTTGGGATTCATGACTCAGCTGCTAAGAGGCTTCAAGTTGACTCTGGGGTGAGGGCTCCTTTATGTTCCACGTACACATAATCCCCCTCTCTTTCCACTGTACCCCACTCATCTTGGATTTGGACCTCCTGGGTAGGTAGGTAATCAAGACAGTGTTCTCTCAGTGCTGGTGAATGTGTTGCCTATGTTCAGAGGGGAACTCCCTCTTCGCTGAGCTGAGCCATCAAGCTGTGATGTAAAACCAGGACTGGTTGGCAACTGTAAGAAGTATGGATCGGGAGACATGGATAGTGTTCCAAGAGGCTCTCAGGTCACATCCCACCCCAGCCCCCAACAGCAGCCACCAGCACAGTGGCCTGGGAGCAGGGTGGCAGGGGTGGCTTGATTTTCTATTCACTGTTTTCCTGTCAATCCCAGAGCCTCAGTCACCTGCCCCATACAGGGAGCTCAGTGGTACTCTTCTGCACCGACTTGCACACAGCTATTGCGGGATTGCAAGTCAGTAGCTATTCTGCAGAGGGTTTGGAATCAGATAGGCCTTTGCAGCTTTGTTGGATGATTTATGAGCCATGTGACCTTGGACTGTCCCTACAGTGCTCAGTGCCTCTGAGTCTCATTATTGATCTGGGGGTGACTGATCAAGGGCTACCTAGGAGAGTGGGCAATGGGTTGAAGGAGCTGAGATCTAGGGGAGGCTACATAGAAGCTCAGTAAATACCAGTGGTTACTTCATGGTTCCCATCCTGCTGAAGAGATATCCATCTTTTGGGTGTCAGCACAGGGGAACAGTCTACATAGATGACTGAACCCAAGTGAATAGGGTGGAGAGTCCTTCAGTGGTGAACCTCAGTGGAGGGTGACCTTGGCACAGGGGCTCTGTATGGTGGGAATTTAAAACTCAGAACTCACTGACTGTCCCTTCTCAGGGAACACCAAGCCCAGTCAGAGGAAAGGCCTGGTCACAAACTACTTCTGTTGTTCAGTGTATGTGACCAAAGCACCTCACAGTCAGTGACCCCCAAAGAGAAAAGGTGAAGTGGAGATAATAACCTGGCTGTTGACTGCCTTGATCAGAGCTCAGTGGGATGCTGGCCTAGCTATGCAGAGGGGCAGGGACGTTGGTGACTTGTAGTTACCTGGCAAGATTCAAAAGGCCTTGGTTCAGTCTCCTCTCACCTCCTGCTCTGTCATTTTCCTGCACAACTGAGGACAGTGTAGGTTGTGTCCCCACAGAAGTCTCAGATAAGGAACATCGGGTTTCTGAGAGGTAGGCGGGACTCCAGCTGTGGTCAGTAACCAACTGTGTGGCCCTAAGCAAGTTGCCTACTTCTGACAGGAGGCACCATGTCCAGTTCCCAGGGCCAGTGTGGTAAAGAAAGATGTGAGGTCATGGCTAGGGCTCAAACAGGATCACCTCTCTAAATGGTGACTACAGCCCTAGAGGCACCTACACAGGAGCTGCTGGGATTCCAGTTTCTGAGGGAGACAGAGTGAGCAATGCATCTCAGCATTGCCTCAGTTTCCCCATGACTCATGAACAAGTTGGAGGAGATTGCCTGCCAGCTTGCTGCAGAGTGAGTTTACATTTCATCTCCTTACCTGGTAGAAGCACCTGGAGGACTAAACTGGGTTTTAAAGGCCACACTCCCTAGAGTGTCTTTGAAAAATGAGACTGGTCAGGATTGATGGGGGCCAAAGGGAGTAGCTTGGACTCTGGTAGATCTGCATGCAGGTGAGCCCCTGCTGCTGCAGGGCCTTTAAAAATTTGCTTTTCCTGTGACACCCTGGTAGTGAGTGACAGCTGTAATTGGATCTGACGACACAGTTGTCAGCTGTCAGGAAGAGAGAACAGGAGATGACTGCGTGGCTCATGACATCCACATGGCATGTGACAGCCATCAGGAGAATGCAGGAGGCACGTACTATAGGTGAGATGGAGGAATGGGTATCTCACCTTCAAGAAGCCTATATGGGCTCTGGGGAGGGTGGAGAGGATATTCAAGGCTATCATCAAAGACCTTGGTCCCATCCTCCTCCTAGGCCTGTTGCTGGTTTACCAGGAGGTTAATAAATAGAATAGGTTGAGGAAAAAAATCCCTGTCACCCTGTCACTGTACACTCTAGAGCACAGCACTCTCCATCAATGTGATAGTCCTTTGGGGCAAATTCAGAAAGCTAGATTGGAAACAGACAGCTTACCATTCTTGCTTTGATATGTGTGTCCTGCCATGAAGACACTGTGGTCCTCCTGGACAGATCTTCATGACAAAGTGGAGTCTAGCCATCTATCTATGTAGGGGTCACTGACAAGAGCTAAACCATGTCTCCAAATTCAGACACAGAAACCCCCAACAGTACCTGGGAGCCGGTTGTGGAGTCACACCCTGGGCCAAGATCATTCAGAAGTCAACAGGGTATCCTTAATCCCATGGAATATGAGGACCCAGAAGTGTAGGGATTGAGCTTTCAAGGAGACAGGGCTAAGATGGTTGGCGCAGCGAAGGGCAGAAGCCTCAGAAGGAACTTGCCCTGCCAACCTTCCTCTTGGGCTTCAGCTTCCAGACTGGTGAGGTTCGGATATCTTCTGTATAACCTCTCAGTATAGCAATTTGTCACAGTGGCTGTCATCAGCACATGAAAGGAAAATACCATATTCAAAAATCCCAGGTCAGGCCAGTACAGTCCTCAGTGAGTAAAAATTCAGTCCCATGCCTCACGGAAGGTTCTGTGAGCTCACAGCTCCCTGATGGATGTAAGATGCTGCTATAAAGATGAAGAGAAGTCAAGACCTATAGGTGGGGGACAGCCCCTAAAAGGACCACTGTCCTTTCATATGACCCTGTGGTGTATGGGGAAACACACACACACACACACACACACACACACACACACACACACACACATCTTGTTGAAGTGACTGGAGCTGAATGAGATCTACCCTCCCCAGGAATCTCACTGCCCAGCAGTGATGAAGATGTGAGCAGGGCCTGGCAAGATGCTATTATGCAGCTATTAAAATGGATGAGGCCCAGCGTGGTACAGTGACCCGAATGATGGCCTCTGCAGATTATTACGTGAGCCAAGAGTCTCTGGGGACAGAGGTTGTGGAATTCCATTCTGGTTAGAAAAGGAAGGCTGCATATGTACACATTTACACATCTAAATACACAGACATATATCACACACACACACACACACACACACACACACACACACACACCACACACATATGCACACGCATATATACACGCCCACATGCACTGACCCGTGTTTGCATGAGGTTAACCCAAACAAGCTAATGGGATAGCTGACGTTTCATCTCTGCAGTGACCTTGGTGGAACGGATGCAGAGAATGGGGCCTGATTCTTGTCTATGCTCGGTCCTATGTCCTTGAGGCTCCTGAGTGATGTGGCATTTGTCAAAGGGAAAGTACACAAAGAAAAGCCAAAAGGACAGCAAAGAATGGTGGGGAGGAGCCACGCCAAGGCAGCTTAGGCCAGAGGTGAGGAAGCAGTCCACAGAATGGGCTCTGGGGCTTCAGAGCACCCTGCCTGATGTCTGAGGTGATGAGAGGTCCCAATATTACACCTCTCAGGTTTTGTGGAGACTGGAGGAGACAGGGGAGAGGCCCAAAGGTAATGGTGCTCAGAACTTAACTGGCAAGGCTGCCCGGAAGGATTTCCATGGGGCCCAATGGATATAGGAGCCTGGCACAGGACACAGAGGGTAATGGGACTCCAGGAAGCAGCCTTTAAGCTCAGGCCTCCAATGTATGATGGCTAGGCTGACAGACAGGCAGGTAGGGGCTTCAAATACAGGGACTTCTGACTGCCCAGTAGCCAGTGACTCTATCACTGGACGGTCCCTCCCTGAGATAGCCCTGTCCACTATGACTTTGCTGCCTGGTTCCCTCTGCAACCTCTGAGGGTACTAGAGGAACGACTCCTGCTAGCATCTGCCCAACTGTCCAGCTGCTGATATTCCCCAAAGCATTTTCTCTTTTCTAAAATCCATTCTTTCTTATGCTTGGCTAATGTCTTCCACCTCCTCCTCTTCCTGCCCCCTTTCCTCCTAACTCCAAGCTTCCGTGGTTCTCTGGGGTGCTTGCTTCCTAGTTGAGCCTTCCCAGCTGCCTATTCTGGCTACCCTTTCTGTGTCAGGTGGCCATAGCACCTTCTAGTAAAGCTATGGCAAGGTGGGAAGGCACGTGCTGGCCTGTTCTTCTTCCACCTCAGAAAACATACTAAAGGACACTGCATATTCTGAAGCCAGTGAGCAGTGGCTCCTTCCAGGTCACAGCCAAGGTTATTAAAGCCTCATGGACCCTAGCCCAAGTCACCGGGGGCCTTCATGGATACCTGCTGAGCCAGAAGACCAGCTTGGCAGTGGGTATAGGCTGGCTGGTTGCACTGTTCAAATCTGACCTATCTCGATGAACAGCAAGACCTGGGCATAAGCAAAATCTCTGTCCTGCTTTGGGCTTCGGTTTCCCTGTGTACAAGAGCAAAGTGGTTGGAAGGACACTGTGTGGGGACCACTGTAAGTCCCTTCCATCTCATGTCTCGGCCCCAGCACAGAGACCAAGGTTAAGTGGCTCCTTATTAACAGAACTTCCCTGTATGATAGTGTGTGGAGAAATAGTCCTGGCCTGTACCCAAGAGATGCTGTTCTCTCTCTAACCATACCACCAGACATTGCTACATGGCTCTGGGGGAAGAATTGCCCCAATGGGGTTCCCTTGCCCCCAAAGTCTCTTGTGATCTTGATTTAGGACGCAAACCCAGACTTCAGAGGTCTCTGAATTCCCAGATAAACGTGCAGAACACCGAACATGTGAACTTTGTAGAAAAGAGATCGCAGAGGCCAGAGACCCTAAAGAGGTGCACACACTCCCAGATTGAGAATTGCTGTGATTTGTGTACTTGCTTCAGCATCCATGCAAATAAAATCCTGGCAGATACACTTGTTCCTGGAAAGCTGTGCTTTCTCTTGGGCTCTGTCACGTTTCTTGACCCTTATCATCCCTCGTCTTCCCCTCCCTCCACCACCTCTCAGTCTCTTTAGAAAAATCTCTTCCACAAATTGCTCCTTTATCTGAAGTATTCCTACCGGGTTTCTAAAGCCGGTTGATGGAAGAGAGCTATTACATATGCAATCGCCTGCATTTATTTACATATCAGCAGCAAAAGGGGGGCCAATTTTTCATCTGGGTGACACAGCTGTGCTTGTAAAAAGGGCGTCTATTAAAAAGGCCGTCGCTGGGTACAAGCTGCAGAGTCTAATTGGCTTCTTGGGGACATTTTTTTATTATTATTATTTGCTGGGGGAACTGTTCATTTGAGCAAACGATATTAAACGACTATTGTCTCAGTCTTTAAGGAATTACCAGCTGAAAAACAACACAGCGATGTCAGCCGTCGCGTAACAAAGGCTGGCCGTGCGCGGGCCTGTCTTTGCTGATCGATAATAAGCTGGTTTCAATGCTGACGCCTCGAACTCAGCTTCTGCAGAACCTACAATTAGCTGGCACGGGTTTTCCTTTCCCCCTTTACGACTGCCATAAGAAACAGGGGGGATCGGGTAGAAATGAGGGCTCTCGGGAATGCCTGTTGAATTGTGTGTAGGTGAAGAGGCACACATGGTGGCCGGAGGGCCTCACGGTAACTGCAGCCTTGCCAGACCTGACCCTGCAAGGTTGTCTCTGGAGCCTTCTCAGCCCTGACAAATGACAAAGCAGAACTGAGGGAGAGGCCCATACAGTCAAGCACTTAAAATTCTGTCGCATCCCAAAATTACTCCTGCTTCGGGTTTTTGTGCATGTAAAGTGGGGGTGACAGTAATTCCCACCTCGTAGGCTGCTGCGAGTCTTACAGGGACTAATGAGTGTGACAGCCCGGGACAGGCTCTGGGACCACGTGTTTGCTATTGTTACTCCCGGCTCACTCTGAGAGCTTTGCAGAGATGTGTGTTACCACAGTAAAAAAAAATGAGGCTAAGCCGAGGTTCTCAGTGGCATGATTTTATCACCCCAGGGCACTAGCGGGGTTTAGGGACACCTGGCTATCACATCTAGGTGGGAACAAAGTGTTTAGTGCAAGGAGGTCAAGGCTGATGCTGGACAGAGTGACCACATTTGTCGGTAGGATGGTCCTCCCACAGTGAACAGGTCAGCCACACCTAAGTTGAGCAACCTGGATAGGAGATAGCAGATGAGAGGGGTCAAAGGTCGAAGGTCGAAGTAAAGTGTCAGAGTCAGGAGAGAAGGAATGATGGACTTTAGAGCCCAGGCCTCTTCTTTGTAGGCCCCTCAGGGTCACATGTGAAAACTCTGTAACATGGCTACATAAGCTTTCCGATAACTTCATCAACTCCCCCAGATCCTGATAATGTCTGAGAGGCCAGCGCTCCAGGGTTTGGAGAGAATTACAGCTCAGGGTCTGTGGTGCTGAGTGTCCTCCATGTTCACCTCTGTCCCTGTGGGGCTCCAGGTGAGCCCCTACTACGGACTTTGAACCTCTGACCTCTGTGGTGTGGAGAACATGAGCCAGAACCACTTGAATGGAGCAGCCTAGGCTAAGACAGGTGCTCAGAGAGGAGCTTGGGGTCACTGGGTGGCTCTAAACCTCCACAGCCTCAGCTTCATAATGAGGTGGGTCATTGTCCCTTTTTTTTTTTTTTTAGAAAGGTGTACCTTCTGCAAGTGTGCAGCTCCTGCCAGCCCAGTGCCTCTGACACAGAGGATTGATATTAGGGCTACCACATCTTATCTTCCTGCTTTATTTAAGCAAACCAGAGAGGCTCACCATGGGCTGAGAGGAAAATGGGATGCCTGAGGAACCAGGTAGATCCACCAGACTCTCTCAGCCTCTGTCTTGTCCTCCCTATCACGGTAGAAGTCAGCCACACTGTCCATGTATCAGCCCCATAGCACCCTCCTGGGTGGTACTCACACCAAGGCCGTGAGGTAAGGTGAGCTTCCTATGGAGCTGAAGACAACCAGGCCTGGAGTTCAGAGCAGTTCTGGGGAGTGGACCTCCACAGAGCCCATGTTCTCAGAGCTGTTTTCTTTGAGCTGGGAGCCCATGACTCTTCCCTGCCCACTCTGGCCTCCTTGGTACCGTCTCTAAGGCTGTCAATGCAGCTCTAATTAGGCTCACTGATGACACACACACACACAGAGTTTTTGTGACTTTCCCACCACCGACTCCTTTGTGCAGCTCACGAAAAGCCCCGAGGTGGTTTGCATCATGCTCCTGAGCCGCCTCTGGGGAGAGAATGTGACATGTGGGATGCATTGATGAGAGGCAGGTTCGGGGCCTTGAGGACTCGTAAACACACGGGGGAGAGAAGTGGGAGTGGAAGAAACCAGCCATCAGCCCATAGTTTACCTGCCATCACCCGCATCCCACTCCCACCCCATCAGCTCAGGTCAGAGCCCCTGCCTCGGGAAACTTCTAGAACCATGCACAAGTACACAGAAGTTGGCTGAGGAAGTTCTGAAACTCCAGGGAGGATGACCCTGGAGTGACCTCAGAATGAAAACATAAGGTTTCAGCAGACCAATATGCCATCGTGTGGATTTTAACTGCAGGGTTTAAAATAACCACTGGTCGGTCAGATATCTAGAGAAAGCATCTGAATGACCAAGATAGGATGTGCGAGCTTTATGTGGAGACTGGAATGTGGGCAAGGTAGTGACCTCTGGTGATAAGCTTTCTATAGCCATGAGATCAGTAGTTCTCAACTTGTAGGTCTCGGTCCCTTTGGGGGTTGAATGACTCTTTCACAGGAGTCTCCTAAGACCATTGGAAACCCAGATATTTACATTACATGACAGTAGCAAAATTTCAATAAGTCTATGGTTAGGGGTCACTACAACATGAGGAACTGTATTAAAGGGTCACAACATTAGGAAGGTTGAAGGCCACTGTACGAGAGGGTCCCTGAGCCTCCTGTGACAGCACTGATGATGGAGCTATTTGTTGGGCAAGGCATATCCAACAAGGAATCTATTCTGTGGCTGAGGTATAGCTCAGTGATTAGAACTTGTGGTTAGATACAGAGTTTGATCCCCAGCAACAAGTAAAGGGCCAATATTGAGAAAATGAGAAGCCCCAGGGTGAATATGTTACCCTATCTTTTCAACCCAGTGTGGTAAAGCCCCTGTCTCACTGGGCCACCAGGTGGGGGCATGAGGCAAATCTGTACCATGTTTCCCATCAGTATCCTGAAGACAGTAATGGCTTAGAATCCAGATGAGTCTACATTCCTGGGGTCTGTTTAGAATGTCTCCTGATTGATCTGGTAGAAGATATCCAGAGCCTTCTGTCGGACAGAAAGATCCCGTGCTTCCTCCAGAGACAGCCACAGGGATAATATTGGGTGTAGCGGTGGTGATGCCCACCCCATGCACCCTATAGGACACCAGCTTCTTTCAGGCCGTGGTGCTACACAACTGGCAAGGACTTCAGCAATATCCTACACGGCATACGAGTCCTTGTTGTCTCACAGTGGCCTGGAGAGGTTTGTCTGCTCGCTCTACAAGGCGGGAGTGGTCTTTTTCTGGCCCTGGCCTGGTGCACAGTGTGTGGATGGGATGGTGGCGGTTATTGTCTCTCAGTCCTGATGTGTTCCAATTATTGGGTAGGCAGATCTGTGTGGGCTCCCGCGTAACAACCTTTGTCAAGGGTTCAGAAAATATGGTAGATTTTTGGCTAAGATGGCTCCGGTACTCCTCCATGTGCTTTGCATATCTCCTTAGCCTTGTGATGGTTAAGGTAGCCCCCGACTACCACTGGGGAGTAAGAGTCATTTCTACATTAGTTTCAGGCTAGCCTTGACCCACTGAAGTCATCAGAAGGACACATGTCCTGAAGTGGTGTGGTTTTGCTTAGGCCTGCGGCAACTTGTCCCCAGTGATAAGGCAAAGGCTCAGCCAACAGCCAGTGCCAGTGCTCAGAACAGGAAGGACCCTTCTCGGAAGAGTCCAAAGAATAAATCTAGCTGGGGCTTTATCCTTGGGAATGAATAGAATTTGGTTTCTAATAATGCCAAGTGACTTTATGGAGGATAACTTGGAAGGACCCATCCCTGGCTCATAGGGTGTTTGTTGGGCCATGGCAGGTTAACAGTACATCTCTGTGGCACGCTGTTGCCATCTTGTCTGTCTTTGGCTAGCTCGCAGTTCAGATGCTCCTATTTTTAAAGGCCATCCCCAGCTCAGCACAAGGAGCCCAAGGAGGCCACAGCCACTCATCCTGGCTTGAGAAAAAAAAAAAAAAAAAAAAAGAGAAGACAACATTCCTGTGGCTCCCACTGCAGCAGCCAGATCATTCCAGTGGAGACTGTAGGTCAGGGAGAGGGTGTAGCCTAGGAGTGAGTGCTTTTAGTCCATATAGCTGACATTGCTGCTGTTCTCAGACTAAAAGGGCCTTGAGACTCCTCACTGGTCCTGCCTGTTGCTTAGGAACCAGATTCTATTCATTCCCAAGGGTAAAGCCCCAGCTAGGCATGTTCTTTGGACCCTTCTGTGAAGGGTCCTCTTCTGAACAGTAGCCTGGGGAGGGGGATGTCTGGGCAGATAGGCAAGGGTAAAGCCAAATTCCCGCACTCTTTTCCCTTCCTGCTTGGAGATGAAACTCCTGCCAGCGAGATACTGAATCAGCAAGGGAATGGAGAGAAAGAGCTGCAGCCAAGGCAATGGCTTAGACAGTAAGCTAGCAAGCCTGGTGATTCCTTTTGGCTCTGCTCAGAAGCAATCAGTATTAAAGGGCCTTTCAAGTACAGGACATCGTGTCATGGGGCCACAGCAAAGTCCATGGGCTCTGTGCTGACATCCCATATAGCAATGAGAGACCAGATTTATAGGAGTGTCCCACACTAGGTGGCCTTCCACATGCAGTGCTGGCCCCCTTGGCCTCTGAACATAGCCACACTATGAGATGGAGACAGGCTGAAGCCCCCCACTCCCAAGCTTGAACCTTTTGCCTATGGTCACTTGGAGGCAAGCCAAAAGCCCTACGATGTGCTAAGTGCCATTTGCAGGCCTAGCTCTACTTTAGGCAGTGGCAGGAGGCAGTCTTGCAGCTCTGGCTACTTTCCAGGCTTCCTGGGATCTGCTGGGAGGGCCCAGGGGAACCATTTCCTCCTGCAGAGCCCCTTGCCTTCTGTGGAGTGCACATTGAGTCCCGTTCTGCCTTCCTGCAGGGTTCCCCCAGAGCATCAAACGAGGTTAGGCAGGTGGAAGCCAATGCGACTGCAGAGCCCTGCACACACAGTGCAGCATAAATCATCATTTAGAGCAGGAAGCCGCATCCCATCTGGGGTTAGGAGGGAAGGCAGTGCAGGGGAGACACACAAAGCAAGAGAGAGGCAAAAAGGGAGGGCTGCGCCAACTCGGGCACGTGCTCACGTTTATGCAAAAACATGCAGGGGTGGGTATTTGAGCAGAGAAATTAAATACCAGTTTTAAATAAATTAATGAAGCACCTTAAAGGTTCTATAGGAGGAAGAAATTTGGGCGAGTCCCAAGCCAAGATCCATGTGCTAAAATAAGAAGAAGAAGGGAAAAAAAAACTTTAACAATATTCTGACATTCAGCTCTGTACCTTAGGGCCATAGGTGATGCTATCAGTAACATCTGAGAGAGAAAAAAATGCAGGTTTAGCCCACTGGCTCATTACAATACTGTGTTTGTTATCTTATTTTTATTTTACTGTCCTATACTTAATAAAAAAAAGTCATGCTTTACGACTCCAGACTGTCCACTTATCTGAGTCACCCTGAGACTTACACCGTATCTACAGGCATCTTGACACATGTCACCGAGGAGTGCCCAGATAGCAGGAGGAAGACCCACCATGGCCTCTGCCTAAGTGAGCCTTGGCTCTTTCCCAGGGGCAGGTGCCCTGAAGGTGGCGCTGCTGCAGGGAGCAAGTGGGGTTGGTTCCCTCTCGCTCTCTCTGCCTATTAATGATCCTTGAATTAGCTCCTGAGTGACCAATAGCTACCTCTTCCATCTCCTTGTCTGATGCACAGACCAGCAAAGAGCCTGTATGCGTTCATACTCAGCCTTCAGTCTGACCTTTAAAATATGTAAATGTTCCTATCATTGCAATGGCAGATGGAAGCCGTGATTCCCAGAAGGGAGAAGCAATCCAGCCCTCCACAGGGCCGTTTGTACGGCCTCGCATGGCAAGGGGGTGTCATGGCTGTGTCCCCCAGCTAATCCAGCTCACAGGTGTGGCTCCCTGGGATCTTAAATCTGGCACAGAAGCAAAGAGCCTAATTGTTCCCTGGGGAACCCTCCCTCTCCCCCTCCCCTCCCCACCTCCGCCCCGTACAGGGTAGAAGAAAAACACAATAAACCTTAGCAAAACATCATCAATCCATCAGCCTGCTGGTGAAGCTGCCGAAGGAGCTTGGTGTCGGGAAGTTATTAACTGTGGAATGACGAGTTCAAATTAATTGGTTCAGCTTTGACCTCTGGTCCCTGGGAAAAGTTGGGAGTGCAGACGACACAGGGCAGAAAATCCATCCAGGCAGACAGAGTAATTGATGGCTAGGAGAGGGCCAGCTGGGTGGTCTGGAAGGAGTAGCGCTTTGCTGCCTGGCTCCCGTCCTCCAAGAAGTCTGTGCTAATGCCAATATGGAGGGAGGTGGGAAGTCAGCCCAGAAGAAGGGGAGCCACTGAAGTCAGGTGGGAGCTACAGGGAAAGAAGTCAGAGCTACAGGGTGTCAGGGGACAGGTGGTGGCCACAGAGAACAGGTGGTAGCCATGTGAGGCAAGTGGGAGCCATGGTAGGTGGAAGGGAGACATAGGTGATAGGAGGAAAGCATTGTTGAAAGATACTGGTCACAAGGGCCCAAGACCTGCTGAGGAAAACATGGAGCCTGCTTTTAGGTTCCTCCTCACCCAGACACAGCTACCATTGGTGCTGCAGGGCCTACAGACTCTTGGTCTGATTCTTTCCCTTGGCATAAGTTCCATGAATATAAGGGCCCAGTCTGCCCACCATGGGTCTCAGATATGCTCTTTCTATGCCCAGCCAGGTTCCTATCCCAGTCTTTCCAGCTTCTCTCTGGTGGCCCTCAGTTCCCTGACATGCCTCTATACCCCATTGTCATCTTAGCTTCTTCCTCTGCCCTTCACCCTGCGTCTTTGGCCACTCATGAAAGCATCCATGGCTTCAATCCCCAACCATTTGCTTACAATTTCCAGGCTGCATCACATTTTGATCCAGTCCATCCTTCCATCAGCTTATTTGAAGTTGTAGCCTTCCATTCATCCCCCACGGAGAGCCTTCTGGAAGCACAGGCTGGACTCCCTTCTGATAGCTACACACCTGGCTCTGACATCGGCTAGCATTTCGTACTGGGGATGAGAAATCAGAGATTTGTGTTATTTTTTGTGCTTCTGTAGTATAATTCTTCTCCCTGACAGTGTGCTAGAGGATGACATACTCCTTCTTGGAATCTCAGAAATAGAGCAGTAACTGGCAGGCCCCTGGCACTCCTCTGATGGCACCGGGGAAGGACAGGTCCTTTGACCTTCCCGCTCCGTTCTCTTTCTGTCCGGTAATGTTACTTCAGCCGTGTTCTACATAATTGTTCCAGGCTGCCAGGCGTCCTCGGGAGCATTTCCATGCGCGGAGCTTCAATTGCTGTTCTCTGTCCACGCTAGCAAAAAAAAAAAAAAAAAAAAAAAAAAAGCTCTCCACTTAAGATTCGGGATTTTCTAATTTTCCCTTAAGATGGGAGGATGGAGCTTAAGGTTGCTGCTGACTTGGTTTTTTTGGCATAGCCTTCTCTCCCTTGTGCCCCCGTGTACATTTAACCCACGATAGCATTCTGCCGTTGCCAACAGCTTCTGCCTCTCTCCTGTCAATTTTTTTTTTTTTTTTAAATCTTGGCTCACTTTCCAAGTGTTTCTGCGCCTGCTTTAGAGAATGGGTGGTATTGTGCACAAGCTAAGGATGTTAGCTTTCCAGAAAGTTCTGGTTTACCTGTAATTCTTTCCCAGTGTTCAAGGAGACAGTGTTCATTAATCAATGTAACAACTTAAAATGCATCATAGGCCCAGAGCATGTATGACACACTCACATATCCATGGAGACCTTTGTGTCCACGGCATTTCTAGGGGACTAGAAGATGGGAGCATTTCTTGAACCTCAGGATCACAAAATTCTCTCCCTTGTGACCCGAGCATAAGTCATCGTTTTCTTTGCTGTGTCCTTTACTCTCTCTGCATATAACTTAGGAGGCTGTTGCCTGGTTTTGAGCTTCATAGATGTGGAGGCAGATGTGCACGTGTGTCCTTTGGGGGAATTTATGTTGAAGAGGTCAAAACAAATGTCATACTATAAATCCAACTTGCATTCACCATCGGGATCTAATGAATTTTGGATGGCAGTAGCATCTATGTGCAATTTCACCATGTGATTGGTCACAGGCTGTTCTTGTCAAATAAGGACACGAGGCCAGTCCACTGCCTCTTGCAGACTCTGATAGTCTTCTGATTACACCTCACAATTACAGTTCTATCTCCTGGCCAACTCTGTTCACTGGACAGCCCTGTCCACTGGCCTTGACCTATACTGACTGTACAAATGTCTCATCATGACCTACATTCTCATTTTATTAAAACATCTTTCTAGGGGCTGGAGAGATGGCCTAGTGGTTAAGAGCACCGGCTGCTCTTCTAGAGGTCCTGAGTTCAATTCCCAGCAACCACATGGTGGCTCACAACTACCTGTAATGGGATCCGATGGCCTCTTCTGGTGCTGAAGACACTGAAAACAATGACAGTGTACTCATATAAATAAAATAATTATTATTTTAAAAGCCCATCTTTCTGGAGATTTTACTTGTTTCTTTTTGTTTTATGTTTATGGGTGTTTTGCCTGCGTATATGTCTCCACATGTATGCAGTGCTCCCAGAGGCCAGAAGAGGGCATTAGGCCCCAAGATTGGCATAACAGATGTTTAGGAACACTGTGCTGGAAATTAAAGTCTGGTACTCTGGAAGAGAAGCCAGTGCTCTTAACCTCTGAGTCATCTCTGCAACCCCCAACATTTTCATTTTAATGAATGTTTTTCAAAGACCAGCCTTGGCCTTCTCTCTTATCTGTTGGTCTCCACATAAAATTTCACTAATTTATCTTCTCCTTATTATTAAATTTGCAACTTTATTATCTGTACTGGGTTTAACTTGGAAGGTTTTCCCTCTTATTTTCCAATGGTAGATGTTTTCGTCATGAACTAGGTTTGTCTTTTATCCTTGTGATGGGATCAGCGACATTCATCTTTTCCAGTCTATTGCTTTGGCTTTAGGAAGCTGAGAGCACGTCCATTTTCAGCAGATTCTCCTAGTCTCTTGTTGTCGTTGAGGTTTTATATTTGACTCCTGGTTTGTCCCCCAGAGGGTCATGAACCTGGTTTGTTGGAGTCTTGGAACGCTGTTATTGCCTTGATGGTTTCCACAGTGCACAGTGAGTGTGAATTTAGGCTCCAGGTCCACTTCAGGACTGGCTCCTTCTTGAGTTTTCTCTGCTGGTGCCTGGGTCTGAGCCAAGGCAGGGTGTAGGTTGGCACCTGGTTCACAGGACATGAAGCACATGGCCCTGTGCAGGCATGGCTAGCTGGTGGAAGGCCACACAGATCCCACCCACTGGTAAATCTGGACAACTTCTGTTCCGAGAGACATGGAGTTCAGGGTCATCCAGCTGGAAAGTCATCAAGTCCTGCTACCTGTCCATGGTGCTGAAGTTTCTTCCAGCTGTCAGGATGATGGATGCTATTGAAAAGATATTTGTGTGTGAGAGCCAGCGCCCACCTAGGTGAGACCTTACCTAACAATAGGGCTGTGGTTTTTGGATATAGGAGCTACTGATTCTCTTTTTGAGCATTACATCACAAGTCAGTTTACGTCCTCTTGACCCAGCCTCCTTGTAGAGGGATCTGTCTCTTTTCTGCCGTATCTAAAAGCTGAGACAGTTCATCAGTTCAGAGCTCTTGTTGCTACTCCAGAGGACCCAAGTTCAGTTCCCAGCATGCAGTTCAGATGGCTCATATCTGCCTATAACAAAATAACAAGAGGAGTCCTCCCTCTCTGACCTCTGTGGGCGCCTGTACTCACCTCCACACATATAATTTAAAATAAAATATGTTTTAAATGTTTGCCCTCTTTGATATTTTCTACATCTGTATTTAACAAGTCCGGATCTTTCTCACATAAGAAACCCAGGGCTTTATTTCAGCTTACTCCCCTGGGAACTATAGCCTTGTTCCTACATAACTACTGCACCACACTGTCCTTTCTTCCTGACTATCTCCCAAAATGCTTCATAATAAAGCTTCATTTGCACAGAACCAGGAAACCTCTGGGAGTGGTGGGATACCAGGTGACTTTCTGCCAGCTCCTTAAAGACTCCTTACAGCCTTGCCCTCCCTTCTGGACAACACTTGTCCTCTTTAAACACCTCAAGGAGACCCTATGTGCCTCTTTCCCTATTGACCTCAGACCCTCCCAGCTCCTCTGCTGGGCCTCACATGGGTTGCAGCCCTCCAGAACTGCCATTCTTCAAGCTTTGTGGCATGTATACTGCTCTACCCACCTCTGGGTTAGTACCTTTGACTCTCCACCCCTCCTAGCCCTTTGCCTGTGCCTCTTCCCTAACCAGTCAAGGTTCCCTGGAAACAAACCCCAGATGGAGTGATCCAAGTGATCCTTACAGTCTTGTCCCAACTTGTCTGGCTGGGACCTGCTCTTCTCCTATGAAGAAACATGTGCTACTCTTGCTGGTCCCTTGTTTCACTCTCAACCCTCCATGATGGTCACCATTGCTCTCTTTAGACACCCTGACCAGCCACAGCTCCATGTTCATGCCTGATATAAAGCCTCAGGGTCCTTAGGCACAAATTTAATCTCCCTGGGCAACTGCCATCACATTTCAGGATCATTTGCTCTAGGCCTCCAGGTGCCAAGACATAGATACCTCAGGGTGGGGTTGCCAGGTCTTCAGAATGAAGGATGGCTCCTGCCTCATCCACCTCACTCCCAACCCTGCCCTGAGCTGCGCCTTCTAGGAGATTCCTGGTTCATAGAAGGGGAAGCGTCCTGTTCACCTGCCCCGTCTGCCTTACTTCCCCTCTGCTTTCATAGTTTCCTCCCTCTTTACAGGAAATCCTTGGCCAGAGTGTCACCTTGAACAACTCCAGTCATGGCCCTGAACTCCACATATATGCTCTTCTCATCTCCCTTGAAAGTGGAGTCTAGGTCCTTTCATTTGCCAAGGCAGGATGGTCCTATTGGTTTGGAATAGGTGTTTAATTGCTACCACTTGGGTGCCTGGATGACCCACTGAAACTATGGAACCTCTGACCCCAGTGGCCATGCTACCTGTCTCATCTTTTAGGTTTCAAGTTTCATTCATTACTTATCAAAATAACAGCAACAGAGGAGTTTACTAACCCCAGTTATGCACAAGACTCAGTGCAAAGGCCTTTATACACAGAAATTCAATTGGTTAACAGCCCCAACACTCTCTGGTTTACCAATGGGTCAAATAGCCTGTTCCCTTCAATCTCAAACATGAGCTATGCATAGAAGGGCTACACGTGGGGCAGACAGAGGGGGCGCACACCTGGCAGGCTCTTCCCAGCTTAGGATTTTCCTTGCATGTCCGCAGAGGCAAGTGATTTTAATTTGCTTGTCTCTGAGCTCCTGGTTCCCAACGCAGAGACCTTCTACCCAGAAGACACTGCTGCATCTGTCTCCTGAGAAGACTCAATTCATGGGTCTCGGAAATGGAGGAGAAAGGGCCATAAAATAGAAGGAACATAGCTTTGCAGACCTGCTGCAGATCAAAGTGCCTGGGGCCAAGACAGCCCCAGAAATTCCTGTGGCTTGGGTCCCTGAAGACCAAGGAAAGTACTGGCATCAACATGAGAAAGATCTATTCTGTCATTCCCATCAGCCAAGTGTCAAAGATTCAGGGACTCAGGAGAAAGGAAAGGAGAGGACCCCTCCCTCCCAATAAAAACTAACAGTCAGTCCCTCTTGTTTCTCTTTAGGGACTCTGGGTTGGGGCTAACACATATGTAATATGTGGGCATTTTATATGTCTAGGAAACATGATGTTCCTGGAAGCCTCTACATATCTTTACCATTCTTAGAAATGTGACCATGTATAGGAGGGCTGCCCCTGAAGATACTGAGATAGCTTGCATGATGCTCTCCTAGGAGCTGGTATTGAGGAACCTGAAGGGAGAGGGATGGGGGGGACCAGGTCTCAGGAATATTTCACCCTCTGGAACTTGATGGAACCTGTGGAGATTACCAAACCACATCTCTGGAGATTCTGTCCAGTGAAGTAAGTATATAAGTCTAGTGTGGAAGACAAGTTCTGAGGTCCAAAGTGGCATAAGATGTCTGCATATTGTGACTCCATTCTTTGTTATAATGTTGTCTCAGTTTTCCCCCACATCCCTTGAAGAAACTGTGACCTAATAGGAAAAAAGATACCTCATATGTCCCAAGTCCACTAGTAGTGTTCTGAAGTTCTTAGGTACAACAGAGACTGGCCCAGCTAGAGAAACCTTTTATCTGGGAACCAGAGGAATTGAGATGTGATCAAAAGTACTCATTGGATATGACCTAAGTGAAGATCTCTGGGGAGGGCTAGGACAGCAAGGAGCCTGGGGTCCAGGACATCCTGCAAGAGGCGCTGACATTCTCTCTAATCTCATGGATATCTTATTGGCTGACAGTCAACAGTACTTTCCCATAGAACACTGGCCTTTCTTCCAGCTGACACATTGCCTGGGAGTGGAAAGCTCCAATTTCTTTCCCTCCTGTCCTTTCTCTTCATCCCCGCCTCAGTACCTGATAACCCCACCACCACCACCACCACCACCACCACACATACATCTCACTGAGCCTTGCAAGAAGACTCCAGGAAGAGATGCTGAGAACAAAGTATGTACAGGAACAGCTGCTGGCTTACAGTGAGTTCTCAGAAGGGTACCATGGCCTCAAGGAATTGGGCTGGGTATCAATTCCTGTCTCTGGGATTTCTCTGGCTGAGACCCTTGACCAAAGACAGGACCCTTGCCAATACAGGGCCACAGAAGAGATACTATGATGCTGTCAGTTAAGGCCTGCCCTCTTCTATTCTCTATCCCTAGAACTATTGACCCTGGCCATGACCTCATGCCTGTCAGTCTTGAGCTTCCCATCCTCTTGGCTCTCATGTCCCTGTGCTGATGTTAGTCCACTGGTCAGTAAGCGTCAAACAGAGGTACCATAGGAACAGAGCTCCTGCAGGCTTCTTCCCCCTTCCTGACGGCTACCCTGTTCCACGGCTCCCAATGCTCTTCCCCATAGGCATCCCACACTCAGGAGTCAGAGTTCTGGACTTTCGCACTGTTCGACACTTCCACTGGCGCCCACGCTGGCCCTTCCTCTGCTTCGTGGGAGCCTCTTCTTCCATCCCTCTGCTTCTTCCTGTTCTTAGTCCATCCTCGAATCCCTCCATATTGGCTGCAACCATTCCTAGGAGGGCACCCTACTTAGGTCTAGAGAGAAATTAGACAAGAGGGCAGAAGGAGCTACAGTGTCCTCTAGTCTGGCTTCCTTTTGTGCGTATTGGAGGAGAAATAGGGCGCAGGTACCCATTTTCCAGAACAGAGCTGAGGCAAAGGAGCAGAGAGGAAACCCAGCCCCCTCCTGCCTTCTTTATAGATCCCATCCTGTAACTTCCTCCTCTCTGCAGTTTCCGTTCTCTGAATAAGCCTGATCTATCACCTTCCTTCTGTTTCCCTAACTGACCTGCTTTAAATCCGGCCTTCTTTGGTCCCTACCCTAGTGACAGCTCAGTGTATCCACACTCAGTGCCTTTTCTTGGTAGCACAGCCAAATTCCTACCTTCCCAGCACTCCCTCTGCCACTCTGCCCACCCCTCCATGCTGAAGAGTGATGGGAAGCCCTCATCTCCCCCTCCACCATCTCTCCTTGGGAGACCTCCTAGATACCTGTAGTGCTAATGTTTGTATTTATGTTAATAACTCTCCAATTTATCCCTCCTGTGCCTCGCCACAGACCAGGTTCCACCAGGAAACAGATGGTGTGCTCACATGGGATGCATGGCAAGGGCTGTTTACAAGCATGTGGGTTCTTTTAGGAAAGCCAACAGAATTAGCGCCGTAGGGAGCCAAGCACACCCCAGAACTGGAGGTGCGAAGGAAGGATGGGGTGCCTAATTCTCCAAAGCAATGAAATTGGAGTCAACAGGAGGTGTCTGGCCCAACACGTGGGAGTTGGGGTACCAACACTGCTGTTCACTCTTCTCCCACCACCAAGGGTCCCAGAAGTCAAGCTTGCCAGAAAGGGAGAGCAGGAGGCAGAGTCTGGATTTCAAATCAGACAAGGAAGGGATGGAGGAGAGATGACCTGCCAGGACCATGGTTCTCCCACATCACCTTCCGTTACCTGTGTGATCTTCCACTAAGAGACTTGACTGCTCTTTGCCCTGGTCTACTTCTAAACGGTGGGGCTATGAGAGTAGGCTCTCTGGGAGAATTACAGGGTAACATATGTGACTCATCTTGAAAGGTGTCTGCTGCATAGTGATATTTAATAAATGATAGGGTGATGACTTGATCTTTCTGTCAGTTCATTCTGGGAGCATCCTGAATATGGCTCCTCTAAAACTGATCGCAGTTATTTGACTCCAGTCCCCCAGAAACATCAGTGCCAGGCCTGTCTGCACACACACACACACACACACACACACACACACACACACATCCCTTTCAGGCTTGACCAATCTGCATGGGTGACTTGCCCAGGCCTGAATAAGCCTGTGCCCTGAGAAAAAGCCACTTTCATCAATGGACATCAACTTTTTCTATTTGTTCCTGGGACCAGTGACACACCTGATTGAGCTTTGTCCTGCCGAGCCACCAAGCCTGATACTGGAGGAGGAGGATGCCGGACAAAAAGCTCTGATGTTCATGCCACCTTTACTTAGGATGACATAGAATATTTTATTTTATATTATTTTATCTTTATTGTAAGTGTTTTGCCTGCATGTACAACTGTGCATTAAACTCATGCAGTACCTAGAGAGGCCAGAAAAGGGCATCAGATCCCCTGTGACTCGGGAGTTACAGACAATTGTGAGTCACCGTGTGGATACTGGGAATCAAACTCTGGTTATTTAGAAGAGCACCTGGTGCTCTTAACTGCTGAGCCATCTCTCAAGCCTCTAGAACATAGAGGTTTTTTTTGGGGGGGGGGTGGCACGTGTTTTAGTGACTAAATATCTGGCAAAGCAATCTAAAAGAGGAAGGGTTTGCACTGTCTCATGCTCCAATGATAGAGTCTCTTATAGTATGGTAGCAGGGGCATGAGGCAGCTGGCCATGTTGCCCCCACAGTCAGGAAGCAGAGGAAGGTGAATACTGTGCACAGGGAGCTCTCTCCTTTATATTAAACCCGAGACACCAGCTCATGGAATGGTACCAGTCACCATGAAGGTGATTCTTTGTGCCTCGGTTGATCTATTTAACCCAGCCAGTTCCTCATGGATGTGTCCAGAGACTTGTCTCCAAAGGGATTCTTGATCCTATCAAGTTGACAGTATTAGCCAAGTGATAGGAAAACTAGACAGTCACAAGGCCACCCTTATCAGAACCAGGCAACTCTGGCATCTGTAAGAGCTGTGCAGAGCACACCTGTATCTGTTTCCATTGCCAGCTAGGTGGAGACAGCTCCCTGTACTGTACTGAGGGTGTGTCACTTAATATGTATCATAAAGCAAGATAAACCATAAAGGAAGCCACCAGTTTGTGATAAAAGCCACCCTGGCCTCTTCCTCATCCTGCCTCTGCCCCTTTTAACCCATGTTCCCCGAGTCTTCAAGTGCCTATCTTAATAGTTCAAGTGGCATTGCCTTGTTGCCATTATACTTTGTGTTTGCATCTGACAGTAACTGACAGACGTGTGCCACCTTACGGTTACATTCCCCAGCCAACCGTTATCCCTGGGTTCCAAACTGTTCCCACACTCTTATGCTTTTGGGGGGGGGGAGTTCAAAGGTCTCTAGACAGGCTTCATCAAATGCTGACATTGGCACTCCAGTTGTTCCTGCTAGGATTAGCATCCTGCCCTAAAAACTACAGGTGACATCTTTGTCCTTAGGAGATGCTTCTAGGAGGCAGGACTTTCGGGGTGTGGAGTGACTAGACCTGGAGGATAGAGCCTACGGTGGGATCTGTGGCCCTCTAGGATGAGGTCCGTGTGGCCGACATTCTCCTGGTATCCTCGGCATGAGACCTTGTATCGGGGAGGCAGGAGACGGCCCTCATCCTCACAGGGACTGCCTGGCTCTGGTCCAAGCTCTGGAACACTCTTTGATGGCTCTAGTCTCTGCCGCTCTGTTATGGCAGTCAGGTGGGTGAAGGCAACCCCTCCCTGCGAGCCCATCCCTTTCAAGATGTAGGAGCCCTGACTGGATGTCCGCGACAGGATCTTCCTCAGCCAGTGTCTACCCACTGCTCCTTTTTCGTTTGGTGTCCCGCAGCGTGAGAACAAGGGTGAGTGATAGCATTTTGCTCTTTGTTTCCAAGAGCTGGTAGGAAATGAACAGGCAGGCTGCAGGACTGACAGGGTGACTGTCCCTGGTAGGTTCGTCTGTAATTAAAAATCACCCAATTTGAATTTTGCCCATTGCAGCTGCCTCCTCCCTGAAACTTTTACAAAGCTCGGTGTGCTAATGAGGATGCTGGCTAATTACTTGCGAGATGATTAAGAAATCACACTGGGACAATTGATGGTTCTCTGCAGGGGGCTGTCAGGCACTGCTCAGGCCTCTCTCATCCTGCGGGGGATCCTTTCAACAGCTTGGAGCTGAAGTTCTGCACATGCAGTCCCAAGGTCAGGATGGAGGAGGTCTCCCTGACAGCAAGGGCAGTGATGCCTCTGTGGGTCTATTTATTTTCCCCACCCTATAGAAACTTCAGATCCCCTGAAGCGCCCCTGGTCTCTTAGCCAGTAAGATGACCTCTGTTTATCATGACCTCTGCTTATCTCCTAGCAAGTTCCCTAGTCTGGTTAGAACCCTGCCTGTCAGCTCCCCCTGTCTGGCAGGCTCCCACTGATGATAGCTGGGTGGTGCTCTGCTACTGGCTGGCCTATGTAGCAGAGAGCAGGTGAGGCAGGTTCAAATACAGGAACTAAGGTGGAGGTGGATGGGTCAGGGGCCTGTGGGCAAAAAGTCCTGAACAGAAGATAGGTCAAGGGCCTGAGCAGCCGAACCAAGGGGTGAGAGTAAGAGAAAGGCCTGTCCAGACCTGCTATGTCAACTGCATTTGAGCTGTCTAAGGCAGGATGAAAGGACAAAGGGGAGACAACATGGCCTTGAGAGTTTGCTTGGGTTAGTCCAGGTCACAGAGAAGGAACTCAAGGTCCTTTCCTGTCACTTGCTGGGTGCTCTGGACCTCTGGCTGAGAGTGGTTCTTGTGTCCCAGGCTCAGCAGCCATCTGTATACTCTCTACCTTTTGGGAGGGCTCTTAGTCCTCTGAACCACTTTACTTCCCCTTTGGGAGAATGGGCAAGGGCCTAACCTTGACTTTGCTCAGTCAGCCATGACTAAATGGGTCAGAGGTCATTCTCTCCAGGGAAAACACCCAGTGAATGGATATGGAGCTGCAAGATGCTCACAGGAAGAGTCCACAGAAGCCAGAAAGATGCTGAGCTCAGAGAAGGCAAAGAATAGTTACAGAAAAATTAAAACCGTGTAGAAGTATATGTATGTGTGCATGGACATGCACATGTGTACTGTGTGTGTGTACTTGAGAACATGTGTGCATGCGTGTGCATGGGTGCACTCTTGCTCGCGCATGCAAGTGCACAGACACTCACACACACATCACATCACATGCACACACAGTCCTGTTTAATCATGATCTCCAGACAAGGCCTGGCATTAGATGATTTAAAAATAGGCCTGTTTGAAGCCATCGCTGGGCTGGGCCTTTCTTTGATTTTGCTTCTAATTATGAAAGCTCTCAGGGGGAGGCCTCCAGCTGTCCAGCTTGCCCGCCCTCTCTGCTCTCTGGAAGGCTGTAGCTGTCACCAGCCTCCCACTCATGTCTACCATTTCGGAGGCCCTGGGAACAGAGGTGGGGTGCTTCACCTCACCTCCGTGCTGCAGATCCCCAGCAGAGAGGAGAAATGACGTCTCCCCTGTGTCCTACTATCCATCCGTGAGCGAAAGCAGCTCTCGTTCGCTCTCTGCAGAGGCCGAGTCAGGACCCAGGATCCAGGGATGCAGAGCACAGTTCAGGGTGTCCTTGGGAGCTCAGCAGCCAGTGAGGAAATGCCTGCAGTGCCAGCATTCCACCTGCATTAGGTGGAGCTTATCATTTTTATAACTAAAATACCTGGCTCACAGTTCAGGGGATACAGTCACTCATGGTAGGGAGGGGAAGGGATCCTGCCTATGGATCCATATTTGCTCACATCTTGGATGTGAAGTGGCGTGTTGCATTCAGCAATTCTCTCCTTGTCTCTGCTTGATTTGGTCCTAGACTATCCTATGGGACGTTGTCTGTCACCACAGCCAAGGTGAGCACTCCCCATTCAGTGACTCCTCTCCAGGATGCAGTCGTAGACACATCCAGAAATGGGCCACATGACTGCTCCAAGTGTTTCTCAATCCAATCAAGCTGGGAGTGCGAATTAACCACCATAACGCCTTTTCAATTTGCAAAACAGCTGACGCCTGTCGCCAGCCTTGTTCACCGTCATCTCCCACCACAGACAGGACCTCGGAGGCACACTGAGAAATCACTAGATTGTTAGTGACCCCCAAGCTTCCAGCTCTAGCATGGGCTCCTCTCCACCCTCTGGTAAGCTACCTAAAAAAGACCAGATCCCCAGACTCCTGCCCAGAGCTTTTGTAGCTGTGAAGGTATAGGGACAGCCACATCTTGGACTTGTAGGTATGTTTCTAGGGAGTCCTTTAATCTCTGTTATTATCACTTTCAAAATTTTTTATTTTTGAAATAACAGGGAGTGGCAGATAAGGCCCTGAAATTCTCTGTCCCCTTTACCCAGATCCCTGGCAGTCAGACTAGATACCCCATTGTGCAGTTTAGTAGAGCCAATAGCTTCCAGTTGTGACTAGGGATCTGGCATGAAATGGGATGTGTTGGTTCTATGATACCTGATGATACATGACCTTCATTGTGATAGTGACGGAGCCACTGCAACCAATAGAGACCTCTCTGTCACCCTTCCCAGTCACCCTTGACCTGGCAACCATTGACCTATTTTCCATCAATGACTTTGCCATGTCAAGAATGCTATGTTCCCGAGTTCATACAGCACAAGAGCTTTGGGGCTTGGCTGGTTTTTTTGTTTGTTTGTTTTTTGTTTTCTCAATGCACCATTGAGATGCAACTGAGTTATTATATGTATTGCTGTTTCACTCCTGAATGCTCCTGGGTAGTGCTCCTGGGTGGTGTCCTTAGTCAGTGCTTCTGGGCAGTCCTTCTGAGCAGTCCTCCCGGGTAGTGCTCAGGTTGCATTCCACAGGGTGGACGGTCATTAGGATTGTTTGTGGCTCTGGCTACTGGAAGCTGTGGACATTCCTGAGCACAAGACAGACTTTCGTTTTTCTGGGAGGAAAGCCCAAGAGTGTAGTTGCTGTGCCATATGGTAAATATTTAATTGGTTTTTAAAAAGAAACTGCCTGACCGTGTTCTGAACCACCTTTCCTAGTTTACCTTCCTCCCAGAATTCCATGCATGCCTGGTTTCCCCTGATCCCCCACCTGTCTCTCACCTTATTTTAGTGCTTCTGTTTGCTTCCTTGCTGTTTGTCCTGTGCTCCAACATGGGTCTTCCTGGCTCCAGGGGTCCTCAGCACATCCCCAGAGTTTCTGTGTCCGTGTGTCCTCCTCAGTGACTGGCCCTCAGCCCTCATCCCACTTCCTAACTTGGTTTTTGTTTTCATTAAAGTTTGAGAATTTTCCATGTATTTTAGTTATGAGTCTTTTAGACATATGTGAATTTCAAATATATTTCCTAGCCCATGGACTGTGGGATTTTTTTTTTAAATCTTAGCAGACACTTTTATACAATAAAACCTTTTAATTTTTCTGAGATCCAATTTATCTTTTTTTTTTCTTTTATGGGCCTTGCTTTTGATGTCAGATCTAAGAACCATTCATCAAGATTTTCCCCCTTGTGTTATATTTTAAAAACTTTATAGCTACATTTAAATCTGTGGTCCATTCTGAGTTAATTTTGATTTGAAAATTTAATCTTCAAACTGGTTTTCTTTTTCTGTTCTCTTTTCTCTTTCTGCTCTCCTCCTCCTCCCCCTCCTTACCCTTCTCCTTCCCCTCACCTTCCTCCCCTCCTCCTCCTCCTCCTCCCCCTCCTCCTCCTTATTCTCTTCCTCCTCTTCCCCCTCCTTCTTTGTTTTAGCTTTTGTAATTTACTTGCCTTTCCATCTGAACTTTACAAATAATTATAACTACATCAACAAAAACATCACACTAGAATGTCACCTGGAATCCATCTAAATTTGTGTATCAGTTTGGAAAAGAAATCAATGACATCATCATTATGCCGAGCCTTGCACGGTGCGTGTCTGTCTGTGGATTTAGGACCCCTTTGATTTCTTTCATTGGTGGTATATATATATTTTTTTTCAGTCTGTAAAATAGTATATTTTGTTATAGCTATACAGTTCATGTTAGGGATTGATTAAAAATGGTCTCCGAGATTTTGATTTCTAGATATCCCTTTCAACTGTGTAGAAGGACAATCCATCTTTGGGGTTTATCTGGTGCGAGGTGTCACCGGAGCACAGGGAACACTGAATCCGAGGAGGGCTGAGACTAGGCCTGTCAGAAGGCATAGAGCTGATGACCCTCCTTGCCTGCTGGGAGTTTGGAGGCCGAGGTGTACAGAGGTGACAAGCACAAGGGCTCCTAGAGTTTCTGGTATTTGCAGTACCTGGGAGGCTAGAGGACCCCATCGTGTACATACCTAAAGGGAAGATCTTATCTCTGTTTCCTGCTTGGAGCCAGGCAGATGTGAACCCCTGGGTGAAGGCTAGGTAGGCACTCAGTAGGCTTTGGAGCTTAGCAATAAGGGTTTTTCTGCCACCTCCACTGACCTGTCCTTAGCAGAAGAAACTGGTTGATAATGACTTTGTAAGTCCCAGACCTAGCCTCACAGAACAGGGCATAGAAGGGCAAGTTAGGAGCCAAGACGGGGGAAGCCAGTTGTGTCTATAGGCAGAGGATACAACTTCTTTTAATACCCATATTAAATTAAAAGCCCATGTTTGTGTCTACCCATCCAAATAAACATGTCTGCTTTACTTCAGAGTTTTATAACATAAAGAAATGAACAATGCCCCCCAAAGTCGAACTTGACTTTGTTTTCCTAGGGCCCATAAAAATTATTCACTTACCTGTGCAGATTGGCTTTCTGGAGCTTATATTTTTATTGCTGTGACGTGTTTTCAGTGACCAGCTTGTGTACTGGCCTTGGGGACTTCAAGAAGTTCCCTTTGGTTGATTTATAAGTCAACGCTTATGATGATCGATATGCGCCCTTGTGCTGGAGGTGGGGGGGGGGCTTACCCGGCACTGCCTTCACTTGGAGTTGCTTTTGGAACTGGTCCACAGCGTTCTTTCCACCCGGAGCCATCAGTGTCTTAAACCTGCCTCAGCACACGTGCAAGCAAATAGACCCCTGCCTTTCGGATTTCCAACATTTGCAATTCTAAATGGTGAGATGAACACTCTCCAGGGGTGATTTATTCACCATTCATGTTAGACTCCAGTCAGACCTTGTGTTCCCCTAGATCCCAGCTTTATAAACTGTGGGCCGTGCGTGACCTCATAGGGTGCATAACTGAATGTGGAGTTGTGAAAAATTCCACAACAGTCCGGCAGTTCTGAACGGGCAACACCCAAAGATTAACTCAAGATCAATGTGTAATGAACCTGAGGTGTTTCCGTAAGGGATGGCCTGTGTCGTATCTCAGGACCTCACTGCTGCTTTGGTTCTGGACACACATTGTGTGCACTTCGTACTTTATGTAAGCCATGCCTCGAGCCACTCCACACAGCGGCATTCAAAGCCGCCTGAAACACCTCATCTCAGATGGGGATTCTGTTGTGACTTCAGTGTTTTCATTGTACAGGCTATTCTGCTCTCACTGAAATACAACAACTACGCAAAACAAAGACTTTTGATATTTTTGTACTGTCATGGCTCAGTGTGTAAGTACCAAATTAGTGTATCTTTGGACTGTGTTGGGTTAGCATGTCTGATTTTAAAAACTGCTGTTTGATCTGGAAACCTACTATTTTGTAAGCCAATTAAAAATATGAATACAAAAACAAAAAAGGAAAGAATTGTCAGGGAGATATTCTGCATGGCTTGATAGTGCTGTTCTACGATGCCATGGTTGTGTTAAACAGAAATCTCCTGTGTGGTCCAGCTTCCAATAATGTGGCCTCACATCCAGTGGTGGTCGAGCATTCTGTGATATGACTGAGCATCTAACCATGTGGCCCAGCATTTGACGGTAAGGCTGCATATCTTGTGGGCTGGTTCAGAATTCCATAGTGAGTTTGACCATTTCTGAAAGTATCATTAGTCTTTTTAGGTTCTTTGGTCTGTTTTGGTGGCATAGTCTAGAGGTTTGCTCTATTTTTTTTTTTTTGAGATAGGGTTTCTCCGTATAGCCCTGGCTGTCCTGTAACTCACTTTGTAGACCAGGATGGCCTTGAACTCAGAAATCCGCCTGCCTCTGCCTCCCAAGTGCTGGGATTAAAGGCATGCGCTAGATGTGGGCTGTGGGACCATGAAAGTTAACCTGGCTCCTGGTTGAGCTAAGGCTAGAAACACTGGAGACCCTGAAGGGACTGTAAAGAGTTTCACCTGCTCCCAGGTACCAGGCCCCTGTCACTAGACACAGCCCCCCCCCCCCCACACACACACACATAGATTTGTGGCTATCAGTCACATAAGGACTATGCCCTAAACCCCTCCACATGTAGAGGATGTGACCTGTGGTCAAGGGAGGCTAGATCTGCATTTTAATGAGGTACCTAGAGGCCTGGAGGGCTTAGCCAATAAGCTTTCCTTCCCAGACATCCCTCCCTGCAAAAGGTATTTAACCTCAGGCCCGCCCTGAGAAGCAGGGTATTGTTTTTAATCATCCACTTTCCACCATGTCTTAAAACCATGGACTGCCTATTTTCATTGGGATCTGCCGTGGGAAGCTATAGGCTTTCACCTATAGAGGTACCATCTAGTCTCTGTAGAAGGCCTTTCTGTGCTCCCAACCACGACCAGCACCAAGCCCAAGACTGCTGCCCATGAAGCCAAGGACTGCCCCAGCAGGACCAGCCAGAGTTCCCTCCCTTCCCACCCACGGCCCCACTAACTCCAGCCTGTGGGTCCCCACTCTGTTCTCAGCTCTTCCACAGCTTCCAGTGGTGCCTGGATGTCCAAGAGACTGAGAACCAGAGACCCTGACCTCCTTGCAGGCCCAGGGACCCCTGAGCCAGCTCTGGCTGTCCCATGCCTCAGTCTGTGCTTCCCCACCCCTGGAGCAGTGTCCTGGGGCTTCCCTACAGCCCAGCACCCACCCAGCAACAGCGTAGGTAAGCGAGGTCAACTCCTGAGTCCTGCCTCCCTGAGCACAGTGGCAGAGCAGACACGGGACCCATAACCCTACAATGGGCTACCTTCTTATAAAATGTGATTGGTCCAGCAGGCTGCAGAGGCCCCTAAGCAATACAGGCACATGCTCTTCCTTTTGGTTTTTTTCTCAGATGAAAACATTCCTATTGATGAAGACACCACATACCTTGGTTGCAAGATATAGAATAACCAAGCTAGAACTGCACAGGAAGCTTCATCCCTATTGGCTAGCTTTCATTTTTTTTCCCAGAAGGTGCTATATGGAGTTCACCAGGGAAGAAAAGCTATCTGTGTTCTCACCCAGCATAGAACTCAATGACCTACAATACAAACTGCCAGGCAGGACCTACCTACAGTGTCAACAGTGGCACAAGTATTATGGAGCAACCAACCCATGACGTAGCTGAGCATTTCTCAGTATGGTCCAGCTTCCAATAATGTGGCCCCACATCCTACAGTGGTCACCCATTCTATAATATGACTGAGCATCTAACCATGTGGTCCAGCACTTCGTGATAAGGCTAAGCATCTGGTGGTGTGGTCATCATGAGTTTGAGCATTTCTGAAAGGATCGTGGAGTCAGTGTGTCAGCCTTTGGGGGCTGTGTCGTCTGTTTTGGTGACATAGTCTAGAGGTTTGCTTTGGTTTTGAGGGGGAGTACTATGTGGGTACATATGCATTTCTGCAGATACTTGAAAGTGTT
Organism: Mus musculus; assembly: GCF_000001635.26. Taxonomy (NCBI): domain Eukaryota; kingdom Metazoa; phylum Chordata; class Mammalia; order Rodentia; family Muridae; genus Mus; species Mus musculus. The sequence goes on along the minus strand of NC_000081.6, from coordinate 74,138,354 downwards.
AAAAATCACTCACAGCTCATTTAAAAGCAGGCCTTTGGCTGGATTTGGACCATGGACTGTAGTCTATCTCTACTTTTTCTCAAGGTCACAAAAAGTTTCTTATGCTTTATTCTAGAAGCTTCAGTATCTCACCCTTCATGCCTAGAACTGTAGTCCACTCTGAGCTCCTTTCAGTGTATCATAGAGACTGGGCATCAAGATGCAGCTTTGCCCACAGATGCTCATTGTTTCTTTCCATACAGATATCTATTGTTTGAGAGCTACTCATTGAAAAGCCGGTTCCTCCTTCATCAAAGAAGCACCTGCTATGATATCTTGACCTAAGTCCCTTGACTAGATTTATGTCTCAGCTTCAGACCCTCTTCTGCTCCATTGCTCAGTGCTCTTACAGCCTATTTATAGATTTCAAGCAGGTTTAGAAGACAACTTAAAATGGTCACTGATTCCTGGCTTCACAACCACATCACTACTCACAGTTATAAGAAGCAAAAGTGTCCAGAGTTTACTACAATAGCTGTTTGACATTAGGCACACATGGTTACTCTACATATATTCCCCATCATAAGTACCACTCTAGACAATTTCATTCTTTGCTCTCTGTGTCTACCCGAGAGGTTGGCAGGGCACTGGCACGTAGTGCCATACTGTCAACTTATCAAGCTGCCAACACCTGCTTATAGGAGTGTTGGTACTACTGGTGTATAGAGGTGAGAGGCCACGGATGCTAGACATCATGATATATGTGTATGCTAAAGAAGAACCAGTCTGTTACAATATTGAGGGCCCCACCCAACCGGACATACTGTGATGGTTTGGATGTGGTTTAACCTCAAGAGGTTCACATGCTGGAAGCTTGGTCCTCAATATGGTTGTGGAGGCACTAAGATGTGGGGCCTAGTGTAAGGGGTTATATCGTGGTATCTCCATCATTATCAATGAGTCAATGCCACCCTATAGTAGCACATCATGTCTTGAGGACTGGGTAAGTTTTGACAAGATTGGGTTACTATAAAACAAGGTCCCTAGGCATGGGCCCTTCTGAATGCATCTGATTCCCGTTCCTCGTCCTCACCATGTTGTGATGAGCCAGGAGCCCTCACCAACTGCCAGCGCCATGCTGTTTGGACCTTCCAGCTATCTGGATCATGAGCCAAACCAATAACCTTTTCTTTATCAAGTACTCAGTGTCCAATGTTTTGCAATAGCCAACATAACATAAAAGACTCTTATGTGTAAGAACATTTTTTAACAGCTATGATGTAGACTAAACATACATGCTGCACCTTCTCTGTGGAGCTCAGGATGAAGCTCACTGGCTTAGAACTTTATAAGAGAGACTTATTGCCCACCTAGCTGTGTTACTGGTACATAGTGCACTCAGGGTCTGGGCAGTGACAATGTATCAGTTTATGTGGTTCTTGCTCCTTGATATTAGTGCCACCAGTCTAATCAGCCTCTGGCTTAACATTCATACTGGCTTGGTAGACACTGCCTGTAATATTAAAGCAGTGGGTGCTCTGGCCATGGGGAGGGTGCCTCTTGCATGGTGGCTGCCTCTTGTGAGTCCTCATCAGCTGTTGGCATCCTGGCACACTTTGGTTTTGCTCCTGTGGGGGTGCGAAGCAGTGTGTGCTACTGACCTCACCCTGACCTGTGACTGCTAACTCTACACAGCTTTCTTTCCCGGCCATCAGGCAGGCACCTGGGAATCTTCATTGGCGGCTTGAAGCCTGTATCTTTTGCCTATTTCTTGGTCACGTGTTTCAGATTTCCTCATTGGTTGCTGGAGGACACCAGCACACCTTGCTCTCTCAGCCGTATGATGCTCATCACCTGTGGTCATGTTTCTTAAGCTTGTGGGACTTTTCTGCAAGGGGCAGTGGGGAAGGTCTCATTTGTTGTTTTCATTTCTCGTTAGACATGGTTCATTGTCTAATAAATCATTTTTTAAAGCTTTTTAGGTCATCACAAAGATATTCTGTAATCCTGAGAAGTTTTAAATCTCCTTTAAAAATCCTTCCTTTTTTTTTCTGGTCTTTAGTCATGTGAAAATCTAATTACTTCTTTTCTGGTGGAAAGTCCCCATATGAAGTCATCCATCTCCTCTTCACTGACTCCCAGAACCTCCTCTGTAATCCATCAGATGCTCATGCACCATCCTGGCGCAGGCTGCTCTGTGTTTTGTGTTGTACCATTGATCCATCTGTAACTCGTATACCAGGGCAGCTCAGGGTGCTTACTCTGTCTCCGTAATGCTTTCTGGCTTCTGCGCACATGCCTTCTCCTGAAACCTATTCTCTTCAAAATCCTTCTATTCATTTGCCTCTCCACATTCATTCTGGAATAGATTTGTCAATTTTCGCTAACAAGACTTTTGAGATTTTGATTGAGGTACCATCTGGTTTGTTAATTAGTTTGGGGGGGGTGGGTGCCACGTTTGTGATGTAGTAGCTACTCATCCATGAAATGTGTTCCATTTCTTCATATCTTTGTATCCATTAATAAATTTCATAGTTTCTACTCACTTCCTCCCCTCTTCATTCTTTCTATACTAGGAAATGAACCCAAGTTCCTGCACATGGTAGGAAAATGTTTTGGTTGTATTCTGTTGCTGTGGTCTTTTTTAAACCACTCTGAAAAAAAAAGCATCTTAGGGGAGGAAAGGGCTTCTTTGCCTGACACCCCCCAGATCACAATCTGTCACTGGGGGAAGTCGAGGCAGGAACTCAGTATAGCAGCTTGAAGTCGAAGCCAAGGAGGTTGTTTTCTGGACTTGACCCCAGACTCATGATCAGCTAGCTTTCTTCACAGCCTAGACTCACTTGTCTATGGATATTGCCTCCCACGGTGGGCTGGATCTTCCTGCATCAATTGTCAGCAAAGGCAATCTCTCACAGATGTAACCACAGGCCAATATAGTCTGGAGGCTCTGTCCATTGAGACCCCTTTGGACAATTCTAGGCTGTAAGTTGATTGTTGATCAAAGTAGGAGAGTAGGCACACCATTTCCTCCACCCTCTTTTATGTGTTATCATGAGACAGTGTGATGGCTAGTTTTAATTATCAGGTTGACACAATCTAGTATTATATGGGACAAGAGTCTCAATGAAAGACTGTCTAGATTAGATTAGCCTGTGGACATATCCTGGAGGGATTTCTCAATTAGTTGGAAGACTTGCCTACTGTGGGCGGCACCATTCCCTGGGCAAGGGAACCTGGGTTGTGTAAGAGTGGAAATGACTAGCTAAGCATGGGCATGAATGCATTAATCCATTGCTTTCTGCTCTTGACTGTGGATATAGTGTCATTCATTCTTTCAAGTCCCTGTTACCTTGGCTGCCCTGCCATCACCTGGAATTACGAGCTGAAAAACCCTCTTTCCTCTAAGCTACTTGTACCAAGTATTTTATCACAGCAATGGGAAATGAAAATAATACAGACAGGGTTTCACTGAGTTACCCAGGCAAGCCTTGAACCTGCAGCCATTTGTTTTCAGCCTCCTAAGGAACTGGACTTGCAAGCTGCATCACTAAGCTCGGTTAGCAATTTTCTTCATAAAAACCCACATCCTCTCTCACAACATCTATTTCTCGACAATGTGTAACTGGTGTTGCCAATGTGAGAGGGATTTTTCTTCTCTATTATGCTTCTTATTTGCTCCTTGATGGTGCATGGGAACACCATTGATTTTTTTAAGTGATAGTTCTATCATTTTACTGCATTGGTCACTGCACCAGGAATGCTGCCAGATCCTCTCCTCGGCTCTAATAACCTGCTCACAGTTCCCTGGGTTTCCTAAGTAGACAATCATGTAATTTGCAAATAGTCACATGAAACCCTTCCCTGATCTCTGCTTCCCCCTCGCATACTGCTCACATCAGGTTCCACTGAAGAGCCAGCCATAGAGCACCTCACAGCCTGTAGCCCTTTTCTGATTCAAGTGCTCTAGAATCAGTCTGGCCTGCCATTGATACTGCTAGAATCGCCGTGCTATAATTAGCAGCCTCTGCTTTTGTTTTAACCTTTCCATCCACACACAGATGAATTTCACATAGATTCCCATTTCATAATCTGTTTTTAGCACGTATGCACTTATTTAAATTCAATGCTGTTATATTGAACTTGCCTCCTTTGTCTTTCCTTTTCTCTCCCCCTTTCCTTTTCATCTCCTGTCTTAGTCTCTTTGAACTATCATTACAAATGCCCTGGGTGTGTGGCTCACATAAGTCTTTGCCCCTCGAGGTTGGGGTAGCTGATGTCAAGGCTTGGCAGATCGGGTTTTGGGTGAAGCTATTTTGCCAGTCTGCAGATGGCCACTTCCGTGTGACTTCATGAGGCGGGAATCCAGGAGAACACATGCTCCAACCAGCCTTTGCTTACAAGCCTACTAACTGGGTTGGGAAGGCTCTATCCTCATGACCTAGTCTACTGCCACAGACCTTTTGCTACTACCATCTTATGGGGATGGAGATTGTTCCGTATTAATGGGGAGACTCTGTATCCAGATCCCATCTCCACCAGTGCTAGCTCCTGTTGTACTGATGCCGTGCAGTAGCTTTTGAGGAGGAGAATTCTACTGCAAGCATGTTAGTGGTCACTTAAAATTACACAGCGCATAGTTACTTCAGTATCTCAAGAAGAATGGCATTGTTCAGCACTCCCATTTTTCTGATCAAGGTCAGGAGCTGTCCATTCCCCCTTCCCACCGTTAATTACTTACTGTCTTTTCTGTTCTGGTGTTATTTTACACAAAGTCTCATGTCGACCAGATGAGCCTTGAACTTGCTATGTAGTAACAAATGATGTTGAATTTCTGCTCCTCGTGGATCCAACTCCTGGGTGCTAGAATGACAGACATATGGAACCCAGGGCTTCAGGCATGGCGACTCAGCTGTAATCTAGATTGTTCTGCCATCTCTAAGTAGCACTCTGGCTAGGCATAGAATCTCAGGTTAGACACCACTTCTCTTGGTGATTCGATTTTATTATCTTGCTTTCTTGTCTCTAGCATCTCTGTGAGGGTCAGAACTAACATCTCCTGCCTGAAGACTACTTTCTTTTGCTCAGGGTGCTCTTCGCTAAGTTCTCCGTGTGTCTTTCCTTTTTCTAGCTCACTCTGTCCATCTAAAGGCACATTAGCTAATATTCCTTCCAAGTTCATCCTCCAGGCCTCTACCTCTCTTGTATATTCTGTGCATTTCAGTCTCTCTCTCTGTCATTTTAAAATCATATGTATTTGAATTTATCCTTGTGCATGCGTGTTGGAGGACATGCTTGTGAATGGCAAGGGGAAACTTTATAGATTCAAATCTTTCCTTCCACCTTTATGTGTGCTGTAGGGACCAAACTCACCTAGTCAGACTTTAGCAGCAAGCGCCTTTACCCCCTGAGCCATCTTTCCAGTCCCATGTGTGTCTCTTTAAAGTGCTTGTGGGCTTTAAGCTTTTCCATCTATTTAGAACCATTAAGGCCTGCAGTTCCAATCAGCATGGTTTGCATTTTCCCATGGAGCTGAGGTCCCTGCCCTGCGCTCTTACTCCTTTCTTCTTCCTTTGTGCATCGGTTGCCTGCCAGCCAGATGGTCTAGCTATCATTTCATCCATTGTGAACGATGGGGCTAAATTCTAGTAAGTGGTAATCCAGTTTTCTCTCCAGTAAGGAGGTCTCCCCTGCAGTAGGAGTCATAGTTGTGGCAATGGTGGGCCTATGGCATCAGTGGTTGGGAATGGTTGCAGCAGGGACGGTCATGCCGTGCCAGGAACAGTGGTGACAATAATGGGAGAGATAGCAGCTGTCGTGGTGGCAGTAACAGGAGACGAAGGTAGCAGTCCTTACACATCAGAATCAACAGAAGCCAACATGATGGTAAGGACAGCAGTGGCTGCAAAAGGGGTGGCGACCGTGGTATCTAGGGTAGAGACAGTGGTGGTCACAGGGCTGTCACTAATGGTACTACCAGAGAGTCTGCAGTGGCATGAACCCCAACTCACCTAGAATGACTCGTTCCAAAGGTTGCAGTGCAGCACGTGAACCTTAAGTCTGCCTCTGTCAAAAGCACCACCTTGTTCCGTTCTCCCGCTGGCCTGACCGGGTGGCAATGTCAACAACCTTCCCCTTCTAATGGTGACAGTCTGAACTCAGAGTGAGTGACCACAGTCACATAGATAGGATCCCATCCCAGTACTAAAGGGCCTTGACTGTGGAGATCCCTGGGAGGGGCAGAGAGATATGGCTGGCACCCTGTGCTGACCCCGAGCAAGGTAGTGTAAACTCTCAAGTGAGCTAAGCAGCGTTTGACATAAGACTTTGAGAGCTCATGAGAACGGGAGTCAGTAGTGAGTCCCTGGTGCTGAGTCCTAAAGAATGAATCACCCACCGAAAAGGGAATCCAGCAAGACTCAGTACCGCTGCAGGCATTGGGAGGTGGCATCCTTCTTTGGACGATATCACAAATTGATGTTCAGCTGGAGAACACAGAGTGAGAGCCAGGGCCAAGACCTCAGAAGAGGGAAGATTCCATAGAAGTAGGGAAACTGCCACAATGGGCTAGTTCTCTAGCCTCAGGCAGGAAGCTTTCAACTATGTGAGACCTTCAGGTTAGCTAGTGACCAGGGAGGCTTTGTGGATGCCTGGACCACCGGAAGTACTCAGATGAAGATTTCAGGTTTACAACCCACACAGACACTTTCATATCTGAACTTGTTCCCTCTGCCCTAATGTGTCCTTTGGGGACATGATGGGTCATTGGTGGGTTTGGGTCACATCCTGAGTCACACAGAGGGGAGATAAAGTATATCAGTGGCCACCGCTCTTGCCATGTGATCAGAAACAGTGTGAATGAAAGACTTAATTTAAACAGGGACGTGGCTGTGATTTAATTTCAGCCACCAGATTAATGCGTTTCCCCTTATTTCAACCTTGGATGCACGTATTCATCTGCTCTGGCGCTGGCGGGTCTGTGGATGCCCTCCAATCACTGCATTCTTAATGATGTTTATCCCTAAGTAGATTAGGGCCTGCAGAAGACCAGCCTGCACCCTTCCTTTAGGACGGCAACTGCCAGGCAGACTATACCACCTGACAGGATGCTGCATGGCCTTTAGTTTTCCTCCCACAAGGTTCAACTCAGGATTAGCTCTAAGTCCACTGCAAACCTCTGGTCTGGCTACCATGGTGCATGAGAAGGAGCCAGAGATGTTCCAGTTCCTGGAACTCCATTAAATAAATGGAGAGAACTCAGGCCTGTGTATATAAATGACACGATGTCATGTAAAAGCCTCCCCCCAACTTGAAGATACATACAAGCCCAGGTTCTCATAGAAAGCTAAAGGCATCCCAGGGAGGGCTCAGGGCATCCCAGACTGATACACAGGCTCTGTGGCCTGGAGAAGGCAGCATCATGTCTCTGCACCTTTAAACAAAAGTTTGAAGCCATGACTTCCAAGGAGGGGGTTTCAGGAAGCTGTAATGAGGCCATCACGCTCTGCAGGACACTATTCTAACTGCTTAACGATGCACAGCTTTGTAATGAAGAGAGAGTCTACCAGACCCAATATAATCTGAAATTAAAGAAAAATGGAATGTATTAAAAAATGTATTGCAGCACTAATGGAAGTTGTCAGCTCGACAGCCCCGAGATCCACGTGTCACCTCAGACTGCAGCAAGCATGCTCTGTGCTGTCAGCTTGAACGGTAGACCTCACTCTGGTCTGCCCAATGGGCTCTAAAGTCCAAGAGGACAAGAATCAAGAAGACCAGGGTGCCAGATACTCACAGATCGCTGGGCTCGCTTGCCTAGCTCCTGCCCCTCACCTCGTGTTAACCCGGGCTGCTTTCGCTGCTGCACTGTGGATCTCTCCCTTGAGAGTGATGCTCTGTGATTCTGGGCACACGTGGCTTTCACCTCAAGAGCTGCTTCCAGACTCATTTTCAGTCAGCACAGATTTCTCTCTTCTGTAAGGGTGAGTTCAAATCCAAGGACTTTTGTCCTCTAGACTCTGCCCACTGAGCCACGCCTTAACCTCCCCCCTGCCCCCAGACTCCTTTCTCTTCCTTGTTTTGTTGATAACTTTTTACATAGCCTCTCCTGGCTTTGAACTCACAGCAATTCCTCTGCCTCAGCTGCCTGATTGCCTATATAACCCATTCCTGGCTTCACATTCATTTCCTGAAGGACCTTTGTTTGAACTTGCAGAGAGAAATGTCAGATTCACGAGATCAATATTACTACCTGGATACACTTTCCTGAGGCCGAGTCCCTTGCGTTGCACGTGTGTTTCCCTCCAGCTGTGTAAGCCCATTTATTAGCAATGTATGGCAGTTCTGCCTGCAGAGGCTGCAGGCCAGCAGGAGATACCAGTGTCTCATATATACAGCAGTTGCTTCCCAGCCTCTGAGCCCTCTTCCTCTGACTACCCTCCCCCAGTTCAGTCTTGCTGCAGAGCCTACCCCCACCACGATGCCATGCGACCTTAGTAACCCCCAGACTCAGAGGCAAGCATGTTGTGCATGGCTTGCTAATCACAAACCTGCGCTTGCCAGCTACTGTGGGCACAGGGATGCGCATGTGACCAAGCTGACCCTATCAGGTTGTCTGAGTAGCCAAGTAAGCTTAGAGTCAGAGACGCTCCTTTGAGGCTGTTTCTGTAGGTTGGAAGGCTGAAGCCAGGCTATGCCTGTGAGGACCCTGAGGAGGAACGGAGAGATTCAGAGAAACTGGGTCCTCAAGCATCCCTGGGGCACTGGATGTAGCAGTATCTGAAGAGAGACCTGTCCCTGGATCTTCTTGTTGCAAAGTTGTTGCACACAATCACACACACACACACACACACACACACACACACACACACACACACAGCACATCGTTTCTTCCTCCTCTTAAAAAGCTGCTTTGACTCATTCACCCACCCCCACCCTGCCACTCTCTAAACAGCAAGGTTCTTGCTAATGGATGAGACCCAAAGAGTGCTGTGCACCCCACACCGCAGACAGGATTCTCAGGTCCAGGTGGCTCCACAGCACAGTGACAGGAGGAAAGGCAGCGGGAGCCACCCAGGCACTTAGGTAGAGAGAGAGAATGAACAGATGAAGCAGAACAAAAGGGTCCAGGAGGAGCTTGCTGCAAACCACTGCAGGTAGAGCAGGGACTGCAACAGCAGAGCCAGTGAAAGATAATGCCGGCCGGGCGGGTAAGCGAACTCTAGGGAAGAAGAGAAAACCCAACGCTTGCTTTACCCACGGCACGAGTCCCCAGCGCCTGCACACTCTTTGGTACCCCACCTCCCAAAGAGTGGACCCTGCCCCCTTCAATCTCAATGTGTACACACTCTGACACTCCACATCCGAAGATTGGACCTTGCCCCTCATCCACACCCCAGCATGAGCTGGAGGGAGCCCTTAACTCTAACAGGCAGAAAGGGGCAGAAGTGGGAGTCTGCATGTCAAACCAGAACACCGCCTGAAAACTCCTCCTCTTTTCCTTCCTGCCCGCTCTTTAGTGCTCCAAGGTAGCCACCCAAGAGTGAGAAAACTCAAGCGCTCAATGCTGAGGAGCTGGTCTCACATCCACAGGGAGGAGGAGTCTTCCTACAGGCAGATGTGCCTGTGGGGCACTCTGGGCTGCTCCAGCCACCTTGGGCTGTCATGGCCTCCCTGTGCTGTCCTGGCTGCACCCTGCAGATAGCTTAGACTTAGGAGCTTGACCTTTCTGAGTTCTTGAGCTCAAGCTGGGAGAGCCCAGAGAGTCTTTGCAAAAGCCATGGAGGTCCGGAGAACGGGACACACAGAGCGTGGAGACACACAGTCACCTGGCTGACTTCCCTGGGTTTACTCTCTAAACGTAAGTGTAAAAGGTGAAAATATCAATCTACACTAGATGGTCCAGGAGAAAGAAGCCCTCAGTGAGCCTCCACAAGGTCCTTGCAGCGGTGACTCGTCAGCGCCAAGCACCCAGAAGCTTCACAGTGTGCTCACAACCAGTGACACTGGCCATGGCCGAGGCAGCCACTGTTGAGCCTGCCGGGATGGACCAGAGAGTGGTATCCAACATCACAGCAGCACGGGGCCTAGCCTGGATGCCAGATTCAGATACCGGGAGGCCTTGGGCAAAGCCAACCATCTCTTTATCTTACTGTTGGAGAGAATCTGTTGGAGGGGACTATGGCTCCTCATGGGGAACTAATGGCTTAATGTGTCTCTGCAGCACCTAGCAAGGAATGGGCGAGTATGAGGGACGGGTAACACTGGAAACTTCCTGGATGCCATGGGAGTGAGGCTAGGTATTGCCAGGCGGAATGTGGGGAATGGCAGAATTGGGTTTGCTGTGAGCATGTAGAGCCCGCCCACCCACCGCACGGAGGCTGACACAGAGGCACGGTAGGGTAGATGGAGATGCACTTCAGGCTGTAAGTATACAGCAGTAGGCTACAGGGTTGGCTTGCTTGTTCTGTTCTTCATCAGCAGATGCCGCTTCCTTGGACAACCTGAGATGTCCTTTTCTTTTTCCCTCACGGTTCTCTCTTTGGCCAATTAGTGTATTTCAGGCTGGAAAATAGTCAGGAGGGCACCAGGAAGACTCCGGGTGGGGACTTCAATGCAAGCGGGCATTTTGCCAAACAAGCTTTTTACCTGCTCTTCTGGGCTCATTACCTGTGCTTTCTCCTGTGCTACGATAACTCAGTCACTGGAACCCTTCTCTCTGGCTGGGAGGGAGGCCGCTAGAGAGCCACCGGGAGACAGAGCACCTGATAGCACACTGGCCATTCATGTAACTACCTTGTAAGGACATCTTGTTCTTAGTCCTAGGAGGGTCCAGGAGCCATGCTAGGTTCTGGGAATCCAGCTATGATCCAGACCAGATCTAAGGAGGGGAAGGTACTCCATGTAGCCACATGGGCATGGGAAAAGAATTAGACTCTCTGTCTTTGTTCCCTTCAATCTGATGATGGCCAGCAGATTCATTGAAAACCATTTGTAGACATGAGAGATTAGGAAGGAGTAGAGCACAGGGTCCTGTGTGGTGGAATGAGCAAAAGGCATCAGACAAGGCAATGGCTGGCTTGAGCGGTAGGTTGAACATTAGGACATGCAAGAAGTATGCAGATTGAAGGGAGCTTTTGGCAGATGCCACATCTGTGTCCCCTCCCTTGTCATAGACGTGCATGCTGCAGGATTATAGGAAGACTAGGTATCTGTGTCACACCTGGGGAGGAAGGGTAGAGAATGAAGTGAGCAGGAGACGGAGTGATGATGGGCTGTCCTTGATCATCAGCCAGCGCCTGGGGGAACAGAAGGCTCTTCCCGGACATAGGAAGGCTAAGGAGTATGGAGTCCCAGGCAGAGTTTGTGAGAGAGGATGACCTACTTCTCTGGGGCATCAGGAATCTGTGAGGACTATGGCTCTGCCCTCTGGCTCCCATCCAGCTGTCAGTTTCCCCAGCACAGCCCGCCGGTCCTGCCACAGACCCTGGACTGCACTGACAGCAGGCGAGTAGTCTGAAGGGACAACCTGAGAGTAGTCACACCTCACCTCCTCTGATGGCTTGGGATATCTTGAAGTCTTCTCACTTAAAATTTTGCTTTTCATGCACTCTGCCTGATCTCCTCTCTCAACTCTTTACCTTCCATTTCCTTTACATTCATGTTCTCTCTCTCTCTCTCTCTCTCTCTCTCTCTCTCTCTCTCCATGGCCCAGTTGTGGGTCTCTGTGTTAATTCCCATCTAGAAGTTGTTCTAATAAGGGTTGATCTATGGCCATAGCAATATATCATTAGGAATCATTTTATTGCTAGTTATTTATTAGTTATCAAAAAGGTTGCTATTAATTTATTATTATTAATTCCTTCAATAGAATAATAATAGTAGGTTTTCCCCTAGGCCCATGACCTATATAATTTCATGTTCTTGGCCAGGTACCTGGCACCCCTCCATCCACCCTCACAGTAAACTGTGAACTCATAGCCATGAGGGGCCCTCACAGACTGTTGATTCAGGACACCTGGACAGTCTGCCATTCTCAGCCTGGAAAAGTACAGCCAGTCAGGAGCCACCTGACCCTGAGGACAGACTAGGTGACTCTCCTAGTCTAGCCAAGCCCTTCTCGATGTCACAACTCTGCATTTCTTCTTGGCTAGATGGCACCCCCATGCTTGCCCATCTCTCCCAAGCTAGATCACACACTCAGAGAGTTAACAATTGCTGTCTTAAGTGCCACTCACCCTTCTGTGGCTCTCTTTTGTCCCCTGTGGCAGCTCTCTCTCTCTCTCTCTCTCTCTCTCTCTCTCTCTCTCTTCAGGCTCAGGGCTGCATGTAGGTCATGCTGTGAGAACCTACAGGAGAAGCCACAGGTCCCTGCTCAGCTGTAGCCTTGGGCGTTTCGTTCCCTGGATGTAGAGTCAAAGTTAAGTTGCCCAAGGCTCTTGCTAGCTGCGTTTGAAGACAAAGTTGTGTTTGGAAGAAACAGCGTACTCACCAGCAACCTGAGTTCAGGAGCAGTCTTGCCATGCCTCTGGGCTTCTTTTTCTAAAACCACTGCGTGATGGCATTCTCTTTGTCACAAGAATGAGATGAGCCGTGTCTGTGTGGGGTCTGGTTTCCCTGCTTAATCCCCATAGCTTGATGAGACCCACAGCTGTCACTGCACCTGGAAGGCTAAGATGCTACTTTCCACCGAAGCCTTTGATTGACAACAGAGGATGCTACACGTGCGGTTGTTGCAGGAGGCTGATGTTGGCAGCAAGCTGGCAACTGGACCTTTGTACCCCCACTTAGTCACTTTCAGGTAGCAACTTGACCTAGTGTTTTCTCTCTCTCTCTCTTTTTTTTTTCCTTTTTTTTTTTTTTTACTGTCATACTAGCAGCAACTCCAGTCTTTGAGTTGTCTCTTCATCTCAACCCAGAGCTTCACTTTCATGAAGAAGACTGGGGTGTGTGTGTGTGCAATTTTATATTCACTGAACAAATCTCCCAGTCCCATTGGGGGTGCCACTCTCCTGAGAAGGGAATAGAAAGATTGAATGAATGTGATCTTGGCCATTCGTTTGGCAAGCTAAAGGGAAGGTAGTGCTCCCTACAAGAGTGCTCCCCAGGAAGACATCCTTGCCAAATTCCTGAAGCATGTGAGTGTGACCTCATTTGGAAAAGGGTCTCTGTAGATGTGACCAATCCCAGGCTTTTGGAATTAGGACATCAGAATGGTTATTGAGGGGACCTTCGTGCTGTGGCAGGCAGAGGGAGCTTCTTCAGGCAGCAGGAGGGAGCATATGACTCCTGGGCTTGGGTTAGTGAAGTACAACCGTGAACATCTGGAGACTCTGAAGCTGGAAGAGACGGGAAGAAGCCTCAGAGCCTAGGGCTTTGTGGCCTGCTGACATCTTGGTGTTTGCATAGTTGAGGCTGTAGTATTATTCTGTACTCTGTAAATCACTAACCTAGAGACTGGCACCCAGAAACCTTAAAGCCTGACTCTCTGATCTGGATTCATTCCCTGTGCTGAGCCTGCTCAGTCTCGGGCCTCTTCTCGGTTCACACCACCTCCTGAGACCCAGTCGGTTCCCTGAGAAGCACATCCAGGTCCCACACAGGGTGTCCTGGCTCACACTGTGGAAGTCCAGCCCCGGCCTGGCCTCTTCTGGTTCTCTCCTTCAGGGCTGGCTTTCCTCCTGGGCTTTTTGCTAGGAAAGGCATGCATGCTGCTGCAGATTGCTGTGATGGGCATGTGGAAATCACCCCCACTGCGAAGCTCTCTGCTGCCTTCCTGAGAGCCCTGTCCCCTCAGTCTTCCTGGGCTCACTGCCATCCATCCTTCTATGCTCCACCCCCACCCCCACTCTCTGCACACTCAAATTAGTGCAATGAGGTTATGAAACTTCTGGAATTCTTTCCTAAAATGTGGCTGAGTTTGGGAGCAGGTGCCCTGGAAGGAAATGGGCTTGAGTCCTTCCTGTCCCTCTGTCCGTGGCCCTAAGGTGTAGGGTCAGGGTCATGATGATGTGTTTCTCTGCTAAGGAGCACATAGACAGACAGCCTTTGATCATCACAGAGTACTGTCGCAAGAGTATGTGTAGTCACACGTTTATGCTCACACCAGCAGTGTGCTGCAAACACACACACACACACACACACACACACACACACACACACACTCCTTTATGACAAGAGCTGATGGCCAGTTTCATCTGACAAGTTCAAATACACTATCTCTTAAGAGGCATCCTGAAGTGTGGTTCTCACACAGGCATGGTGTCCTCCCATGGCATAGTTCCGCTGGCACTTGGTAACCTCTAGCGTTCATGTGTCCCTAGATGTTGGATTAATCTGTTTGTCTGTTGCTGATGGCACACAATCTCTCTAATTTCATATGAGAGTCTGAGTTCTTCTGCTCAGAAGTGACCACAACTTTCTGTAACCATGTCCCTTCTTTTTGCCAATGCATAGATGTTCTTTATGTATCATGGGTACTAGTCCTTCTTGTTTAAACACAAAAACACACCTTTTCTGTATTATTATTGTCTTTTTTTTTAAAGGTCATTTTGTTTTACCATATGACTGTTTTGCCTGCATGTGTATATTGCACCATATGCATGCCTGGTGCCTACAGAGGCCAGAAGAGGGCATTGGATCCCTGGAGCATAACAGATGGTTGTGAGCCACCATGTCTGCTCTGGAACTAAACTGGATCTTCTGAAAGAGCAGAAAGTGCTCTTGACTGCTGAGCAATCTCTGCAGCCCTCACATCGGTTCCTTCTTATGATGACTGTTGGTGTCTTGTATCATTTGTTTGCTTGCTTTGGAGCAGTCTTATGGTATATACAGCCCAACGTGGTCTCCAATGCACAATTCTCCTACCTCTGCCTCCCAAGTGCTGAGCTTCCAGGTACGCACCATACTGCCTGTCTTGTTGGTATCTTTTTGCTAAAGATGTTGTTGGTATCTTTTAACATATATAGAAATTTTTTCTTGTAGGTCTGTGCTCTTATTTATCTGGTGCATCTTCCAGGCTGCTGCAGTGCTTATGATTCGCCACTTGCCTTGGTTTCTTTTCCTGTTGCCATGATAAAACACCCCCCCCCCAAAAGTGACTTGATCAAGAAGGGGTTCATTCGGCACACAGCTCCAGGCTTCCATTGTGGGGAAGTCAAGGAGGCAGCAGCTTACGTGGACAGTCACATCCGAGCCACAGTCAGGAGCAGAGAGCCATGAGAGACGGTGCGGGGCTCAGCTTCTCCTTTTCAATCTGGTGGGGGCAGGGAAGACATGACCTGCTGCGGTCCATACTCAGGTTGAATTTTCCTACCTCAATTAGCCAAACCCAGTGAGTTCCTCAGATGTTCCCAAGTGACTCTAGGTTCTCAAGTTGACAGTCGGCACTGGCCACTGGAGCTCTTTTCATTGCTGATAAACCTAACAAAACACCTGGCCAGTTTCTTCTGTTCTCCGTAGCTAAGGTGTTACCTTCAGCTATGTGGTAGCGGCTGCGTGAAGGACGACCTAGATCTGGGCTCTGTGTCACCTCCATTGGTGACCTGTGCTTCTGAATTCAAATCTGCTTGGGAGCTGAACTTCCTCAGCAGTGAGCCTCCTTACCCGTTCCTCTCATCTCACCTTTCTTGAGTCTCTGCCTTCCCAACATTGCCCAGAGCCAGCCCATCACACAATCCTTGGGAAGTGGATGCTGTGTGAGGCCCTTGGGCCACAGTCCCTGGCGGCACCGGTAGATTCTGGATGGGGATTCTTAGGCAAGAAGTGCTTCTTTCCTGCTTGAAGGGAAGGTTGTTTGGGTCAGTTTTGCTCTCTAAAACTAGGGCTCCAAAAGAGTAGGCTACATGTTCTAAGTCCCATGCCACACGAGACGTGGTATTGAGGCCAGGATTCAAGTATCCCCTTGAGAAGAGATCCAGTAGTATAAGTGGCCTGGGCTCAGTCTCTTGAGGGCCTACAGTTACCCTGACCAAAAGCTCTCTGTAGCTCAGTTATCTATTTGATAGCTTCTATTTTCCACAGGAGAAAACCAAGCATCAAAGCTGCTGAAAGTTCATGCTCTTCCGTGGACTGGGGATTCCAATTAGAATATAACGTGCTCTGTTTCATGGATATCTCTGCCATTTGAGGTTGGCTCTTAGTGATGGTGTAAGGGTCCATCTGCGTGGAAGGAAATGCCCACCTAGACCCAGAGCAGGTCTGGGGAGTTGACAGAGACTTTACAAAGGACCAGAGCCTCTTTTCCATCTGGGGTTCTTCTACTTTGCCCGTAGACTGTGTAGTCTTGGGCCAGCGGCACAATCAGCTCTCTGAGTTAGAAGGGCCCACCCAGTGCTAGCTATAGTTGCCCTCAAACAAAGACATGCACCAGACTCTGGACAGGCTGGGGCATACATGTAAACGGTGACCAGAGAGAAGTGTAGGCTGACAGAGAGAGCCCACACCGTTTGTCTCACACCTGGTGGCAGCCTGGCACACCATTCAGGGCTGGAAGACAGGCCTGCCAGGAGGCACCTCCCTCTCTTCTGTGGGCTCACAGCAACTCAGAGATGACAGTATGCAGGACGCCTCCAGGCAAAATCCAATGCAAAGCCCATTTCCTCCCTGCCAGAGACGATTCCTCACTCCTGCCCAAGTGAGGTGTCTGCTCACCGAATCAATTTCTCGGCTCCTGCACAGCCCCAAGCAGAAGCGACAGGAGCTTTATTGATCCACGCCCTCAGCAACATGCTTGCTGGGTAAGTGGGAGCCAGGTAGCTTCCCTGTCTTCCTGCTCCCCCTGTCCTGCATATACCCATGTCCACACATCCAGCCAGCTTATCCCAGAAGGCAGGGGGTCCAAATCATTGTCCCTGAGAATCTCAGGACACCAGGCCCCTTCTAATGACCATGAGATACCAAGCATAAGGTTAACCAGCTCATTTGTTTGTTTGTTTGTGGACAGGCTGGCCTTGAACTATGTAAGTGAGGATGACCCAAGCATCTCTTCTTTCACCCTCACTTCCCAGCGTGCTGGGATTATGAGCGTGTGTTATTATACTCTGTTCATGGGATGCTGGCATCAAACCCAGGGCTCTGTGTGTGTTAGTCAAGTACTCTACCAACTGAGCTACAGCTCAGTCCCATGGTGCCCAGGTTTTCATTATTGCCAGCGCATCCTGCATCTGCTAGGAGGGTCTCTCCCTACCTCACCTGTCACTGTGGCTACCATGACCTGTGTGTGACCTGAGAGTACTGTAACTCTTCTTTACTGTTTAGTTTAGCTCTAACCGCACCTGCTTTGTCTGACTATTGTGACATGATCTGCCGCTGTCTTATTTTGCCCCTTACCTCAAGAATGGGTAAACAGATGCACATTGTATTCAAACAATGACTCGACTCAAAAGAGAAATAAACCAGGTATTTTCCACAATAATGAACTCCTAAATGCAACGAAAGGGAAGATCAGAGTCAAAGGGATGCTGTTGTGTGACTCTATTCACTGGCAGTTCTAGGACAGTAGCAACTAAACAATACATGATGTCAGAGACATAGGAGCAGGTGTTTCTGGGTGGGAGAGGGGCATGTTAACAAGTGTGGGAGGAGGTGAGGTGCTGAGAATATTCCGGAAACCACAGCCAGACCTCATCAAATTAGACTCTTAAGCGTGTACATTTCATTTGGCATATGCTCACCCTCAGGGCTCTCTTATGTCTGACACAAAGGAGCTAGAGGCGCTGAGTGACCACACTTCACCAGCATCCTCAAGCGGAACGCAAGCAGAGGAAGTCAGGCTTTCCCGCAGTAGGCGATGGACAGCAAATTTAACATGGGAAAGGGGAACCATGAGCGTGTATGTCTCTCTGTGGAGACAGTCTTCCAAGCAGGCAATGAGAGCCGACTCTAGGCAGAGCATAGCAGCCCCTCCAAGATGACATACATACTGGTCTTTGGGGCTCTGGGGACAGCTGGTGCCAAGTGTTGAAGCTCAGGCAAAGGCCAGCCCAGAGTTCACTATAGCTGGAAAAGTGGACACCAAGCCCCAGAAGAGAGGCCCGCAGGTGGCAGGTAGCAGCTGTACACCCCAGGTTGGTGGTGATGGGGAGATGGCCAAGCTCTCTTCCAATCACAGACACTAAACATCACAGGCCCAGTTGACTAGACTGGAGTACACTGCCCACCACCGGAGAATTAGAAAGCATCTGAGAAAGAGCACAGAGTCCAGGGCCTGTTGGCCCAGGTTGGAGTCCAGCCAAAAGGCCCTCTGCAGAAGAGAGGAGCCCTCAAAATGTTAATTCAGAGCCTAGGAAAAAATGAGTTAGTGGGTTACAGAACTAATGTGGCCCTCTGCGCACAGGTAAGGGGTTCCTGGTGGTGGTCACAAGTTCTCCCAGGACGCTATTTTCAATGAATTAAAGGAATAGAATTCCTAGGAGTGACCATAAACACAGTCTCTGCTAAGAAGTGGAAATCATGTGGAGAGTCAGAGTGGGAATTCTCTCTCCATCTTGACATGTGTGGCTGTGTCTGAAGGTGCCCCGTTAGCGATAGATAACGTGTCTGCCTCATAACTTCATGGGTTGTTCTAATGTAAGTATACAGGTGCAGTGATTGCAGGCTTCTTTATTTGGGGGCTCACCCAATGTCCTCTCTTCTACCTATTTTGAGGTTTTTGGTAGGTTTACCATTAACTAGTTCCCAGCTAGAGCTCCTCAGTCCTGTCCATCAACATCTGGGTTCTGTCTCATCCATCCACATCTGGGTTCTGTAGCAACTCTCCACATCTGGGTTCCGTCTCGTCCATCCACATCCAGGTACACATTGTCTACTTTTTGTTACATCCCTTACACTCTCCTTCTTCCCCTCGCCCCCCCTGCCCCCCGTCTACGAAGCAAAGCAAGTCTTTAGCTTCCACTTCACTCACACAGTGTCCTTCAGGCCCATCCACTTTGCTACAGCTAATGGGATTTTGCTCTTTTCCGTGGCTGGGTAATATTCCATTGTGCATCTAGTACACATTTACCTCCTCCATTCATCCATCTCCAGAGATTCTGTATCTTGGCTCTGTGAAGGGCAGTGCATTAAACACACAGGGTGCCTTCAGAGGAGAGATACAAGGGTTGAAATGAAGAATTCGCTGAAAGAGCTTGTCAGAGATTGGGGCCGACAGAAGAGTAAGTGGAACTTGAGGATGGATCGATAGAAATTATCCAATCTGGAGAACGGGAGGGGAAAAGACCAAAGACAAATGAACACAGCTCCGGGGAACACACACAATAATATCAAATGGAAATATGTATTTGAAGAAACAACGGCTGTAAACTTCCAAAATTTGATGAAATTATCATGATTCTAAAAAAAAAAAAAAAAAAAAAAAGTAGAGATCTAAAAACTGTTGGGAAGCCAAGGATGAAAGCACACTGATGCTCGCTGCCAAATCTTAGCTTCTGATACATTTAGCAGGCATTTGGATATCATAAAAAAAAAAACGGTTAATTTCTTAGTTCAAAGGGCTAAAAAAAGAACAATCACAAAACAACATAAATTGTCAAAATTGGGGAAAAAAGAGAGTAATAAAGAATGGAAACAGACTTTCAAAAATAGAGCGCAACGCAGCCACATCAGGCTTAATTTGGATTTTGTTTGTAGCTTTTTTTGGTGAAGGATGACAAGATGAACTGACCTCTGAGAAGCAGAATGAAGAAAAGGAAGCAAGAAAGCAGAAATTAGCATTCTAGAGTGCTGGGGGGGGGGGGGAGATACTGTGATACTGTGAGCAATCCCACACAAATGGAAGTCCTGCGGGTGCGCGTAAGCCATTTCGTGCAGGGAGCACGGTGATGGTCCACAATCAACACAGTTTAGCAGCCATGATGCACACACACAAAGACCATGGGCAGTTTCGAGTTGTCTAGAAGGCCCATGGTCATGTTGAACATGCAGCCAGTGCAGCCCAGAATCCTCTATCTAGATAAACAGGGCGGAAGCTCACACTCATGTCCAGCATTGTCTGCTGCCACCCAATGTGAGACGGAAGAGATCCAACACTGGCAGTGTGGGACTGCCCAGAGGGATGCCTGCTCTCCAGTTAGACACCATAATGGAGCTGGATGAAGGATGCAGTGCAGGAAGACTTCCAAATGGTGGAAGGCAGAAGCACACTGGCAAATACAGCATGATGCTATTTTGGTGAGGGTCAATGCCTTCAGGCCAACTGTGCTCCTGGTTTCTGTCTATGCTGGCAGGATGAGAGCATGGGGCTATAAGCCAGGGAAGCTGGCTCCTGATGACATCTGTAAGCCAGGAGAAGGAGCATGGGCAGATAAAGGGCACAGGCCCTGAGCAGGGCTGTGAGCATGACAAACAGCGTTGCGGGCTCTGGGGTATCAATGTGCCCCTTAATTTGCTCTCTGTATACCCAAAGTATTTCAACTCAAGGTCAGAAACAAAAAATACCAGACCTGTGGTTCCTGGGGATGCAATTTGGAGGCACTGGAGTTGGGAAGCCAGTCCTTCTCATAGGGGAGGACTGTCTCAGAGGGGACAGAGACCACATACTATGTGGCACTTACAGTGGGCCTTGAAACAGAAAACAATATCAGAAAAGACTGGAAGACCCTGGGGAAAACTGTGAGCATCTCTCATTAAGTGTACATCAACCTTAACTGCGGACAGTGAGCCATCACAGTGTGACAAATTAATAGTTCCTGTGGGTATGTGGGAGTCCCCACCAGTGCCCGTGGACCCAAAAATAGTCTGGAGTAAAAACAGTATTAAGTAATCAAAAGTACGGGTCCGCCTGTGTCTTCTGACTCTCCTTCCCTCACGCTAATTAATCTGTCTGACTTATCAGGTCCAATATGGGATGGTTAATCTTGCCTAGCAACACGACTTGATTGACACCTCTAGGAAGTTAGTGTAACAGGTGTTTTCAGAGAGGTTAGCTCATGATGCTTTGCCAGGTGAGCTGGTCAGAGGAAGTAAGAACATAACCTTGGGGGCCAGATCTCTCAGGAGGGGGGGCACTTCTTGCTACTGCCCCAGTGTGATTCCTGTCCTCTGGGATGTGAGCTGCTCTGCTCTCTGCTTCCCATCTGCCCTGAGGTGAACCCTTGTGATGCTCTAACGTGGTTGAGAGAATGCTGTACTTGCTCCCCAGCCCTGCATCCAGGCCTGAGTTCAGTCGTGTCCCCTTTGCATCCTAATACTATCTTCCTCTGGAGATACTGAATCAGGAGACTTTCTTTGGGTTTTCTGTGTCGTAAGGTCCTCTGTACCCCCAAGTCCTCTGTCCTTTCATGTCCTCTGTATTTCAGGCCTTCTGTGCCCCAAGGCCATCTGACTGGTGGTGCCTTTGCCTGGGGTGGAGGAGGCAATGTGACTTTGGAGAATCTGACTCTCTCAAGGTCACCAGAGGAGTACAGAGAGTGGAAGGAGAGAAAGTCAGGGTCCTCCCAGCTCCTGTTCAGCTCCCAGCCCAGGGCCTGGAGCTCCTGCCTGTGGCAAGGCATGTGCAAGTCTTAATGAAACGCCAGACAAGCCATTTGTATTCTTTGCAAGACCTGGAATTTTTATCTTGGAGGTTTTTTCCCCCCCCTCTGGGAAAGACATTTTAACTGACTAATATTTTTGAGACTAGCTCTGGATGTCTGTTAAAAATCAAGTTCTGTCCCTGCTAACAAGCGTGACTCAGGGTATGAAGAGGCAGTATGAGTCAGCACCCAGGACATGCGACCACTCCCCCTGCTAGAGGGGGACAGCAAGCCTGACCTTGTTAGGATCACTTTAGAGGTGTCCATGTCCAGACCTTCCTCTGGCCACTGATATTTGGGGGGATGGAGAGAGCTTTACCCCACTGTGTACTAGAGAGACTATGTCTGGGTACTATCTCTGATGCTCCTGCTCCAACTGAATTAATCAAGATGATGGCAGGCAAGGACAGGATTCACCCATTCTTGTCGCTCCTACGAAGGCCAGGCCCCTTCAGCCCTCCCTACACCATTTTGTTCAGGCTACTACCCTTGTGCTTGCTTCCTAAAGCCCCACCCCTGACCAGCCGAGGACTCTGGGGGCCAGCTGACAATGACCCAAGCAGGTATACCTAGAGACATTTGAATAAGCAGAGGCCTCCCATCTCAGCACTCGCTCTCCTGGGTCTCCCTTATCCACAGTTCATGTGCCCCAATACCATAGTCATGCATCTCTGCTCTCAAGGAGGCCTGGTGGGACAGATCCAGAGGCTGTACCCACTATCAGGACAAGGACGATATCCCTCCTTTGGTTTGTCACTATTTCCTCCTCAGGCTGCTGTCTTCAGTCCATGGGGCTAGGGTAGGGGACACGGGTGAGAGCAATGACCAGGCTAGGTGGCTCCTGTTGGACATCTTGTGACCTTGATAACTCATACTTGTCTCTGAACTTTGCTGGCTACAGAGTCTGAAAACTGTTGTATGAGATTCCTGAAAATGCAGCTGTCAGAACTCGTAACATTGCCCAGCTTGTGCTAGCCCACATGGAAGGCTACTGTAGGTGGAGTGCATTGTATTCCTGTAGAAACTGTAGGTTTCAGTGGCCTTGGGCTTGATGGATCTGTACCTAGAGCTGTGAACTTTCCATTGTGCATCTCAGTGGCCACAGTCACCCAGGCCAGCTGAAGTCACCTTGGACTTGGGGCTTGCTGCAACCTCAGGCAATGACTCCTATCAGGCCTTGATCCACTTCCATGCACACATATACACATGTACATATATGTTTGCTCCATTGTTGCTGTCTGTGGCCCAAGAATAAATCCATGACTCCAAGAACACAAAATGGCTTTCTGGGTAGACCACACTAGGAATCACATGACAACTGTGCAACCTTTACCCTGAAGTTCTATGGTGTCTCAAGTATCTATGGTTTGCTGGAATGAGTCTGACATGGCTGATCTTGTGTGATACAGACTGGTGGCAGTGTACCCGCCTCCAGGAGCCTTCACAAGCTTCACCTGGCCCCTTGTTGGCCCTGAAGTGTGTGTGTTTCTTGCTTCCCTCACTCCTTCTACCTCCTTTTTGTTTCTTTTTATATATTTGTTTATTGTCATTGGTGAAGTTAGGACAGAGCTCTCAGTAAGCAGACCTTACTCCATTTTGAAACCCAAGTGACCCTGGCAGGTAGGTCACTGGACCGCAGTGACCCTTGAGCTCTTTCTCCAATGACTACCCAGGTGTGAGCTATATCAGATATGATGAGCTGATACTAGTTGGGGTCTCCAGTGTGAGGTGAGGACCCAGAGAGATTAAGGATCTAATGAGGAGTTAGGGATCTCTAGTAGGGGTGTCTTGCATAGCAGTTGAAAGGGCTTCACCATTTCATGGCTTTCAGGTTTCAGCTGGGCTTATAGTGCACCCTTTCTGGGGTCTGACTTCTGGGGGTGGGTTGGGACCTCACAGCGAACAACTTAAGCCAGGGCATACCCTGGATGATGAGTAGCCTGGGGTCAGCTGTGGTCTAGTCTGCGTTGATGGTGTAGGCGGTATCAATTCCCAGGGCTGCTGCACAATTCCAATCCCTTAAACCAAGGGCCACATAGAGGTCACCACAGGGACGTGACCTTGAGAAGGTCACAGTGGGAACTTGTGACTGCTACCTCCTCAGAGGCCATCTGAAGTGGAAACATGACTCTTCCAGACAGGCCCATTTTCCTCCCCTCCCTCTCCACAGCATAGTACATAGACGGCCATTCCTCAGCCTCAGCACAAGCTGGTCACCACCACAGACACTGTTATCTGCTCAGAGGCCTAAATTACCGGCAAAGGGAGATAGATGGCCAGCCCTTCCCGTCTCAAATTGATTCCCACCCGGGGCTCCCAGCCCCTCTCACTGGCGATCGCTGGAAAAGCTTCCCCCTCCTACACATAATGGCCCCTCATGAGCGCCTGATAGGAGCAAAGATATCCAATTGCACCATGATGTGGTGAGCCAGGCAGATGCAGGGGTGGGGTCCATTTCAAGGCTGTCTTACCCCACAGCCCTAGTGGCTTTCCAGGGAGATGCTGGGTCATCAGAACTAAAATCTCCCTGAGTGGTGGGGGCCCTGAGGACAGACTCCAAGCTCTCTCTGCTTCTTTCATAAAAAAAGAAGAGATGCAGAGGAGGTCACCAGCATATACTGTAGTCTATTCTGTTCTGGGCAAAGTGGAGTTCTGGATGCACAGAAAGGCTAGGAAATTTTCCTAGGCCACCCAGCTAGTGAGTGTGACTTAGCCCTGCCTTGACCCCATACCCCCTCTCCAACCCTGCGCTCATTCCTCTACCCTAAATCTGCTCTAACTCTACCCCCATTTAACTCCAGCCCCTATTGTAATCTCACCATTCCTTCCTCTCAAAATCCCCAGGAACTTGCTAGGAGTGAGCTCAGGAATTGCCTGACAAACATAGGCAATATTCTGCAGGACTTCTGTCTCCTTTCCCAACTTCCCTTAGTAAGAGAGCTGGGCAAAATGACATATGGTAAGTGGTCATGACAGATACAGTGGTTGGTAGCCACCTCTGGTATCCACAAGTAATACCACACTAATGCTCTGTGGCATTGGGCAAGTCAGGCAGCCCCTCTTTTTTTTTTTCCTCTTGGGACCAATCTGAATGCAAAGAGAGATTGCTTCAGATGCTCCTAGAAGATGCAAGGGTCCCCTCACACCCTGTCAGGGGACCACAATGTTGCTAGCCACATTGATGGTGACAGCGAAGACATGGATAAGCAGGATGATTGTGTAGCATAGGTGTGGAGTCACCAGTATTCAGGGTAACATTAATGATACCACAGTAGGGACAGTAAAATGGCAGTCATGATGAAAACAAGGGTGTATTGATGGTGATGGCAGGGTGACATCAATGATGGTCCAGTCAACTGTCATAGTGGTGGGGACAGTGAGGGAAATGCTGTTGCTGTTCTTGGTGGTGGAGACAGAGATAATGGGGTTGGTGGTGGCTGTGGTGGCAATAGTGTTGATGCTGGTGTGGTGAGGTTGATGACAGTGGTCAAGAGGGTGATGATGACTGTGGCAGTGATTATGATAATAGTAACGATGGTGATAAGATACATATGTCATTTATAGTGTGACACTGATTCTGATGGTGTTGTGAGTGATGAGGACAGTTATGGCATTGGCAAGGGTACTGGTACTGCTGATGGTGATGGTGATGAAGGGGTGCTGATGGCAGGAGTGATGGTCATGGTAGTGATACTAGTAGCACTGAGAGTGTGAGTGAAGGTGACTCTGAGGACAGTTGTGCTGTCGACAGTCAGCTCCAGCGTCAGCAGTGTGATGGTGATATCGATAGTGTTGATGTTAACAGTGACAGTGTTGATGTTGGTAGCCATGAATGTGATGGTGGTAAGGATGTTGATGGCAATGAGTTCTATTAAGGACAGCGTTATCAACTCAGCGCTTAAGCCAGGCAGTCTGTGGAGTGGTTACCAGTCTCCACTGGGTCTTCCCAACCTTCCCATGAAGTCCCTGCCATCTTTAGCCCCATAATATGAATACAAGAACAGAGCGTGTGCCTGGGGCCATGAGCAGAGACCAGGATTTACAGATTTTCTTCCTAACCCCAGAACCTCACTCCCAGCAGGCCCCCCATTTCCTCCTCCTCCGGAGCCCACCTGCCTCTAGCTAACTCCCTTACGAGCTGACAACTAATCTACTAATCTCCGACTGGTTTGGCGCCTTCCATTGTAATTCTGGCAGCCATGTCACGCGTCTGCTAATTACATGTTTTATTGTCTCATTTGCTGTTAAATATTGCTTGAGCCTATCGTTAAGCAAACCTACCTCCTCTGTGGATGTATCCTCTTCTGAACCCCGGCATACTATGCTTACTGGAGACATGTCCCTTGATAGTGACACTCTTTTCTGTCTTCCCAACTTGGCCTTTGACAGTGCTATTGGGTCTGAATTACCATTGTCCTATCTGTCCTCCTGCCCATTGTACAGTGATATATGTAAGCAAAAGGCTACTCACAGCCCATCTGTCTGTGGCTCCTTCAGGGTGTCTGCAGGGTGGACATGTGGCTGCATGCTTTTTGTGGCTTTCAGCCCTTTCTCTGCAGGCTGACCTGACATAACATTTCTACCCATGTGGTCTTTTCCCCTTCTAGGCTGGCAGTTGGCTTACTGCTCTCCCTGGTCTTTCTCAGAGCTCCTGGGCTCCCCATTACCTGTGGGGGCCACCCTAGGTCAGCTTCTCCCTCCAGAACACTCATTAAGCCATGCCTGTCTCTTCCCCTACACGTTCCTGTCCACAAGGCTTTCTAACTGGGCTCCAGGACTTCCAAGCAGTATGGAAATCATCCAGGTCTCCAAACACTGACTTCTGAATTCAGTTTAACTTTCAGTTCCCCGTTATTCTGTGTGACTTCAGTACCTGACCAGGATAGGTTCAGGCCCCCACTTTCTATTCCAGACATTTCTTACCACCTCCATTTCTGTTGTTGATTGTTGGCCATCACCTTCTGCTGTGGATATCTGCACACCTGCTGCAACCCCACCCAGGCTACTTGTGCCCGACATTGCACAAAGTGAGCTATGCCAGGCGAACACTGCAAAGGTCAGCTCCAAGGGACACAGGCCTAGTCCTGCTTCTTATGATTCCCCTGGGTGTAGCTTTGATGGGGTGGCAGCTCCCTCTCTCAGGGAGCCTTGTGTGTTCCCTGACCCTCCTCTCACACACAGCCCCACTTCCCTATCATATTGATGGTCTCAAATACCTACAAGATGGCAACATTCCAGAAACTTCCATCTGAGATTTGCAACCAATACCGCTTATTCCTATTTCTGGAGAAAATGTCCAGATGTGCACACTTGATCATTCCTTAAAAGCCTACTGTGACCCTGCCATGAAAATACTTCTCAGTATATAACATATATCCCCACCCAAGTCTATGCAGGAAAAATTTATTACCCAGAAGCAGCAGTGGTGCTGCTTCAGGCCCCAGTCCCAGCCCCACACTCTCCTAGGAAGATGAGGCCAGATGACAGGCATCTAACCTTGACTGGCTTTCCTTAGCCCACAGCCAGGAGCCAGGGGTATATATTAGCCAGTGCTTTCTCCTCTCACCCTTGAGCCTGGGTGTGGCCTGCATGTCCCTGCCTCCCTGCCACCATTTTCAAATATGTCCCCTTGTGTCTCACTGATAGACTCCAGGGTTCTCTCCCTCCTCCAGGTGCACATCTGGTCAGATCCCGTTTTCCCTAGGAGGAGGAATAAAAGATATTTGTTTCGGGTCTCAGATGGAAATTTCTGGAATGTTAACATCTTACAGTGATTTGAGACCACCAGTATGACAGGAAATGGGGTAGGGGTGAGAGTAGCTCCTTGAGAGCAGGAGCTACTGGGGGCTGGCTGCAGCCCTTTTGGCCCCTCTAGACAGCCACTTACCAAAGGCTATTTTGGTCATTAAAGTGTTATTCAACTTAATCCTTAGCAAACCCAACACAGAAAGGTTAAGGAAGTTGCCTAAGCTGGCACAGCCGGTATAAGGAGGCAGAGGCTTGCCATCTCCTCTAGAAGGCTCAGATTCTCTGAGGTGAAGATAACCCACACTTGTCCACAGCCAGGCTCCAGAATGGCTGAAGATTCTGCAGCTCTTGCCATATCCTACACTGGGTAATCCCTGAGAGACCACTTCTTACCTTCTTCCTGGTAGCATCCTACACCCCTCAGGGATCAGGACTAACAGCTTCTCCTGTGAGCATCCCAACTGTCTCAGTACACCGCAGGAAGGTGTCCCAGAACAATGGCTATAGCATGAGGTGAGTCTCACCTCAGCACCTGCCTCAGTTATGGATGCTACAGACTCCCAGTGTGAGTGTATGGTATGTCGGAGGGCACCTGAGTCTTCCTTGAGACGTGACTACCAGAGCCCCAGGAAAACAAGTGCAGTGTACCCCACTGCTGAGAGAGGGAGACAGCAGCTATGGGTTACCCCAAGGTCTGTGTGGTTCAGAAGGGGTAGGAGCTTGCTCATCCTCACCAGGTCTACCTTACTGTTCACCTCTGTATCTGGGGTGCATGATGCTAGGGATGCAAGGCTGATTGTGGATATGCATTGCAAGGCTGTCTGATGATGCACAACTCTGGTGTGAGTGTGTGTGCATGTGCGGTGTGTGTGTGTGTGTGTGTGTGTGTGTGTGTGTGTGTGTTTGTTTGCACACTGCTTGGGCTGGGACACTGCTTAGCTGGGGCACAGCACATCCTGACAGTGTCTCCCTGACACACAAAAGCAAAACGGGTTGGGCAGTCTGACCAGCAGCCTTGGAGGGAAGTCCCGCAGGGTCTGCACAGCTGCTGGACAGCTGGAGCTGAGCTGAGCTGCCAACTTATAGGAGCCCCGGGTGGCCAGCTGATTGGATCCAGCAAGACAGACACAAGGAAGCTTTGGGAGGTACTTTTATCTCCTTCATAATACATTTCTTAAGATACACGGTCAATATTTGTTCAATGCTGAACTTGGGAAACAAACAATGGAAGGAGAAGATTGTCTGTAATTACGGAGACAAACATCAGCAGTTTGGAGATGTGCTGTGTTCTCCTCCCTTCCTTGCTCCTCGTTCCTCTTGTCTATGTTAACAGTGCATGCTGTGGTTGACCTTCTCAGCTTCCGGAGGTCAGGACAATGGCATCTTACCCAACTGTGGTTGCTCACCACACTCACACATTGCAACAGTTTGTCCTGTCCCCTCCTCTGGGTCTCTGCTTCCATGAAATCTCATACCATCTGCCCCTGTGTCTAACAGCCACCTTCCTGTCCAGTCTGCACAGGATGGTGGTGTCATTCCTGCAAGGGCCTCCTGGGGCACAGAGAAGAAAGAGTAGTTCCTGGATGGGCTGAGAGTCTCATGATAAACCTGGCCATTCCTCAACCTTCCTATACCTACTTCTCAGAGGATCAGTGTGGTGGTTTGTGTATGCTTGTCCCAAGGAGTGGCATTATTGGGTGTGGCCTTGTTGGAGTAGGTGTGGCCTTGTTGAAGGAAGTATGTAACTGTGGGGTGGGCAATGAGACCCTCCCCCTAACCATGTGAGAGCAAGTCTTGTCCTAGCAGCCTTCAGATGAAGTTGAAGAACTCTCAGCTCCTCCTGCACCATGCCTGTCTGGATGCCGCCATGTTCCTTCCTTGATGATAATGGACTGAACCTCTGAACCTGTCAGTCAGCACCAATCAATTGTCGTTCTTTATTAGAGTTGCTGTGGTCATGGTGTCTCTTCACAGCAATAAAACCCTAACCAAGACAGTCAGCTTGCTCTCACTCAGACCCCTCCTGTAGGAACACTTCTCTAGAGGCACCCATCCTTACTCCCAGTGTCCTCACACTTCCTAGAAAGTATCTCTCTATGCACCCTGGGATAGCTGGGTCCTCCAGACTCTGCAAGAGAACACACTGACTTCTACGTGTCAGTCCAACACACACACAGTCAGTCTGGTTCATGACATACAGCAGGCGTGGAAGCAGATGATCAAATGAGGAGTGGATTTGTGTCTCTTTAATACCCATCTCTGTATACACATCTCTACACACAACCCTGGCCATCTCTCCAGGACAATCTTGTCAGAAGGGTACCACATGCCATCCCCTGCCCCCTTCCACCTGGTCCCAGGCAGCCTGTCACATGGGCCCCCACAGTTTGCACTGAGCCATGGCTGTTATCATGTTTGGTACTCTTGAGAGTAAATCTATCCTGCTTTTGCTCACATTTGCCGCTATTCCATAATGAACTGTAAACAATTTCTTTTTTACATGCTGGCCACCCATACAATGTCTCTGGGCTACTTTCTGCCCTGTGTCTGTACTTCACAGGTTTTTCTTTTAAAGATTTTGTCTTTTGACCATTAACCCTTTGTCTAAATACATCGCCGAAAATTCCCCCCAGCACCGTGCTCAGGTGGCATTGGGGCAGGGAAATGCGAGCATCTATGCTACCACATCACTGCCAGCGTGAGTCTTGGTGAGCTTCACCTTTTGCCTCCTAACCAAGGTTCCAGGACAGGGCTTTCAGGCTGTGGGTGTTATCTGTGCTGGGTCACAATGGCTGGTCCGTTCCCAACCCAGCCAGCCTTGTGGGAACTGAGTTTAGCATCTAGCTTTATAATGCTTCCCAAATTGTACAAACACTTTGCCTTCTAATTTTAGTTTAGTTGTTTCCCCCCACCCTTGGAACAGCCATGAGGCAGATATTTCCAATTCATTAAACCTCCCACATGTGTTTTAAATTTCATTTCCAAGATAAAAATCCCAAAGACAACACAGAGGATGAGAAGACACATTCATTAAAATGCGGTTGCCTCCCACGCCCTTCTTCAACTCTCTAGATCATTCCTACCCCATACCAGGGCCTTCTGGGAACAGTGCTCTCTCTCTCTTTCTCTCTCTCTCTCTCTCTCTCTCTCTCTCTCTCTCTCTCTGTCTCTCTCTGTCTCTCTGTCTCTCTCTCTGTCTCTCTCTCTGTGTCTCTCTCTCTCTCTCTTTCTGTCTCTGTCTCTCTCTGTCTCTGTCTGTCTCTCTGTCTCTCTCTTTCTCCACAATATCTAACTTAGGCCACAGGTTCATGGGTTAAACAACAGAAACGTACTGAAACATACTCTCTCCCATTCTGGAGGATAGAAGTCCAAGGTCAAGGGGTCAGTGGGCTGGCCCTTGCAAGGTTGCTATCTGAGGACACTACAGTAGTAGCTGCTACTTCCCTATGTCCCTACATGATCATCCTGTGCTTGTCCACAAACAGATTTCTTTGGAGGACACAATTAGCCTGGACCAGGCCTTGCCCCAATTCCCTTATTGGACCCTTCTTTCTTTGAAAGACCCTATCCCAAACCCGTCCTCATTCTGGGGTGCTGAGGGGTTAAACACTTGAAGGGATGAATCTAGAGAGACAGTTCTGTCAAACACCACATATCAGACACTCAGACTGGAGGGTCCCCCTGACACTCCCCCTTTTGGGTTACGTGTGACTAAGAACCCCAAGAAGCACAAGCTTTTGTTTTTTCAAGCCACTGGGTGTGCCCCAGAGCACTGTGGTACAGACAGGGATTTCCAGCCTGGGCTGGTGGGATCCATGGGCAGCTTGGAGAGAAGTCACCTCCTCATCTGTGTCTGTAGAGTGGGATTGATGGTAATTTGGGGAAGGTTAGCCCAGGACCATCTCCCACAGAGGGACAGGGACATGATGGATGAGAGTTCCTTTCCCAGATAGAGAATTTTTTTTTATTTCCCTCCATGTTTGATTCTAAGATTCATATATAGCCATTGGGAAAGTACAGAATAAGGAATAAAGATGTCCCAGACTTACAGCAGTCCCAAGGGCCACATCTCTGAGGAGTCCCCACAGTGTGTGTGTGTGTGTGTGTGTGTGTGTGTGTGTGTGCTGCTAAGAGCTCATCTTGCCTCCCCCTCTCTTCTACTTGAAACTCAGCCTCTTGTGCACAATGACAAAGACCTTTGCCTGGCCAAGCTTTATTCAGTTCCAGAGCCTTCTCCTGGCTCCTCCTCTCAACCTCCTCGAACGCCACTTCGTCAGATTAGCAAGGAGAACCATAGCTGAACACCCTTGGTGTCTGCAATGGTTAATTAGAATACCCAGCTTGATTGAGCTCTGCTCAGGGTATTAATAAAGCATGCTGCTGAGTGTGTCTGTAGGAGCATCCCATGAAGGATGAGCTGAGAGAGAAAACTCACCCTGGACGTGACTCTGAATCCTTACAAAGTCCCATGTTGTCTGGGTTCCCTATTGCCATAGACTCAGGAAGGACCCACAAGCCCGAGCAGATAGCCGGGCCCTGGGGGAGAAGGACTTCAGTCCCTGGGGAGTCATGTTCTTCACTCCACCCCCACGGGTCCTACAGTGACCTGAGCACTTTCTCTGGCTCAGGTGTAACTGATTGTCTCAGCTGGTACCAACTGTAAAGGATGCAGATGCCATCCAGCTGTTTACAGAGCGATAAACTCACGAGTTCTCACTCGTTATTGTGAACTGTCACCTCACCTGTCACTTCTTGACTTTGTCAGAAACTATATGTCATTAAAAACCCCTTAGTGTATCCGGCTCATCCCAGTTCCGGGTCTAGAGCAAGGATGTGCTACCGTTCCAGCTCGTGGCCTTTCACTAATGAGACAATATACACATCCATTCCTCACCTGCAGACCTTGAGCAGTCAGTATTCATGGCCCTTGCTAAAACTAAGGCATGGCGTATTTTTAATTCAACCTATAGGATGTGAGAGTGAATTTCACCCTGCAATTTTCCTTCTGTGTGCCCTGAGTTCTGGGTCCTCCCGTTGGGCTGTCTGGTGCTTATCTGCAGCTTAAGCACCCTGTCCTTCAGTATCTGCTGTCCATCACTGCTTCCATACTGCTAAGAGTGAGAGCGACTTCCTGTTTGGCTCCTGCTCCTGCTCCTGCTCCTGCTCCTGCTCCTGCTCCTGCTCCTGCTCCTGCTCCTGCTCCTGCTCCTGCTCCTGCTCCTGCTCCTGCTCCTGCTCCTGCTCCTGCTCCTGCTCCTCCTCCTGCTCCTGCTCCTGCTCCTGCTCCTCCTGCTCCTGCTCCTGCTCCTGCTCCTGCTCCTGCTGCTCCTGCTCCTGCTCCTGCTCCTGCTCCTGCTCCTGCTCCTGCTCCTGCTGCTCCTGCTCCTGCTCCTGCTCCTGCTGCTCCTGCTCCTGCTCCTGCTGCTGCTCCTGCTGCTGCTCCTGCTCCTGCTCCTGCTCCTGCTCCTCCTCCTGCTCCTGCTCCTCCTGCTCCTGCTCCTGCTCCTCCTGCTCCTGCTCCTGCTCCTCCTCCTCCTCCTCCTCCTCCTGCTCCTGCTCCTGCTCCTGCTGCTGCTCCTGCTCCTGCTCCTGCTCCTCCTGCTCCTGCTCCTCCTCCTCCTGCTCCTCCTGCTCCTGCTCCTGCTCCTGCTCCTCCTGCTCCTGCTCCTCCTCCTCCTCCTGCTCCTGCCCCTGCCCCTGCCCCTGCCCCTGCCCCTGCCCCTGCCCCTGCCCCTGCCCCTGCCCCTGCCCCTGCCCCTGCCCCTGCCCCTGCTCACTGGTACAACTCCTTTTACATCCTCCAAGTTTTAACACTGACATTTGCTTCTGCCCCCAGACCAGGTGCCCCAAGCCAGGCTCTATTTCAGGGATGTTCTTAGAAGGGGAAAACCAAACTCCAGGTGGACACCACAGCATTGGCTGATCTACCGTGTCAACTTGGTTGGATTAATAAATGGCTCCGTGGTTACCCGTACTCACTGGTTTTCCAGAGATCATGAGTTCAATTCCCACACCCTGCAGCTCATATCCATCTGTAACTCCAGATACAGGGAGATCTGATATCCTCTCTTGTCCCCCAAAGGCACTTCACATACATGCCATGCATGACACACATATGCAGACAAATAAAAATAAAATTAAAAAAAAAGAAACACTTAACAACTATGTCTAGGCTATACCCTATGCAGTATGGGGGTGGGAGGGCGGTCAGTAGAGAGAGCTTTAAATTCTGCCCAACATGCAATCATAAAGTACTTAAAACATTATAGGATATTTTTCATTTATTTCTCCTCTATCAGTCACCATCCATCATGAAATTTGTAAATAACAATATTCCCATGCCAGTGTGAAGAGGTTGGACACACGTGTGCCGCTTGTCTTATGTCAACTCAACACACAAACCAGAGCAGTAGTTCTCAACCTGTGGGTGGAGACCTCTTTGGGAGTCAAACAACCCTTTCACCAGATTTGCATATCAGGTATCGACATTATGATTCATAACAGTAGCAAAATTACAGTTATGAAGTAGCAACAATAATAATTTTATGGTTGGGTAGGGGTCACCACAGCATGAGGTGTTATTAAAGGGTCCAAGCATTAGGAAGGTTGAGAAGCACTGACCTACAATCATCTGAAAGGAGGGAGAGTCAATCAAGAAAATTCCTCCATGAGACCCGGCTGTAGGCAAGCCTGAACAGCATTTTCTTAATTAGTGGTCCAAAGGAGAAGGCTCAGCCCATAGTGGGTGGTGCCATTCCTGGGTTGGTGGTCCTGGGTTCTATAAGAAAGCAGGCTGAGCAAGCCATGGGGAGCAAGTCAGTAAGCAGCATCCTTCCATGGCCCCTTCCTGCATCAGCCCCTGCCTCCAGGTTCCTACCCTGTTTGAGTTCCTGTCCTGACTTCCTTCGATGATGGACTACCATGTGGAAGTGTAAGCCACGTAAACCTTTTCCTCTACAACTTGCTTTTGGTCATAGTTTCTCAGCGCAGCAATAGAAACCCTAAGACAACACCTGAAGAGAATTAATGAGACATTTTTTGATGTATCCCTGAAGGCATTTCCAGACATGATTGACTGGGGCAGATTATATATCTTGAATATGGAGACACCATTGATGGGCTGGGGTCTTGGACTGAATAAAAGGGAATGGCTGACTGTACACAGTGTTCCCCTTTCTCTGCTTCCTGACACACCCAGACATGAACAAGTATCCTCCCCGGCATCAGGCAGGGGGTGGACAGGACATCTGTCTACAACCATGATGGACGGCACCCTCATGTTGATAAAATGAAACCTTCTTTTAAGTTTCTTCTTGTCAGATCTTGGGTCACAGCAATGAGGAAAAGTGACAGAGATATGGTTCTAAGGAAGGAGGTGGAGGCCGTCTTCTTTGTAGGTTGCAAGGGCTCCATTCTCTATGGCTGTCACCTCATCATCCCAGAGACACTGCAGACAAACCCTGCACACTCAGGCTCTATTTTCTCCCTATTGCTGGTCTGTTGTCTGAGACCTCCTCCCCTTCCTCCTCCTTCTCCTCCTTCTCTTCCTTTCTCCTTCTCTTTCTTCTTTTAGACAATTATTCTTGCATGTGATGGACAGGCACCGGGGCCTGCAGGTGGAAGAGAAAAGACCATTTTGTGGAGTGGTTCTCTCCTCCCACCTGTACATGGGTCCTGAAGGTTGTACTCAGATTGTCCAGCTTGAAAGCAAGAGTTTTTACCTGCTAAGCCACGTGGATGCCCCCCACCTTCTGCTTGTTTGCATGGTTCTGCAGATTCCTGTCACCTTGTGCCATCTTATCCCTCTTGCCTTTCACATCCCAGGTGTTTTCTCCCAGCACTCGGTTGTATGTATGACATGGGGTTCCCTCCATCTAGAAGCCCCCAACTCCCACTGGAAAGGGCCCCACCCTGTGTTCTTCCCTAAGCTGTCTACTCTGCCCTCTGCTCTGGCCAGTTCAGCACTCTCCTCTACAGATTCACATTCTCTGTTGTTTCCCCAGAGAACACACTTCCTAAGAGACAAGCAAGATGATCCCTATTCGCTCGCTGTCCCACGGTGAGCAGAGTCCATGGGACATGAGGGGCCTTGGGTGAGTCTTTGCTCCACGTTGGATGTTAATGGAATCCACCAAGGTGCAGCGGCTTCAGAGAGAACAGCCACCAGTGTGCTTCATCTCCTTGCAGATGACTCTCCTCTCTCTTGGAAGTCCCTTATCACTGCCACTACTATTTTCTGTCCTGCTGCTGGACAACTTTATGACCTTGTTATAAGTCTGGATTTGCCCCACGGGGCACTGCACATGCCCTTCCTTTTCAAGGCTGTTTCACTCGGGCTTGAAAAGAAGGTTCATACATTCCGTGCTGGTTCATCTTCCCCTCCTCCCAAGTCCTGCTTAGCTCTTGGACCCCTGGAGGCATTGTAGTGTCCCTTATCTATTTTCTCACAATGATAGCCTTGCATCTCTGAGCTCTGTGCTCTTAAGTGTTCTGAGCCTGACTCCTACACTGCAACATCATGATAGGGCCACAGCACATTCCAGAGCCTGGGTGCTGAACTGGGACGACCATCTAGTGCTCACTGGGTTCTTCTGGATTTCCTATCCTGTGGCTTCTTTGGGGCTAGCTTCCTCTGACCTTAGGTGCTTCTGGGACATTTGCTTCTATCTTTTGTGCTGCTGGTCCCTTGAGTGTCCTAATAATGTATTTGCACGGGGAATTCAAGGATGGGGTGATAGTGTATGCCTCCTCTATGCTTTCTCCGAACAGGCTTTTTGGTCAGCTGGATACTGAGAATCATGCTGACTTGACATGGTCATAAAGACAGGTGGGTTCTGTGAGGGTCTTGTGCTTACTGGCCATGCACAAAGGTCTTCTCTCTGGGATCTGCCTAGCTTGGGCTACCATGAGAGGCTGCTGCCTGAGTTGTGGCCACCATGCTTCCTGCAGTGTGCCTGCAGGATGCTTGGCTTCTGTTGTAAACCCTCCAGACTGTGTGAAAACCTGGGATCTGGTGGCCGGACCCTGGAGAACTGTCCAGGAAGGTTGACCCACGTGTAACTCAATGATGACCCTTGTGTCTATCTTGGCATTTACCTCTGCCATTCCTGTTTCCTGTGGGGCTCTTGCCTCCCTTGGATCCCAGGAGTAGGTTTGCTACCACAGGTCCTGGTCTGGTCTGTAGCTTCCTCCTGTTTTTTTTAGGTCAGCTCCCCACTCGCTCTGTTCACTGCCTCCCAGAAATTCATTTAAACCTCTTAGTCATTGTTGTGAGGATTAAAATGTAATTGTGTATGCAAAGCACGGGAAAGCTTACCTGCCACAGAGGCATGAATACTGGCATTTATCATCACCCAACTAAGCAATGTCCTCAAGACTCAAACCCTTCGTCAAGAAGTCTGTGCTTAGGACCACAGCTGCTGATCCCAGCATCTAGCACAGTCCCCAGCCCTCTGTGAGACAATGCCACACAGCCTGCCCTGTGTTGAACCCATTGAATATGGGAGAATGGTCCCTCACAGGACACCAGCCTCTCCAAATTCTGGGCACTGGCATAGTGATAGAGAGCTTCTGGGCACATCTGCCTGGTGGTCCATCATTCTTCTCTTTTTCCTTCTCATGGCTGGGACATACCCCTTAGCTGTGCTCCCAAGAAAGGGCAAAGGATAGGTGGGCAGTGCCAGCTAGAGACATCCTTGGAGAACACAGCTCATTCCCATTTAGGGGACTCATGAAGGTCTGCTGAAGGGCAGGCAAATGAGGCTGGGGCTGTGCAGGGACAGATGAGCATGAGGTTCTTAGCTAGGACTGCTCTTGGCTATCTTGGAGGCTGAACTGCTGGCATTAGGGGATATTTCTGATTCTAAGGACTTCCCATGCTCTCTGAGCCATGATTCCCTGCCTTAGCCACTGCCCTCCCCAATACTATGTGGAACAAAGACTAGTTTCTAGTCATCTCATACAACAAAGGTAATGTCACTAAGGTCACAGCTGTGTAGACTGTTACAATCTTCCAGACACCACAGGTGGCACTTAGGCACCATAGTAGACTCAGGGCGGGAGCCAGGTTCACACAAACATGGGACAATGCATTCTGCCAACCTCTTGAGGGGATAACTCTCTTGCAATAGAGTTCTATATAAGAGCTCAGGCTAGCCTGATGTTTGACTGCAGGCTAGAGGCCCTAGTAGAAGCCACAGCAGTGCAGCTCACCCTCCCCCACACACCCCCTTCCCTGCCCTGAGTGACCACGTTTCTGTGTGTGACATTTAGTTGCTTGGGGTATAGCCATGACAGCCACTCTGGACACTAGCCATGATGACTTGCAAGGCTAGAATGGGTGTGACATTGCCTGTGGGGCTACAGCCATTGTCACCTGGCTCTGCCTTGTTTAAATCTCTTAGTCAGCTTGGCAGTGGTCCAGAAAGAGGCCAGAAGCTCACTGAATTCTTCAAAGCCCTGTCCATCCAATGGTCCCAGAGGATCCTGTTTTCTCCCCACATAGAAAAGACCTGAGCGCTGTTGCAGCTCATATAAATGAGTGCAGAGATAAATGGCTTTTTCCTGCCCCATCGTTCTCCAAGAACAGGCAGCTCAGGTCTGTTCCCACTGACCACTCACCCACTTGGCTACCTGGAGTAACTACTAAGGCTGATATTTACGGAGTCACAGGCTACATATTCATCATGGGAAATTGCATTATTAGGAACCCACCTGGATCTCACCACAGCCGTATGTGGGAGGAACTCTTGGCAGCCAGGACCCTGGTGGGGAGACAAAGAATGGGGAAGTTCAGGAGACACCACAAGACTGGGCAGCTGGATCAGTGGAGCCAGGGCAGACGCCTATGTGATGCTTAATCTTAACTGACAGTTCGCCTGGACTTTAATTCACCATGGAAACTCACTCCTGGATATCTCTCTCTGAGGGTATTTTCAGAACAATTTAACTGAAGAAGGAAGACCATTTGGAATGTGGGTGGCACCATCCCCTGGGCTGGGGTCCTGGTCTGCATAGCAAGGAGAAAGTGAGCTGAGCCCCAACATTTATCTCTGCTTCCAGCAGAGGACACAATGTGACCAGTTATCACCTGCTGCAGACACAATGTGACCAGTTATCACCTGCTGCAGACACAGTGTAACCAGTTGGCTTCTGCCACCCTTCCTTCCCAGCCAGGATAGACTTCTCAAACTGTGAGCCATAATAAACCCTTCCTTCTGTAAGTTGCTTTAGGAGGTCTTTTGTCAAGCCATGAGAGATGTACCCAACCCATGTACACACTGAGTTGTACTGCCTCCAGTCAGAGACCATGGAGCTAGGCCAGTACTAGCATATGACAGCAATTGCACTTCCACCCACTCTGAGCCTTAGTATTCACCCCAGACTCAGGCTCTGCTCCCCAGAGTCCTATCTTACTTATGTGGTTATTACCAGAGCAATATGGCACCTGTGTTTCCTCTGTTAGGGTCACGTGTTACTAGCTGTCCCTTGTGCCTGAAGGATGCATCCTGTCCCCAGAGTGAAGGATAATTCCTCCTCAGAGGAACCCTACCAGTGTAGGCCAAGAAAAGAGCCACTCGGAGTTAGGCAGCAGATTCGTTATCCAGGTCTGTGTGATCTATCTAAGTAGCCTGAACTCTAAGATTCCACTGATCCATCCTTCAGCTGGTATTGCCACCACTGACAACTTCTGATGAGGTCACTTATACAAGGCACTGCATCTAAATTTATAGAGCATTCCTCACCCAAGAAACTCTGTTCTTGGTGGTATTGCCCATGACCCTGTCTGGGGAGGGGATGTGGGCATCAGGGACCCTGGGTGACCTTGAGTGATCCTGGACTTGCATCTCAGTTTGACAACATGGAATTATGTTGGACAACTTGAACACTTGCTGGGGAAGGAGACATTTCATATTGTCCCTGGGCTGAAAGGGTCAGACATTCACCTGCATCTGCCACATGCTGCAGGTTACCAGTCCTTGCTGTAGCACGCTACTGTGTGCAGGGCCCATTCATTGTTTGGCAGTGCAGGAAACTGAAGCTGGGCAAACCCATGGAATTACCCAAGGTCACATTGATGAAGGACTGTCTCTCTACAGATTCAAAGAGCCATAAATCAGGGGAAAACGATAAGGATCAAAGCTACATAAATGAGATGAGTCACGGCCTTTTATCTTTATCAGCTACTTGCCTGGAGTAAAACCTGCCTCTCAGAGTTTTTGTGAAAAAACTCTATGATCCATCAAATAAGAATGTGCCTCGCACATGTAAGGCCATGCAGTAGAGAGTTAGCTGATGTTTAGGGACCAAAGTCTAATGAGGACTGATTTAAGGCAATTTTAGGGCAATAAAAAGGAATATGGCCATTTTCGCTGAGGAGCAGGGATCAGGAGTTTATGGAGCAGAGAACTGAAATAGAACTTAGTGAAGGAGGAGAGCGGAGTGGCCTGAAGGCTCAGAGCACAGCGTTTTCTAGAATAACTAGATTCACTGGACGGGGGAGTGCTTTGAGAATAGAGGGCTGAATACCTTGGACTCTCCGCTGCAGAAAGCCACCGTGTGTGGGATGGCTTGTATATGCTCTGCCCAGGGAGTGGCACTATGAGAGGGTTTGGCTCTGTCGGAGTAGCTGTGGCCTAGTGGAGTAGGTGTGTCGCTGTGGGCATGGGCTTTGTCCTAGCTTCCTAGAAGTCAGACTTCTGCTAGCAGTCTTCAGATGAAAATGTAGGACTCTCAGCTCCTCCTGTACCATGCCTGCCTGGATACTGCCATGTTCCCACCTTGATGATAATGGACTGAACCTCTGAATCTGTAAGCCAGCCCCAATTAAATGTTGTTCTTATAAGGGTTGCCTTGGTCATGGTGTCTGTTCACAGCAGTAAAACCCTAAGACATGAGGGAATCCAAAGCCCAAGGTGTCGATGAGGCCATTCCTGGGTGTTTTCCATATAGGTTGGGACTGCCATTTTCTGAGTCTAGACACTTCAGGGTCAACGGATCTAACAATTTTCTCACAACCATGAATGGCTAGCATTTCTATCTCTTGCACACCCCCACAGCTGGCCTCTTGGGCATCAGGATGTGTTCTTACTGATTCCAACAGACCAGGGCTGAGGGTGCCTCATGTTAGTATCACTGCAAAGATCTCAGAGGTCATTGAGGTCCAAAAGAAGTGTCAGTGATCAGGAGGAAAAAAATCCCATCCCACTTCTACTTATGGGAGCATAGTAAGAGTAGTGAGGCCTGGGATTACTCGCCTAATACTCAAGACAAAACAAATGCCAGGAATCTACAGAAGGAAGGAAAGCAACTATCCATAGATAGTGATGGTCAGGCAGTAAAGACTGATCCCAGAAGAAATACATAGACAGGCAGATCTGCCCTCATCTACCCTACCCACCTGAAGGACACTCTTAATGAAGCACAAGAAAGGGAACCAATCAGAAGCGAGAGGCTTTTCAAGGTTTTCAAGTATGAGTTTGTAGGGTAGAGACACAGAGCGCAGTGAGCCATGCACAGAGAGGTTTTGTTCCCTGTGAACAGGTGCAGGGCATAGCGGCCAAGCTGCACGATGCCAGGGTTCCCAGAGTGAGTGCTTCTGCCCCCTAGCTTGAAACC
Source organism: Mus musculus (assembly GCF_000001635.26). NCBI lineage: Eukaryota > Metazoa > Chordata > Mammalia > Rodentia > Muridae > Mus > Mus musculus. The sequence goes on along the minus strand of NC_000081.6, from coordinate 74,097,501 downwards.
CAGCACATTTGGTAGGTGTTCCAAGGGCTCTGAAAGAAATTCTAGCTCCTACCTTAGAGAGCCAAAAATAAGAAGAGAGACAATAGAAATAATCCAGACCTAGACAACCTAACACACTCACAGAGTCAGATTCTTTCAAGATATCTAACAAACTCCAGCACTCAAGAAAGCTGGGTGCATAGGTTTGCCTGTGAATAGCTGCTGGGAGGAGCTTGAAGCTTTGGTTCTCATCCAGGAGAAAGACAATCCAGTGACACGCACGGATTTGGAGGACACAGAATCATGGAAAAGCAGGGAGACTGTCGCAGAACAGGACCCATGGGTTCATGTATGGAAGTGAGATGCTGAGACCACGAGGAAGGGAATGCCATGCTAACAGCTAGGTCTCAACAATATAGGTAAGCTGTGATACGAAAGTCTCCAGGCAGAATTACCAATAGGTGAGCCACAAGAAAAGGAAGGGAGGAAAAACCTGGCAAGCCTGCAGACACCGCAAACTGAATGAAGCAAAACATAATAAATCATTAAATCTGAAGGTAGTTTTGGTGGGTAGAGTTTTGTGTAGCCTCTCTGTGGGAATAATATCAGCTGTCTGATAGCTGGTAATTGTGATTATAGCACATGAGTGTGTTGGGCAGAGACAGAGGGAGCATGCTTGGGGGAATGGTGGGAAGCTCTGGCAATTAAAAACAAATCCCACAAACCCAAGCACATTTAAAAAAACAAGGAGAAATACATACATTACATCACCATCATCAACGTTATCATCACCATCACGAGGAAATTATCACCACCACCATCACTACCATCACAATCACAGCCATCATCACCATTTCCATCACCATCACCGTCACAGTCACAGCCACCATCACCATCATCATCATCAATGTCACCGGCACCGGCACCGGCACCATCTTCACCATCACCTTTGGATCTACCCTCACCATCACTATGACATAAAGGGAAAAAATTTAAATACGTTACTTGGGAGAAAGAGTGTTACAAAAATCCAAGATAAGAATAATCACAAAACCTTATTTATGCAAGCTAGAAGACAACAGAAGGGTACTTTCAAGTGTGAAAAAAAAGTGGGAAAAGAAAAACCCTGTCAATCTAGAAATCTATATACAGTGGAAACCTTTCAGAAACAAAATCACTCTGAAATTCTGTAGACGAAGGAACAATGGCACCTCAAGAACTGCCACAGGAAGTCCTGAGGGTAGAGGGGGACGCTAACGCCAGATGGAAACGAGTCTGAACAGAAAGGAGAATGCCGAGAACGGAAAATGAGGGCCATAAAGGGTTCTCTAAAATTATTTCAAAGTGAATTCACTATCTGAAGTGAAAGTCATGAGGTACCATGGGGCCAGAACACAGAGCTGTCAAGTGTGTGGCAAGAAGTTAGACGATAAGGAGAAACTGATGGGGCCTCTCTATTACACTGAACACCTTCTCTAGTACATGGAGTGCCATGTTGTCTGAAGGTGAGTTTTGGTAAACGAGACCCAAGTGTGGCAAACATCGGGTCAACAGATATCAAAAGAGAAAGAATTGGGGCCAAGAAAGTCACTGGAGGGAGATGATGACCTCCTAAGAACATGCAACAGAAAGAGAGACAGATTAACCCAACCCAAACAAACAGCAAGTCATAGATTCAAAGCCAGCCTCACAGAGGAAAGCATTTTCAACAAGGCACATGGAATAACTTCTGTAGTCAGCAACTTTTCATGGGAATTGTATTACATCTAAAAGATAAAAGGCAGACATTTGTCAGGCCAGGCAGAAAGAGCAAAATGTGGCTATCAGACATTTATGAGAATCTGACCTTAAATATGAAGTCGCATGTAATTATAAAGTAAAAATTCCTGTGTCACCTATACTCTATTTAAAAAAATAGTGTTGTTGGGGCCACAGTAACACCAGAACAGTAGACACCAAGTAAGGAAGAAAGAAAGGAAGGAAGAAAGAAAGAAAGAAAGAAAGAAAGAAAGAAAGAAAGAAAGAAAGAAAGAAAGAAAGAACAGGAAGAGTTGGACTGAGCTGCTGTCAAAGGGGAAGGTGAAAGACAAAGTTGGATGGAAATTAAAATGAACAAGACAAGAATGGTTTGTTTAGAAAGATCAATAGCATTTAAATGCACCAAACTAGGGTGTCATGAAAGGAGAGAAGCTGTGAGTTTCCAAAGTAAAGAAGAAAGGGGGGGCACCCGTTCAGACTCCACAGATGCAGGCAGGGGAGCGGTGAATGACCAGACAAACTGGTGCTCCTGACAGTCTGGAGTAAGAGGGACAATTTCCTTGAAAGATAATAATCAGTGAAAAGGATACAAGAAAGTCTAGCACATCTAGATCACCACATGTCTGCAAGAGGATCTGAGTTGGGAGGGAGTTTCTGGGTGGAACCCCAAAACAGGGGGCTTCCTTGAAGGGTCTACTAAATACTTATGTCTGTCTCAAATGGAATCCATAGGAAAGAGTGGCAAATATCAGCTTTGCTGACCAAACCAGTGTTTCTCCATGTGTAAGCAAGGGAACCGAGTTCTTCTTGAATACAGATATAAATCTTTATGAGATCATTGGTAGTAGTAAAATCATATGCCTGCAATAGCAGCACTCTGGGTATGGAGGCAGGAGGATCAAGTCCAAGGGCAGCCTCCATCACACAGTGAGTTTGATGTGAGCTTGTGTTACATGAGACCCTGCTTTTTAAAAACTGTAGAATATACCATGTTAGCCAACATGCCATCACCAGGTTCTGAGTGTGAGCTGATACATAAAGTGTTAGCGTGTGCAACTGCAACGCATCGTGTTACAGTGAGAGGAGACGCGGTTTGTCCTGGTAGATACAGAAAAAGCATGTGATGAAATTAAGTGCTCACTAGAAACAGTCTGGAGGAAGTTTCCTCTACTCAATAAGGCTGCACAGAGTAGAAAGACCTGTGACTCATGTCACCTCCCGAACTTCATGCTGAGTACCCACCACCTGCCTGCTACTCAGGATATCCCTGTGCTAGACACAGTGAAGAAAACAGGCTGAGGGAGGCTGCGTCTGGCTCCCGCTCTCACAGCCATTGCAGTACATTGAGCTCCATAGAGACAGCGCCGGGGCAAGCGCGAGCCGGACGGGCACTGGGCGACTCTGTGCCTCGCGGAGGAAAATCAACTAAACATGGGCAAAGGAGATCCTAAGAAGCCGAGAGGCAAAATGTCCTCATATGCATTCTTTGTGCAAACTTGCCGGGAGGAGCACAAGAAGAAGCACCCGGATGCTTCTGTCAACTTCTCAGAGTTCTCCAAGAAGTGCTCAGAGAGGTGGAAGACCATGTCTGCTAAAGAAAAGGGGAAATTTGAAGATATGGCAAAGGCTGACAAGGCTCGTTATGAAAGAGAAATGAAAACCTACATCCCCCCCAAAGGGGAGACCAAAAAGAAGTTCAAGGACCCCAATGCACCCAAGAGGCCTCCTTCGGCCTTCTTCTTGTTCTGTTCTGAGTACCGCCCCAAAATCAAAGGCGAGCATCCTGGCTTATCCATTGGTGATGTTGCAAAGAAACTAGGAGAGATGTGGAACAACACTGCAGCAGATGACAAGCAGCCCTATGAGAAGAAAGCTGCCAAGCTGAAGGAGAAGTATGAGAAGGATATTGCTGCCTACAGAGCTAAAGGAAAACCTGATGCAGCGAAAAAGGGGGTGGTCAAGGCTGAAAAGAGCAAGAAAAAGAAGGAAGAGGAAGATGATGAGGAGGATGAAGAGGATGAGGAAGAGGAGGAAGAAGAGGAAGACGAAGATGAAGAAGAAGATGATGATGATGAATAAGTTGGTTCTAGCGCAGTTTTTTTTTCTTGTCTATAAAGCATTTAACCCCCCTGTACACAACTCACTCCTTTTAAAGAAAAAAATTGAAATGTAAGGCTGTGTAAGATTTGTTTTTAAACTGTACAGTGTCTTTTTTGTATAGTTAACACACTACCGAATGTGTCTTTAGATAGCCCTGTCCTGGTGGTATTTTCAATAGCCACTAACCTTGCCTGGTACAGCCTGGGGGTTGTAAATTGGCATGGAAATTTAAAGCAGGTTCTTGTTGGTGCACAGCACAAATTAGTTATATATGGGGACAGTAGTTTGGTTTTTTGTTTTTTTTTTTCTTTTGGTTTTCTTTTTGGGTTTTATTTTTTTCATCTTCAGTTGTCTCTGATGCAGCTTATACGAAGATAATTGTTGTTCTGTTAACTGAATACCACTCTGTAATTGCAAAAAAAAAATTGCGGCTGTTTTGTTGACATTCTGAATGCTTCTAAGTAAATACAATTTTTTTTATTAAAAAAAAAAAAAAAAAAAAAAAAGAAAACAGGCTGAGAAAAAAAAAGAAATGGAAGTTTTATTGGTGGCTGACTGCCTGTTAATGGAAAAGGAGCAGGAAGAGGTGATGAGGTGGCTCAGTGGATAGACACTTGCCCCTAAGCCTGGTGACTCGATTTTGTTCCTCAGGACTCAGCTGGTAAAAGGATCTAACTCCCACAGGTTGTTCTCTGACCTTCACATGTGTGTCATGGTATATTGGCATTCACACACACAACTATGCACGCACGTGCACACACATACACACACACACACACACAACCATGCACGTACGCACACACACACAAACACACATACATTCACACATACACATTCACTCACACACAATCACGCACACAGACATCAAATCAAAGCAGTCTTGAAAACTTCAAAAGAGACAGAAGAACTCATCGAAAAGCTTTGGAAACCTGTGAGTGGGCAGCAAGACCCAGGATACAGGCCACTACACAGAACTCTGTTTCATTTTTTGTGTTTTCAACCACCTTTGTGAACTCTACATACATTCTCAGAATGTACTGACCACTCAGAGCAGCCAGGGAGAACAACGCTGAAGAGGAACATTGTCTAATTTGCATAAAGCCTAATCAAGAGAAGGTGATGTCCCTCTGACAATTGACATTTATACTAAACAGAATGGAAGCTCTAAAAATAGACTCACTATGATCTCTGCCAGCCCTTACACTGATACCCAGCTAATTCAACAAAAAAAGAACATCGTTTTCTTCAAGAGATAAGACTGGAATGTGTGGATATATGTGGGAAAAAAATGAACCTTGACTCCGACTTCAAGCTATTAGCAAATATTGAAATAAATGATACAATTAAATGAAAACCCTGAACCTTAAAAGTTCTATATAGAAATCAAAGGGTACCACCTTGACCATCTGCTTAGGACTGTACTAGAAGAAGCAAGGATTTCAGGGGCAGCTTCCAAGGAGGTAAAAGAAATATTAGCAAATTAGACCTCAATTTATGCAGAAATGAAGACCTTCTGTACTACAAGGATACCATTAAGGAAATAGAAAGGAAAGACACTGAACACAGGAGAAGTTTTTCGCCCAACCATCTGGACATTTCAGAGAAGGAAAGACAGACTGATGGCCAACAAGGACATAAGGAGAGGATTTTACACTACAGCACATCAGGAAATCACACACTGAAAGCCACAGTGGGGGCCATACCTCCTGGAGGTGGTCAAGCAGACTTCCTTGGGGGGGGGGCTTGGCCAGCACTGTGGAAGGCGGAATGTAAAGTGTGTAAGAGGCGGAAGGGGTGGATGCTGCTGCCCGGACACCACAGGGCAGTTCTTGTATGAACCCACAGAGACTGTGGCAGCATATACAGAGCCTGTACAAGCCAGACCGAATCGCAGCATGGAGAAGGCAGGTAAGCATAAAGTCCCACCTCTAACCATGGAGCTATTGACAAGTGATAGCTTCGGGAGAGTGATAGTCATTTGACCCTAAGAGTCCAGCCCCCAGCAAGCTGCCCATGCTGCAGAGGAAGGCTACTTATCCACTAGTAGATGAGCAGCACACACTGGAGTAGATGGTTTGTAAAGAGGACATAAAGTTGGGTAGGCAGGGAAGGTGGAGTGGATCTGGGAGGAGTTTAGGGGTGAATATGATCAAGACACTTTAAAAAAATCTCATAGACTAAAAAAGAAAAAACATAAAACAACAAAATAATAATAATAAAACAACAACCTGGAACTCTTTTGGGAAAAGCTACCAGTTTCTTGCTTAAACATTCACCTACTAGGCAATCCAGAAATCTCAGTCCTAGATATCTAGCAGGCACAAATGCACACACACACACACACACACACACACACTTAATGTTCATCACAGCTTCACTCAAAATAGCCTCAAACTGGAAACGGCCCAAATGCTCATCAGGAGGTGAATGAAATAGCAACCAAAGAAAATATTAGCTAAATTGGGCTTCATCAAAATTTTAAATGCTTGTGCTTCAAAGGACAGCATCAAAACATTAAAAGGGAAAAAACCACAGAGAGTAAGAAGATTTTTTTGCAAATCACATATCTGATAGGATAGAGTTTTCCGAATATACTAAAAACTTTCACGATTCAATGGTAAAGGGAAACAAAGCAATTTAAACTAAGACAGAGGACTCAACCAGACATTTGCCCTGGGAGCTAGCAAATGGCCACTAATTACATGGGAAGATGCCTAGACTAGTTACCAGGGAAACGTAAAGGAAAAACATAAGTTATTCCTTCACACATGCACATGGATACAGAGGGTGGTGAAGTCTGCAGAGACGGTGAATGGCAGTGCTTCGTGTGAGGGAGGCAGCCTTGGTAAATTCTTGGTTTTCAAACTGTATCAACTAGCTTCCCAACTCTGTGTCAAAATACTTGACATACACAGCTCAAAAATATTCAGGCCTGGTGAGCATCTACCACCAGGCAGCCAGGCTCACCATTTGGTGACCTCCGAGCTCAATAAGATACCCCGTTTCAAAATATAGTAAGTTTGAGAGCAATTGAGGAGGACACTCAGTGTAAACCTTTGTCCTCTGTATGCAGGGAAATGAACACACATGCATATGTCACATGCACAGAAAGCAAGCAAGCAAGCAAGAAATGCTAAAGGAGGAACGTTTTTTTGACCTCATTGCTTTACAAGATTTCTGACTCCATTGTTTCTGAACTACCACAGGACAGATGTCATGGTAGAATCTCTGGAGGTGTCAAGAAGTGCATCTCATGGTAGACAGGAAGCCAAGAGAGACAAACAGGAAGAGGTCGGGGCAAGTGTCTTTCCAAGACACTCCTGCCCCACTGCAATCTACTGCGTCCAAGCAGGCAGGCCTTTCACAGTTCCTTCCTCTCCTGTGGCCACTAAGTTGGACTTTTCCCTGGGTTGATCCCTGGTGAAGGCAAAACATCCACAGTCCGATTCCCCAAGCCCCATTTCTGACAACTGCTTACACTGAGGACCAGGCCTTAGAGATACAAGCCTTTAGGGGAGATACTTCAGGTTCAAATCACACCACAGGCACTTTGGAAAGTATTAGGCAGATCATAGAAAAGTTAAAGAGAGATGTCTGACCACAGAATTCCAATCCTTAGGTTTATATTCAAGGAAGTTGTGCACCTGTGTGTTGGGGAGGGGGGGGTCACACAAAACCTGCACGCTATCTCCATAGTACCATTATTCATAAAAGCCTCAAAATGGAAAATAACCCGAACATCAGATAAAATGTGGCGACCCTATACTATAGGATATTATCATTCCCATGACAAGGGTCTTGACACATACTGCAATGTGAATGACCTGGAACGACCATAAAAACAAAAATGAGCCAATCATAAGCAACCAATTATTGTATGATCTCATCCACATGACAGTCTCTAGAATGGGCCAACTAGAGTCAGCATATAGGTTAGGAAATGTCAGCATGTGGGGAGGGCCTGGATATGACCTCTAGTAGGTCCATGCTTTCTTTGGAGACTCATGAAACCAAAACTGTCTAAGCTTAGACTGTGAGGCTGGTGATTGGACTCTGTGACTCACTAAAACCACTGAGTTGTGTGTTCTACATGAATGGATTTCGTGGCATGTGAGCTACAACTCAATAAAACTGTTACTAAAATGGAAAGGGAGGCTGGAGAGGGCTCAGGGGTTAAGAGCTCTTAGTGCTCTTTTAAGAGGACCCAAGTTCAGAGTTCAGTTCCCAGCATGCATGTAGGGCAGCTCACAGCCACCTGTAACTCCAGGTACAGGGTATTTGACTCGCTCTTCTGGTCTCCATGGAGACTGCACACATACTGTATATATACATATGGAAAATGTGCTATAGGGTGCCCACAGTGCACACACATTATGACACATTATGAGAAGGAAGGGGGTACTCTGTAACTCTGTAGGGTCCATTTATGTGACTCTTCAGGACACAGACCTACAGTGTAGGGAAGCCAGACAGGGTTGATTTGGGGGTGGGGTAGGCCTGGCTAGGAAAGAAAAGGGGGATGCCTGTATTGGTTGGTTTTGTGTGTCAACTTGACACAAATTAGAGTCTTCAGAGACAAAAGGGGCCTCTGTTGAGAAAATGCCTCCATGAGTCAACTATAAGACTTTTTTTTTCAATTATTGATCAATGGGTGAAAGCCCATCCCATCCCTGGGCAGGTATTCCTGGGTTCTATAACAAGGCAGGCTGAACAAGCCAGTAAGCAACACTCTCCATGGCCTCTACATCAGCTCCTGCCTCCAGGTTCCAGCCCTGAATGAGTTTCTGTCCCGACTTCTCCAATGATGGATTGTGATCTGGAAGCGAAAGACAAATAAACTCGTTCCTCCCAAACATCTGCATTCTGCTATCTGTTACCCTGTGGTGCTGCTGGCTCTACAACCTGTAAATAACACATTGCAGTTCATTGAGAACTTAAGAAGCCTGTAACCTTGTAGTAGACACACGTATTGCAATGGCATTCTGCGTGACTCTCATCGGAAACCTTCTTTTATCATGCAAGGAAAGTTGTAATGTTTGCACAGTGGACTTTTGTTCATGGCTCAGTTGCCAGACACTAGGAGTGTGGGGCACATTGGATAGGAAACCAGGGGTCACTATGCTGACCTTCCAGGAAGCCAGATAGAGAACTGATGTTAAATGACGAACTACATAGTAGTAGCAGCACTTGGAAGGGTCTTCACGGAAAGCAAACGGTCACCATTGAGTTGCAGAGATGGCAGGGAGAGCCCCTGGATGGAGCCTCTGAGAAAGACAAGACTTTGAAGGGGAGTTCAAATGTAGAGATTCCAGATGGGGAGGGGGACAGTGAAGAGGTCTGGCAGAGTGGTGAACAGGATTCTCCACCCTGGCCATTTCTTCACCCTGCTCTTGTACATTAGTCAAGCTTGCACACAAGTCAATCAGAGCTAGACTGCTCTGCATTGGCAAACAAACCCCGTGTGACGACACGTCAGCGGCCCTTACATCCACCACAGACAGGATGACCCAACAGCTCTCTTTTGCAGCTATCCCTCCAACCTGGCCCACTTTATCCCTTCCCTCTGTGTTCTGGGGCTAGGGTTTCAGGCACCTGGGTGACCATAGGCTACCCCATCATGACAGATATGTTTAGTCACACCTACCAGTGTTTACCATCACATCTACCCACCTCTATTGGCCTGGACTCTAGTTCATGGCGCCCACCTGGCTGCATGAGAAGACAGCCATGATGTCTGCAGAGGAAAAACGGGTGATGGTCACAGAGCGGATATTGCCTGTGTATGTGTCGTGGGTCACTGGAAAGTCTTTCCCTTCCTCTCTACTTCTTCATGGCATTCCTCCTGACTCCAATTCATCATCCATCCCCATGCATGTCACACCCTCACATCATCTCAGCACCTTCCTGGGGTGAACCTCCAGGCCAGTTTCACTGAATGTAATGAGGCAATGAGCACTCTCAAACACAAAGCTTTGTGACCTGTGGTGTTTGAGTCCCTCAGCCTGTCCTAAAGGGCCACAGTAAAGGACTTGGGGCTAGATACACTGGCTTCCAGCTCCTCATTCCACTGTTCACCTACATGGGGGTCAAAGGTAAAGTCTTTAACTTCTGAAACATCCATTGCTCCTGCCAGTGGTACTGATGGGGCACAACACTCTTCAACTCTGCACCTAGTTATTCTTCTCACTATATTCTACCACGAAACTCACCAGTAGTAAGCCCTCCCAAGCAAAGGTATTGGGAGGTGTTGAAGTAGGACCTTCACTAGTACTGGTGCCCTTTTAAGATGAGACCAGAGCCTGCATTGGCTCTTGCTCCTTCCACTAGCAGAAGACATGATGAGAAGACACACACCTGCATACTTCTGCCTTGTCCCTAATCTTGGCTTCTGGCCTCAAAAGCCAAGAATATACCTGCCCCACCAGACTACAGCTCAGTAGGTCCTGCCTGCATCACACCCATGGGCAGGGGAAGCTGACTGTTGGATACTATGTTGCGTTTCCAGGGCAGTGTCAACTTCACCTTGTCATCCTTCGTGGTGATTATCACCACCATGATCCAGTTCCCTCCTGGGAAAGGTCATGGCCTCTACAGCCCCAGCTCAGCTCTTGAATTTCCCCCTGGCCCACTCAGCTTGAACACATACTTCCTCCCTCCTCTTAATGAGGGAAATATAAGCTAACGAGCTTACAAATGAGCATTGGGCAGTTTCTGGGGGAGACCCCAGCACAGTGTGCATGGAGCTATGAAGCTGCGTAGATAATGGAGAAGATTAAATAGAAGCGTGTGAATCTGTGTGCTTGGCTCTCACCAAAGCTGTAAAAGGGATAGTTCTTAAGCTTGAACTTTTCCCCCCTCTCCAGCTATTAAATGACTCCTAGAAAATTGTTCTGAAGGAAGGCATTTAGCTCTACTTCTGTGTAGAGCGCAAAAGTGGGCTCTTGAGAGATGGTCTTCTCTGCAGAGAGCTTGTCCATGGTGTCAGACCTGGGTCCTAGCACACTTTCCCATTATCCCTATGGTAAGATGACCCACAACTCTTTGGTTTTGACTCTTGTAGAAAGTAGGTAATGGGGGGGGGGTATTTATTATGTTCCTTGCATGGTGCTGACCCTGCCTGCACATACCACTCAACCCTCAAAGACTATTCCCAAAGAGGCATTATGCCCACTTTGTAGATAAGAAAAACAGTTCCATATGGAAAAGGTCAGTCCAGGATGAAACTCCAAGTCCGTGATCATTGCTATACCTTCTGCTACCCCAAAAGCAAAGAGTGGTACATGATCCCTGGGGACCAGTGGACAGATGGGTCCAAATTTGTTTGCCTCATGATGTGGACTTGATGGTGGGGAGCTTAAGAGGCATAATTTAGGGTTCAATTCAATTTAACAAATGTTAACGACATCTTGCCAAGGGCTAAGGGGAAGGAAAAGACTGTATGAGAGCTGTGGCCTTGGCCTTCAAAGAGCTCTTGATTTAATTAGAGGGTGTAGGACAGATAAACATCAGCAAACAGCACCACCCAGATGGTTTCCGTGGAACAAGAAAATGTGTCAGAGGGACTTTGGCTAAGCTGAGGGATTGGACATGAGCCCATCTCAAAAGTTTCAGCAAGCCTCGCTACAATGAGAGGCAAGGGATACAAAGACACAAGCATTATAACCACAGAGGGGCTTCAGAAGCAGGCCAGCCAGCTACCAGGACAGTTGCAGGCAGAGAAGAAGGCAGGGCAATTTCAGTCCATAGCCTCAGACAGAAGCAGAGGGTATGCAGTGAGATGCAGGGGTGCAGGTGGCTGAGAAGGGAGTATTGATTGATTGTACAAAAAGAAGGTGGCCTATGATCCTTCCCCTGCTTGACTCTCAACATCCAGCCACGGTGCTGAGATGTTCTTTGGGTAACTTGACGAGACTCTTAGAAATCACGAGTGGGGGCAGCTCACTGAGAACAGGGCTCCATGCTCTTCAAACACTCCCCCCCCACCCGAAAGCTCAAAGATGCAAACCAGCTTGTGCTCACCATATAGACTGAGGGATGCTCTCCATGTCATTTGCAGACACAAACCAGAAAGGAAACCCTTGCCATGACTCATTGGGCCCCCTCAGGTCCAGCATATTGTCTGCTCTATAAACAGCTCTAGACTTGAACTACACCTTCAAGCATGCTCAATCAAAGGGCAATGTCTCATGTAGAAAACAGGTCCATCTGGGCCTGGTGGGGAAGCCCTGTCATGCCAAATACTCTAAAAGTTGAAGCAAAAGGATTGCAAGCCCAGGGCCAACTTGGGCAACTTATTAAGACCTTGCCTCAACATAAAAAACAGAGAGACAGAGATATGATTCAGCATGACAATCTGAGCTTGGTTTCTGAAAACTCACTGTGGAAAGAAAGAACTGACTCCTCAAGGTTGTCCTCTGACTACCACCTCCAACCCCTACCATGTCTCTCCTACCCCCTCTCAAATCAGTGGCCTCTTCTTCATTGAATATACATATACATATACACATACATTCATATATACATATCATAATATGTGTATATTATGCAAATACAACCTGCTGAATGTGATTTTATTGCTTGTGTATACATGGTTTCCAGGCTGACCCCTTTGCATTGGGTAACCAATTAGAGAGCTCATCACTGGGAGAGACTAATTCTTCCTGTCTCAGCTGTCTTTAGTTGCCTGCAGCTCTTTATCTGGAGATAGAGCCCTTGAAATTTCTCCCTTTCAAGTGAGCATGTCTATTTATATTGTTACTGTTCGGGACTTGTTTAGGCAGGTGTATTGTTGAGGTATCATGTTGAGGTAGTTTCTCTGTCATTTCTAGGAGATACAATCTCACAGCAGATTGTCTGGCCTCTGGCTTTTTAGATCTTTTCACCTCTTCTTCTAAAATATTTCCTAAGTCTTAGGTGCAAGATTTGCAATGTAGATTTAGCCACTGGGACTGGGATTCCAGAAATCCAGTGATTTCTGCATTGTGTGCAATGCAGTTTTCTGTAATGGTCTCTGCTGTACTGGTGAGAGCCTCACTGGCCTGTAATATATGGATAAGAACTCAGAATGCAGATAGGAATTATGCTGGTCTGGGAAGTTGGCAACAATAGGTTCTCTTCTAAGACCCTGTCCTCAGCAGAGCCCCACATAGTTGGCGAGGTCTCTAGAATCAAGTATGAGTTCCTTCCTGCTGACTGAGCCTTAAGTCTAATTAGAAAACTGTTGGTAACCACCAAGATGTGAGTATTGTACCGTTAGGATTAGCTTTCCGTGTAGGTCAGTGTTGCGATTCGCCGGGATTAATTCTGCTCTTTCTGGTTTGTATAGTACTTTATGGTACTATGAAAACTAGATCCAGCTCAAAACTTCCGAGTCCTGTGTCCAAGGTGTGCAGTGTCTTCTTCAGTAAGATCTTTCTTACCTTCAACCTCTGGGGGTAACCAATAGCAACAGAAATAGCATATATTGTTTGGAAATCACTTGGTCCAACCTGACCAACAAGCTGAATAGAAATACCATGCTTGGTATTGAAGTTTTGTTAGATAGATGGCTCCTGAGGGGAGCATTCCCAACCTAAGTGGCGTAACTTCATTTAAGTTATATATTAATTAATTAAATATATGTCTTAATTATAGATATCATACATATCTTAGTACTGTTAAGATCTCTTAATATGTATATATACTAAGGGATATAAATCATATATATATATACATATCACTTAATATATGTACATATATTGTATATAATTTTAGATAAGTATACAATGTGATTCTTTAAATCTTCATCAAATGTCTTTGATGTCATTTTTCACTCCTCCTCCATCTCCTTCTCTCTGACATCCTCCCACCTCCCATTTAGAGCCCCCTCCCTGTTTTCCCAAATTTCCCCTCTATATCACCCATCTCCTGATATTCCCTTCTCTAGCCTGCCCTCCACAACCCCTTTTTACTTTCCTGATTTCTATAGTTATTCCAGTTATATGCACTCATCTAAGGATCTGTAGCTAGGAACCACAGATGAGAGGGAATATATGGCTTTTCCCCTCTATGTCCAGGTTACCTCGGGCAATATAATCATTTCTAGTTCCATCCTTTTGCCTTTGAAATTCATGATTGAGTTTTCTTTACAGCTGAGTAGTATTCCACTGTGTGGAATACTATACCACACTTTTGTTGTCCATTCACTGGCTGTAAGGTGTTTATATTGCTTCAGTTTTCTGGCTACTGTTAATAGGATGGCAAAGAACACGACTGAGCAAGTATCTATGGAATAGGATGTCAGGTCCTTTGAGCATCTGCCAAGGGGAGGCACAGCTGAGTCACACTGCAGATTTATTTTTAGCTTTTGACTGTTCTCCACACTGATCTCCAGAGTGGCTGGACCAGTTTGCATTCTCACCAACTGTGAGTAAGAATTCCCCTTTTGCCACAACCTCAACAACATCTGTTGTCAGGGTTTGTTTGTTTGTTTGTTTAATCTTAGCGAGTCTGGCTGGGTTGAAATGAAACCTCAATGTTGGATCAGCTTGCACTCAATTGTTAAAGAAGTGGAACACATTTTGAGATACTTCTTAGCCATTGTTATTTCTTCTATTGAGAATCCTCTGCCTCGACCCATAACCCACTTGAAGGATCTGTGGCTCTGTTTCTTGAGGTTTGGTTGGTTGGTTTTGTACAGTATGGATACTAATCCTATGATTATTATAGTCAGATATAGAGTTGACAGAGATTACTTCCTGCTGTGTGGGTTTCTCATTCACTGAGTTGATTGTTTCTTTAGCTTTTTAGTTTGATTGGGACCCACTTGTCGATTGTTAACCTTAATTCCTGGACAAAATAAGTCCTCGGAAGTTCCCTTCCTTCATTGATAGCCTGTAGGAAACTGCCTACACCTGTCCTAGCCACTTGAGTGTTTAAAGCCATTGGGGTTTTAAAATTTGAGATATTTGATCCCCTTGGACTTAATTTTTGTGCAGGGTGAGAGATATGGATCTTGCCCATTGAGCAATCTCACCAGTCCCTATTAAAATATTTTTAAGTACAAAGACTGGACAGTGATTTAGTTAACTCAGTGATAGCACACTTGCCTTGGATACAGGAGAGCCATCCCTGATACAGAGAAAGAGGAAGATTAAAAGAGACCAAAAGAAACAAGCCAACACAAATTAAATGAACTGGAGACCATGTGAGGAGGAAAACCAACCTAAGCCATATGCTCAGCAGAGTAGAGGGGGTGTGGCCTCCCTTTATTGACGTAGTGTGGTGGACAAGCAATCCACAGCACAGGCAATCTTATGAACTGGAGAATACAGTTTTAATACCTTTTTAATCCTATAGGTTAAAGGAAATTTCCTGGAAGCAGAATAGAATAGCAAAAAGAAAGATACTAAGAGATAACAATGTAGATGCTGACCAACTCCAGGGATCCAAGGCCCAATAAGGACGCTTTCCAAAGAGAACAGAAAGGGCTGAGAAAATGAGCCAAGGGGGAAAAAACTCAAAAAAGCTGGCCCCAAGGTGAACAGGAGATTACTAGTGAGGAAGGGAGAGTAGCATAGATGTCAAGAAAACCATGAAGTATTTTAGTAAAAATAAAATCTTTTAAAATAAAATCTTGAAAAATAGGCAGAACCAAAATCTAGAAAAGAGAAATTCTAAAAAACCAAATTTGTTTTGAGATAAAATCTCACTGTGTAGCACTGGCTAGCCTGAAACTTAGTATATAGTCCAAGCTGACCTCAAACTCACAGACATGTGTGTGCCTAAGTGTACATATGTGCACAATTCCTTGAAAGGTCTGAAGAGGATGTAGGAGCCCCTGAGAGTGAAATTACGGGTGGTTGTAAGCCACTAAGTGGGTGCTGGGAACCCAACACAGGTATCTGTTGAGATATCTCTCCAGGTCTCCTAATATTAAAAAAAAAAACAAAACAAAATTTAAGAGTCATAGACTACAAAAACCTGTTCGTGATGATTAAAGTTCCTTAGAGTCAAGTTCCCTCCTCTCACCCATTCTCAGGAGTCTTCTAGAAAACACAATTCTTGTAGATCGTACAAGAGGGTTAGTGGTTTCATAAACAGGGGATCTGTGCAGAAAACAGACAAAGCGAGGGGGCGGTGCTGCTGCTTAGAGACGGCGGGAGCCCCTTTGCCATGGCTGCCGGACCGATCTCCGAACGGAATCAGGATGCCACGGTGTACGTGGGCGGTCTGGACGAGAAAGTGAGTGAGCCGCTGCTGTGGGAGCTCTTTCTCCAGGCAGGGCCAGTGGTCAACACCCACATGCCAAAGGACAGAGTCACTGGCCAGCACCAGGGCTATGGCTTTGTTGAATTCCTGAGCGAGGAAGATGCCGACTATGCCATTAAGATTATGAACATGATCAAACTCTATGGAAAGCCAATACGGGTGAACAAGGCCTCAGCTCACAACAAAAACCTGGATGTGGGAGCCAACATTTTCATTGGAAATCTGGACCCAGAAATTGATGAAAAGCTGCTTTACGATACTTTCAGAGCCTTTGGAGTCATCCTACAGACCCCCAAGATCATGTGGGACCCTGACACAGGCAACTCCAAGGGTTACTCCTTCATTAATTTTGCCTCCTTCGATGCTTCGGATGCAGCAATTGAGGCCATGAACGGGCAGTACCTGTGTAACCGTCCTATCACTGTGTCTTATGCCTTCAAGAAGGACTCTAAGGGTGAACGCCATGGCTCAGCAGCTGAAAGACTCCTGGCAGCCCAGAACCCGCTGTCCCAGGCTGACCGCCCTCATCAGCTGTTTGCCGATGCACCCCCTCCGCCCTCTGCCCCCAATCCCGTGGTTTCATCCCTGGGTTCTGGGCTTCCTCCACCAGGCATGCCGCCTCCTGGCTCTTTTCCACCTCCAGTGCCACCTCCTGGGGCCCTCCCTCCTGGGATTCCCCCAGCCATGCCCCCACCACCTATGCCACCTGGGGCTGGAGGACATGGCCCCCCAGCAGCAGGGACTCCAGGGGCTGGACATCCCGGTCACGGACACTCACATCCTCACCCGTTCCCACCAGGTGGGATGCCCCATCCAGGGATGTCCCAGATGCAGCTGGCCCACCATGGCCCCCATGGCCTAGGACACCCCCATGCTGGGCCTCCGGGCTCTGGGGGGCAGCCACCACCTCGGCCACCTCCTGGAATGCCTCATCCTGGACCTCCTCCAATGGGCATGCCCCCCCCCCGAGGGCCTCCTTTTGGATCTCCCATGGGTCACCCAGATCCCATGCCTCCACACGGCATGCGTGGGCCTCCTCCATTGATGCCCCCTCATGGATACACGGGTCCTCCAAGACCCCCTCCCTATGGCTACCAGCGGGGGCCCCTCCCGCCACCCAGACCCACTCCACGGCCCCCAGTTCCACCTCGTGGTCCTCTTCGGGGCCCACTTCCTCAGTAAATTGCCATCCTTTGTCTCCTCCTTTTATCCTCCCTTTATCTTCATTTCTTGGACCAATCAGAGATGCTGTAGCTTGTCAAGGCTAATGTACTGACCCTTCTCAGTAACTCTGTCCCCATTCCAATGTCATGTTTTCCACTGGGGATTTTTCTTCATTTTTATTTTAAAATGTTGGTCCTAATTTCTTTACACGTGTATAGAAAAATAAAACTATGCTTCTTGTTTGTTAAAAAAAAAAAAAAAAAGAAAGAAAGAAAGAAAACAGACAAAGCTTCCAGGGAGAGGATGAGTTAGGGATGCTACAGGTTCCGGACTGGGTGTGGAGAACAGCTCTCCACAGGGTCCTGGAGGGAGCCAGGCCTACAGGGGAGCACAGGCTCCTGGTGTAGCCGTCGTGGTGACTGAGTGGTAGGAAGACCTCCTTCCTGCACCAGTGTCTGAGCCAGAAAAGGTACATTAAGCAAATTCAGTAACCATTGATTAACTCCAGGAAACCAAGTGTATCAGGCTAGGGGAAAGCTTCATGCAGTCAAGACTCAGCTGCTGCAGCCATAAGTCAGGACAAGGAGGGGCAGTCTGAGCATCAAGAGTGCCGCAGACTCACTTCCCTGTCCTGTGGGAGAGAGATGAGCCATCAACAGATGGGACAGTGTCTACAGACACTAGCTTGGGGTGTAAAGGACAAAGTGTTTGAGGGGAATCCTCATCCTGAACTGGAGAGGTAAAAATTTTTTATTCTATCTAAAACCAGGAGCAAGAAGATTCCAGAAAGAGACTTGCATTCATCAGAAACTTTGTAATGTTGTGTATGAAGATTGTCTTGTTAAAAATAAGGATTGGTGAACCTGGAGCTGGGACGAGGGTTCAGTCAGGAAAGTGCTTGCCACACGGGCATGAAAACCTGAATTTTGGATGCCCAGAACTAATATAAAATCTGGGTACAGCAATGTGCACCTGTAATCTCATCACCAAGAAGGCAGAAGCAGGAGGATTTGGGAGTTTCTTCTTTAGTTAGTCAGACAGTCATCACAAATTGATGATCTCCAGGTCTCTTACTTCAGTAAGAGTAAGTCTATTACTTCAGTCTCAAAAGAGTAAGGTCGAAGGTGATTGAGGAAGACCTCCAGCTTTAACCTCTGTCCTCCAGGCACACACACACACATGTACATATGCACACACATGCATGAACACCCCACCCACAAAATAAGTATTGGTTTGGACAACATCATTCAAATGGAGGAAAACTGAATCTGGTTCTAAGGACAAGAATTCTTCAAACCCTTGGTTGCAGGGTTCAGAGTTCTGAAGACGATGATTAGTTATCGATGGTGCATAAGCATGGGCTGAGAAGTTTGTGGGTAGAAACAAGGAGACCTGAGATGGTGCTGGATAGCTAAAAGCATCCAAGAGGATAGTATGTACAAGGCAGGCAGAGAGGATGGGATTTATCCTCTATGATGAGTGTGCCTTGGGATCACATGGGTCATGGTCTGGTCAATGTTTTAGAGTGTTCATTTTTTTTCCAGCACTACAGAGGCTGGAGGTCAACAGGTGGAAGGCAGATGGCAGAGGAAGAGGGTGTGGCACTCCTCCAGGTGTGAGGATAATTCGTTCTCAGCAGCAGCAGCAGCAGCAGGACAAGTCAATGACCACAGCTACAGAAGAGTCTGGGAACAGCAGAATGGAATTGACCATCCTGAGCAGCATATGCTGAAGGCAGCTTGGTGCTGCACAGTGTCTCTGTCCCCCCACTATGCAAGCAAGAGCAGGAAATATCTTTTCTTTTGGTCAATAAAGTCATGTGGGACCAGAATTAGGGCCCTGAGCTCTGGGTAGGCATCGCTGAAGGTGTGGCAGGGTAGGATCTGTCTTCAGTCACTGGAGGTTTTCTCCTGGCAACAGACATGTAAGGACTACATGAAAAATATCATGAAAATTCCTTTGGGAGAACTAGGAACTGGGCATGGATTTGAAGAGAAAGTAACCCTTGGGAAAACTTTGAGGAATGAATATGGGGCAACACTAGGCAGAATAGATGGAACAACATGGAGACTGGAGATTGGGAAGCTTGTAGGAAACAAGACAGACAGACAGACAGACAGGCCTCGGGGAGGTGGGGTACAAGGCACAGAGTAGAAATAAGCTAATGATACAGAAGATATGTAGGAAGAACTGGAAAGGCTTTAAAATGCTAGAATTGAGGTCTATGGATTTTATCCTCATGCAGAGTGATTGGGAGGTTCGAAGGCATGGAAGATGTGGGCAGACTTGCATCTTATAAAATGTAATCAGGGAGCTGAGTGGAGGTTGGATGAGGGGATGAGCTGGAGCAGATGGGAACCATTTGGGATACTTCAGTCATCCAGGTGAGCAACTGGCTAGCTTGTGCCAGTAGTATTGCTGTGAGCCTGGAAGGTTGGCAGGAACAACAGAGATGTGAGCATCGGGGATGAACAGGGCTGTGCTGTGTCAGGATGAAATCTAAGGAATGGTGGTGGATTTTTAGGTCACTTAGGAATGGGGATCTGTGAGACACAGGAGAGAACAAGGAATAGAAGTGAGGGCTCAAGGTCAAAGCTAGGATTATCACAGTCTCCTATTTGAAAAGGTTTGTCCATCTGAGGACACATCAAAAATCCTTTTTATTTCTCCACTGCTAGGCAGAGCACCAAGGGGTCTGCTTTCTTGTGTCCCAGAGACCTGCAACAACGATAACAGATGAGCTCTGGAAGCTTTATTTCATCACCACCCAACACCTTCAGTGCACAAAAACTCCAACCTAGACAACAGCCCTGGCTAATAAATTAGCCGTCTGAAATCAATTATAGCTTGACAAAGTGGTTTTTCTCAGCCTCTTGTCTTCTTAAAAGTTGGAGGGGTAGGAAGAAACACTCCTCACCCAGGGAGAAGCAACTAGCAAAAAGAAGAGAAACGATCATCAAGTTTTTTTCTGCTAGCCATGGCTCTGTGCACAGGCAGAACCTTGATTCCCCAACAGGATGTTATTTCTGAGACCTTAAGAGGGCACAAATAACCAGGCATTTACTTGAATAAGGTCAGTGTTCCTAAGGAACAATTAGTAAGCCAGGGAAAATGTGCCAATAAATGCTGATGGAATTAATACGCCGACAGAGAGTGCATCATTAACTCACTCATTCACAGAAGAGGAGCAAAGATCAATACTTGCAGAACACCCACTGAAGCCAGGGTCAAGAGGCATCTCACCCACATCCACAGAAGTGGATTTTTCTGTCCCTATTTTGCCCAAAAGGAAGTTGAGTCACAGGACTTTAAGTGTCTTGTTCAGAATTGAAACTACTGATCTGCTGAGTTGGAATTCACCTAAGTGTGTTCTGGGGCTAGAAATCTCAGGGTAGAAATGTCCTAATGGTGCAGAACACAGGGAGGTAGAGGCTGAGCGAAGGGAAACTAGAACAAGAAGTATTTCCAGAATGGGAACATGTTTCCCATTGTAATTGGTCTTGAAGAGCAGTTTGGGGGGCGGCTGGGGCACTGCAAAGGGTGGGGGCTATAAAACCGCAGACTTTTCAAGACTAACTTTATAGTTTCCATCTATTCCTGACTTCATTTAAGCCTGAAACATTACTGGGAACATAGTCAGAGCCAAAGCCGGTGCCCCTCCCTCCTCCTTGTGCACCGGCTCGTAAAGATTCTGGGCAGCAGCTGCAGCCATTGAAACGGTTTTCATTTCCTTCCTTTGTGTGAGCTGCAAGGAAGCACAGAAAGAGGGAGTGGGGGTGGGTCTGATAAATGATTCCCCAGGAAGGCAACTTCATAAATGGGATGGAATTAAAATACAAGATGCTCGAAGCCCTCCTACTCGCTCATGGTTAATGCCGAAGTGCGCTGGAGCCTTGGCTTTATTCACTTGACTCTGACGGCTTTGCTTATGAGTTGTAAATCTGCTGGGAGAAAGTGAGTTTGGAGCAACAGACGGCTGCAATGCTTTCTCTAGTTGATGTGCTCAGAAATGGAGTATTCCTGCCAGTTGGGCTCAGCAAATTCTTCTTGAGTGTACAGAGAGCAGACAATATGCGGTTCAGGACCATGGACAGCTCCCTGTCCCAGGCGCCTGCTCTGGCTAACAGGGCTGTTTCAGGACCTCGGACAGGACTTTTCTCAGCCACTGATGATCTAATCTGGAAGTCCTAGCTAGGGAAGACAGAGAGGGTTAGCTGGAGAAGGTCTCCAGTCTTGGTTGCTCTTAGGCTGATGGAGCCTGGCACGGATAACAGAATGAGTTAACGACAGATGGTACAAAGGGATGCATTTCATGAAATAAAAATGGTAACTTCTCACACCTACAAGGCCAAGCGCAATGGACAATACTGTACACAGCTTCTGCCACACGTTCCTAACAATACACCATAAGGCAGGCTGACCCATTTCTGAATTTGAAGGTCAACTTGAGCTCACATCCTTGAAAAGGTCACTCAGAGAATCAGGAGCAATGCCAGAGTCACAGCATGCTCTCCCAGAAGATAAGGACCAAATTGGAGGTGGGGCTGGTAGGAAGTCTGGCTTAAGACACCACTGTCTTCTCTGCTATTTCATTAATAACGTTAATGAAAACACACACTCTCTCTCTAAGACACAAATTCCAATCATGTCACTTCTCCAGTTTTAAATCCTTTAAGTGTTGGTTCCCTATGACCACAGGAAAAAGGGAAAACATTTTAAAAGACATTCAAAGCTTTTCTAAGCCTTACCAGCCCGCTTTGCCAGCACCAACTCTTGGCACTTTTTCCCAAATACCTCAGCTTTCAGGGCCAGGGTAGTGGTGCCAGAGAGTCCTGTCCGGTGGCTTGGTGCACTCACTGTCCTCTTGTCTGCAGGGATCTTCCGACCCTAGCTGAGGGTGTGTGATAAACAGACTCTGTCTCTTAACCAAGCTTCACCACCAATATCTCAGCCTCCATGAGGCTTACACCAGCCCAACAGGCAGAGCTTAATATTCTGTTCAGTGTTTGCACACGGCTTTGTTTTAACCTCAATTATCACATTTATCACACTATAGTCTAATTATTTGGGCACATTACTTTCTTCCCAACTAAGCTGTGAGCACCTCCAGGGCAGAGACTCCAGCAGATTTCTCTCTGTTTACCCTGCCAATACTGAGATGCAAACGCTCACAGGGTGTGCTTCTAAAGAGAACCTGGGCCCAGAAGAGATAGTTTGCCAAAGTAAAATGATGGCAGGAGCCATTGCTCTTTAATGAGGCACCTCACAAATGCCCAAGGAGCTTGGAATATGTGGGCCTGAAAGAGCATTGACATTCCAGCGGATCTGATACTGGGATGTCCTAAACCACTCCAGAGCTCAGACCATGAGGATCTTGAGCCTGCCTCTGGTAGAATGAAGGTGACCTGGAGTGGTGAATCTTTTGAGTCAGCCCTCTGTCCTGATGTTCTCACTGGTAGTGAGGAGGGAACTCTTGAGCCTCCCATCATATTGATTAACCTTATCAGGGACAGAATTGGCTCTTTCAGTGTGTTTGGATCGTAGGTTATAATGGTTAAGGTTCATCCTACAATTAAGGAAACCTTTACACTCTATTTCCAGAAAGCTGAGAACGCTAGATCTCAACCCTTTACAAAGAGTAACCTGAGAGAGGACTGTGAATGATCACAAGCCTTGGGGACGCAGGCCTAGTATAAGGGGGTTAGAGAAAGCCCCCAGGTTGGGATAGCATATAGCTGGCCTTCCATATCCATGACACTATGTCTTCAGAGTCAACCAACCATGGCTGGATTGGGGCTGTTTTATTTTTTTATGAATCATGCTAACATATATAGATTTTTTGTCTAATAACCCTCTAAACCATACCACATAACCATTACCGAAGCAGAATTTGCATGCCATTAGCTGTTGTAAGTCATCTAAGGCTGATTTAATGTACACAGGGGGGTGTTCATAGCTTAGATACAGATATGATAGCATTTTATACAAGGATAAGAGCATGCACAGGTTTTAGTATTCATAGGCAGTCCTGAGACCAGTCCCTGGGGGATACTAAAGGACATCTGTGTGTACTGAGGCTCAAGTGGGGCTGAAGCATGGAGCAATGGATGCCATCTCCACATGGCAGCTCTCATTTGAAGGCTTTGGGTTCTTCGAAGATTCCCTATCTCCTGCTCAGGTGCAGGCTTCCTAATCTGTAACTCTAAGCAGCCAAAACGCCAACTGAAGTTGTCTCGTTTTAAAGGCAACACTTGGATGAGGTTGGGGACAAAGGGAAGGTTAAGTTCCTTCTATGTCATTAAACCAGCTCCCACTGTCTCAGGGGCCGCTCTAGTACCACCACTTCAAGAATGATATGCCTTAAAGCATATTCCTCTATCATGAGTAGTCTGAGCTGCTAATGAGTGTCTAATTTGGAGAATATTGCAAAATCTCTTAACAATTAGTGCTCAGGGTGTGCTACACCAGATGAAAGAGTTCATTGGAACTGGGGTGCAAGGCTGTCACATTTCATCCCTTCTGCCCCACAAGAGCATAAAAGTCAATTCAACCTCTGTGTTATCCCCATTGCTTGTAGGGGGCTGAGCTGTTTCAAATACTCTTTGGTGTGTGCTTTTTCCAGATCCAACCCTCACAAAGTCCTCTAAGGTAGGGAGGGCAGTAATGTGTTATTACTTCCAGTTCATGAGTAGTGCAATAGAGGCTTGGCCAGAGAGAGCTTGGCCAGAATGAGGGGTTTGGACAGGTTTGCATTCTTGAGATTCAAGCCACTCTCTCGAGGATCAATTTCTGGACATCTTCTAGCTTGGCACACTGCATCTCTATGAAATAACTGGGCTGAATGACTCTTAGGTTTATCCCTAAGCACCTAGCATATGGACCGGAGCACACCAAGCAATCCCAAGTATCAACCAATGAGTGGTGCTCTGTCTTAGGACTGAGAGCTGTCCCCAATCAGTGGACGCCTGTGAATGAAGTACCTGGCTGTGCTTTAGTTCCTCCATCTACAGAATATGGATGCTGGTTGAGGAGACTCACGGAAGCACCTGCCACTTTAGAAAGCCCTGGATTTAGCTTTTGTTCTGTGGTGATCACCGGGAGGGTTCTCAGCGCCATCAAGCCGCAGACTCCATCTGAGCAAGACAGGATGAAGATGTTGTTCCTCCTCAACAGAAAGGTTTCAGCAACATAAAACAATCCCCGAAAGTTGTTTAAAACAGTGCCTGGCTAACTGAAGTGCTGGGCAGAGTCTATCTCTTTGGAGCCTGTGGAAAACACACAGGGAAGGGGTCCCAAGGCCTGTCTCAATGAAGCTCCACAATTTCACGATCTGTTATGCAGCCCCCAGTTACCTACTGTGTGCTGGCACTCAGAGGACATGGAGATAAATGAGTCCCCCAGTCTCCCACAGGTCGACGAGGACAGATAAGCAACAGGCACAAACAGACTCATCCTTCTCTCATTTGGCTCCTCAACGGAGCAACTGAACTGCAGAGATTGGAAGGGAAAAAAATAGGGATGAAGGAGGAGAGGGAGGGAGATGCAAGGCCATATCAGCTTTGCAAAAGAGGATGTTTCAAGTGGAATGCGGGGCTAATTTAAATCCCAAAATGACTGATGTATTTTCCATGGTGTTTTATTAATCAGCCCCAGACGGAGCACAATTTGCAAATTTCATGTGGCAGCTATTAAACATTTTCTCCTACGTAAGTAAATGAAAGGGATTTACTAATTCCAGCAGACACTTGGTGAATGGCTGATGGGAACACACACTCCAACACCGGCGGACACTGAAGTGCTCAAGATGGGAAGCAACAGTCAGATTCTAGCACTAAGCCTACATGCTTAGAGCCCCAGAAGACCCGACGAGTACTGATTCAGTTATCAAGGATGGTGCTTGTTTAGGCAAAGATTCCAGATGGAGAAGGGACTGTCCTGTAGGGAAACATGAGGAAATAAAGCAATTTGATAATGCCCTGGGGCTGTTGGCCTCTTTCTGCTACCACAGCCTACCCTGTCCTGGGCATTCTGGGACATCCAAGCAGGTCTCTTGATAGGCAGAGGAAGTAACATATTTCTAGATCTCCTTCTGCTCTTTCTTAAGATAGCCATCTGGAAGACTCCTACCCTTGGGGCTATGTTTTTGCCAAATGTTCTTCAAAGTTTACACCTTGCAAAGATCCAAGGTTTTGGATTTTTACTATTGTTCACAGTCAGTGATATCCATCAATGAGTATTGATTAATTTCATTCAGTGTGGGAGAAATTAGAAGCACAGAGAATAAAGTGTGCTGAGTCATAGCATGTGACAGATGTGGGAGAGGTGACAAAATCAAGATACTGGGTCACATGACCCCACACTCCTACTGGTAGGACCTGGGAACCCCAGCATCTTGGAAAATGGCAGAGAGATGACTTGATGTCTCATGGTGCAGCTCTATAGCTGTATCCCTCTCTGGGTGTCGGTTTACTTACCTGTAAAATGAGAGCCTTGGCATTAGCTCCACTCTGGAAAGAAGACCCTAAACCATATTCATCTTCCCCTCAGTGGGGGAATGTTTTTCTAGGAAGAAAAGAGAAGCCTCAGGAGACTAGGGCTGGTTAGTGATACCAGATATGTCTCCTAGCCATTGTGGGCAGAGAGGCTTGCCCTCCTATTGAAGGATCCTCATACCCAGAGCCCACTCACACTGTGGGATGTGATGTCTTCTGTTATTTTCCATATCCTTAGCCTTGAACCAAATCCTCTCTGTAACCCCGCAGGCAGCTGTGTACTGCACATTTGCACCGTGCAGTCTCTGCCTGGCTCTGAGGATGTGGTGGGAACCAGATGTGCCCTCTGCTCTACATGGCCACCAAGGGGCAGATGTGTTGTGGCCGTGCCAAGGACAGAATCTAACGTTCTTCCCACTAAAACCCATTCATGGCCAACTCCCATTTCTACTTTGTCCACATCAACCATGATGTGCACAGGGCATTTTCTCCTTCCCATCTCTTCCTCAACATTTCTACATAGCAGAGGCTGCCCCTCTGCAAAGCTGTGCTGGCTTCTTCCATTCAGTTAACTCATTTGCACACACAGTCAAACCCCACCCCTTTCATGTGGTTAGTGATACATATGGCCCTGTCTTGCTCATTGTCCCAGAATCCCCAGGTATACAGAAATTCTTGACTGTAGTAAACATTTATTGAGTAAATGTTTTTCTTGTAGAAGCTCATAGCAGGGGTAGCTAAGAGCAGGAGGCAGCATCAATCAGCCCCTAACACCCACAGTTACAGAGGGCATTAAAAAAAACAAAAACAAAAACCTATGTTGCTGTTATGCACTGACATGTGCAAGGCTTTCAGCAATGAATTTCAAAGTGTGCCAGGAAGCCAGTGTTAAAGTTTTATCCCCTTAGGAGACAAATCAAGAATTGAAAAGTGGTGTAGATATGACCCAGATGTTGGGGTCTCTTAGTTAAGTTTACTATTGCTGCGATGACACCCCATGACCACAAGCAACTTGGGGAGGAAAGGGTTTATTTGGCACATGCTTCTACGTCACTGTTCATCACGGAAAGGCATCAAGTCAGGAACTCAAACAGAGCAGAAGGAGACGAAGAGGCCATAGGGGAGTGCTGCTTGCTGTCTTGCTCACCATGGCTTGCTCAGCTTGCTTTTTTATAGAATCCAGGACAACCAGCCCAGAGGTGGCCCCACTCACAAGAAACTGGGCCTTCTCCCATTAATCACTATTTAAGACAATGCCCTACAGGCTTGCCTAAGCCTGATATTATGAAGGCATTTTCTCAACTGAGGTTCCCTCTTCTCAGATGACTATATCTTCTGTCGAGTTGGCATACAGCTAGCCGCCACATAGAGTGACCAGATGAAGAATTTTAAACGGCTATGGTTAGTTCAAGGCTGTAGAAGGGAAAGGACGATGGCATGCAAGAAGAGGTGATAGCCAGGAGCTCAAAGATGGAGATGCTAAGAAACACCAAAGTGCTGGAGAGAAAAAAAATGCTGACTAGTGAAAGATGCCTTGGACAGTTTTATGGTCGGCCAAGTAAGAATCACAGAGCTTAAGTAGTAGTCAATAGAAATCTATGAATGGAAATAAAATAGGGAAAATAAATTTAAAAAAACAGGGGAGACAGGAAAGGAGCAGGAGGAGGGAGGGAGAGAAAGAGAGAGAGAGAATGAAAACAACACCCTATCAAGAACTGTAGACAGCTGGGCATGATGGCACACACCTATAATCTCAGCACTTGGAAGGCTGAGGCAGGAGGATCACACATGTAATTCTAACATGATGTTTCACGATAAACTGAACTATATAGTTAGATTCTGATGTAACATTGAACAAGAAGAAGAAAATGAGAGAACTGAGCAAGAGAAACGTCTGATGCAATAATGATGGTGCTTCCCCATGTTACTGAAAAAGACAGTGTCAGATCCCAGCAGCTCAGGTCCTGGTATAGTCTAAGGCAACTGAAAAAGCCCCAGGCCCAAAGCCCCCATTCTGGGCCACTGCCCTGTGGCCATTACTAGAGACTATGTGAATGTCACCCAACCTGAATGGACTGCTGGGACAGAGTTGCAGAGGAACCTCTCAGAACCAAGATGGCAGTAATAGAAACTTGAGGCTGAGAGTTCTGGTTACAAGCTAAAGAGGGGTTCATCCAGTAGATCTGGGGCCCCTCCACGAATTTCTCACCTCCAGAAAGAAAGGTAGAAGAAATAAGAAGGAAGGAAGAACTTTTGAGCCAGAACAGGGTTCCAAACTGCACATCACATCCTGCTGGAAGTTCCTACCGACTCTGCACTCACTCATGGGTCCTCTGGGTCACATAATTCATATCCCATCATCCATGTCATCAGGGAAAGACAATGTCTGGTCTCACTAGCTTTGATATTGGAGAACGTTCCTAAGTGAGATTCTTCAGCTATAAGAAAGTATCTCCAGATTGCCCCCCACCATAGTACAGCCACCAAACCCAGAAGCTATTGTGGTTGCCAGAAAGTGCTTACTGTTGGAGGCCTGATATGGCTGTCTCCTGAGAGGCTCTGCCAGAGCCTGAAATACAGAGACAGATGCTCACAGGCAACCATTGGACTGAGCTCAGGGATCCCCAATGGAGGAGTTGGAGAAAGGACTGAAGGAGCTGAGGGGTTTTGCAGCCTTATGTAAGGAGCAACAGTGTCAACAGGCCAGAACCCCCCACCCCCAGCTCCCAGGGATTGGACCAGCAACCAAAGAATACACATGGAAGGACCCATGGCACTGGCTGCATATGTGGCAGAAGATGGCCTTGTTGGACATCAGTGGGAGGAGCAGCCCTTGGGCCTGAGGGGTTTCGATGCCCCAATGTAGGGGAATGCCAGGGCAGGAAGACAGGAGTGGCGGGGGGAGCACCCTCAAAGAGCCAGGGGGAAGGGAGATGGAATAGGGGTGTTTCCAGAAAAAATATGTCCAATAAAAAAGAAAGAGGGAGAGAGGGAAAAAGGGAGGGAGGGAGGGAGGGAGGGAGGGAAGGAGGGAGGGAGGGAGGGAGGGAGGAAGGAAGGAAGGAAGGAAGGAAGGAAGGAAGGAAGGAAGGAAGGAAGGAAGGAAGGAAGGAAGGAAGGAAGGGAGGAAGAAAGGAAGGAAGGAAGGAAGGAAGGAAGGAAGGAAGGAAAAGAAGGATCTCCATGTTTGGTACCCACAGTTACATCACCCCTAAAGAGCTTTAAGGCATGTGCTCTTGACTCCCTTGGACACATCTATGGCTCTTTACAAAAATCTATATAAAATCTATACAAAAAGGACCCATGTATTCTTGTGTCCAAGTTTAAACCCAGTGTTCACAGCACTCTTCAAAATGCACCCTTTGGAGCTGCTTGCTGTGTGGAACTGGTGTGAGATGTCTCTGCCATTCACCCCAGGAAGATGCTGCAAGACTGCCCCCACCTCACAGAGTTGACCTTGGAGGTAGAAGTGGCCTGGGGAGCCCACGCAGAGCCCATGCAAGAGGCTTGCCTGCCTCTCTTTCTGCTTGCCCTAGATTCCCTGGCTTCCTGGTGAACTTATGTCTCACTGAGGAAGTCTAGCTACAGACACGGGCTACTTCTTCGAGATGCAGTTCCCTGTTTGTTTGGCTTTTTTTTTTTTTAACTTTGTTGGGTGTCACATTTTTACAGAAAGAGCACTCTGTGCCAAACACAAATTCAGATTCATGCATTATTTACCAGCTAATATCACAAATGCTGTGTGTATACAAACCAACCCTCTTCCACCCTTGCCCTGACTGCTCAAATGAGCCAAGAGAATAGCAGATCTACATGTTCTACACAACGGGGTCAGGCTCATCACCCTGGTCCCCCTTCTGTAGCCAAGACGGTGTCGTCGCAGAGGTACGTAGACTGGCTCGTCACCAGCTGGTCGAGTTACAGTGAACAATGGACAGTGGATCCTTGCTGCTCACTAGGCTGAAGACATTCCTCTGCCTTTCAGAGCTTCTCTCCCCAAGTCATGCTTCAAAGTGTGTTCCATTTTTCCTGTTAGCTACTTTCTGCTGCTGGGAAGCGTCAGCGTATTTGCTCAGAGGCCTGGCTCATTCCTGCACCCCTCCCTGCAGCCCTCCTTACAGCACTGCTTGAAGCCCCCATTCATCTCTCCCTTCATTCTTCCATGCATCCTTCCATGCATCTCTTCTTCCCTGCCCTTCACTGCTTGTCCCAGATGTTCTTGGCTCTTTTCACCTGTTAGCTCTTGACATCCGTCATTACAGCTTCTGTCTGGTGCCATCTGACCTCTCTCTACAAACGCCTTTCTGGTGGGAAGCCTAGAAAGAGTTGAGGAGAGGCCAGGTCCCAATGTGTCAGGCCTAGAAAGTTGGCCGAGGGGGAGAGAGAACAAGTCTCTCAAGCATCAGTGTGGGGGCAACGTTGTGCTGACCCATTTATTAAAGTAGTGGAGCTGTCGTGTGTGAAATCTACTGACAGAGTTGGGAAGTCTATCTTATTTAGGACACAGTGGGTCCGATGGGAGAACTTGGGAGAGGTCACGACAGAGGTAGGTAAGAAGTGTGTATACACGGACTCTTGTGGGTGGAGAGGTGGCGGATGGGGACTGCTGCGGATCCTCATTCCTCAGCGTGTGCTGATCTGATTCAAGAAAGTCAGGAGCCAGAGGGGGTAGAAACGCCCCTGATTGACAAGCCCTCCAAGTCACTGGAAGCCACTCTTCTCCTTCTCCAAATGGAAGTCATAAAACCTGCCTGCTGGCAGAGTCTTGGCGAACACACTCTGACAAAGGCCAAGGAGGCACATCATTGCAGGGTTCTGGGGAGGTAGTCACATTATTCACAAAAGGCATTTCCATATGCCTCTGTGAGGACTCAATTTCCCTTGCCTCCTCAGGGAATCCACTTACGGGAACACATTTGCGCCTGATTGCAGAGACCACTGCTGATAGTCCCTGGCCTGTCCCTGTAGTTCTTATCACCTTTCCAAAACAACTAGGATCTGGGTTGTTTACCCAGCTTCCTCAGGCCCTTCCCCACACTGCACTACCATCCCAGCCCAGATTGGCATAAGGGTACCAGCCCTCCCGAGGCCTCTGCCCTATCCTATCCCATTTGAGCCTCATTTCTCTTCTGTGCCGTGATCCCTAACTCTGGCTGAGGTCTGCTCAAAGTCTTCAAATCCCCTCCTGGACCCACCACTCTCATCCTCACAGAAGCATGCATGTCCCCTCCAGACCCTCTTATCCACCAGGTGCTGTTAAGTCACTAGAGTCCTTATGTGCCCTCTTCCACCTCACTGTACCCTGCAGATAGCACCACATGACTTGCCCACTGGGGAGATCCTTCCTTGGGACTATCTACCTGTGGGCGATAACAGCATCATCTCACTGGCTCCATCCTGTGTGCTGTGGCCTGGTAAATTCTTGAAGCCCTGCCTTCCAGGAGCTTGCTAGGAGAGGACAGTGGACACAGGAGAGTGCATCCATCCTGCATCTTCTATCTCCATGCCAACAGCTAGGACTTGGACTCCACCGCATCACCTCGGATTCCCTTTTACTCAACACTCCCCCCTCCATCTTTGAGCCCTCCTATGGTATGGACAACTATGGTGACCTCAGCCTGTAACACAGGAAACAAGTATAAGCCAGTCTTCAAGACTCACATGTCAGATCTGCTCTAGACACTAAGGACCTAAGGTCCCATTCCCAGAGCAAGGCTCTGCCTCTTTCTCACAGTTGGACCAGCTGCATCTTGCTCCGCTACCGCGGTGTCACCCTGGCTCACTGGGTGTGACATTGCCACTCTTCACCAGGCCAGCTCTGGACTTTTCTGACAAAGCCCTGTCTGTGGGGAGTCTGCTGACACCCTCTCTTCTGTCTCCCAAGGCACCCCAATCTTTCAAATTTCCCAGAATGCCTGAGGTGAGATACAATGTATCTTGCTCCCCAGCCTCCATCTTGTGGCAGAGTGTTCCAGATGACTCCAATAGGGCTGTCACAGACAGCCACCAGTCTGCTCAAGGTTCTCTGGAAAGCCTTATTCTAGAGTTCTTGGAGACCCCTGCAGGAGTGAGGGGTCTTGGGTAGAGACACAATTCTTCCTGTGGGATCATCAGATTGTCCTGTTATGGAGGTAAGAGATTGGACGAACTATAAACTGTTCTGTCCTCTCCTGCCCTGATCTTCCTCTCCTACACCATGAACTCAGCTTCTGGGCTCTCAAAACCCAGACAAAGGGAACAACCTGTTGGGAAACCCCATTCTACAAAAGCTGCCCTCCTGAATTAAGGGGGAACAAGAGAAGGCCCAGTCTAGAGACTATGGCTGAGTGGCTCTCTCCTCACATCTGTGTGTTTGCTGCAGGGCCACATTCTGAGGATGAAGATACCAAAGGAGGTTGGGGTTCCTCCTCCTGTGACAAGCCGAGCATTAGGAAAGGACAGACAGCAGAGACCTGAGGCTACCTCTGGAGGATACTCTCAATGATGAGCTGAGTCACCATGAAAATGCATACCATGGCCATTAACACCATGCCCTTTGCTTCACATGACTCTGCAGATGTGGCCTGTAACCGAGGGGCTCCCCAGAGTAGGGAAGGCTGCCTGTATTGGCTGATGAGGCCTGAGGCATAAGTGGTTTCGTTGAGAGCAGGGTGATTGGGCCAGACCTATGGAAACAAAGTCTGAGTCACCCTAGGGCCTTGTCTCTTCAACCTCTCATATTGCTCACTGTACATACGCTGCATGGATCCCTAACTCTCTTATACTGCACACTCCAGTCCTCTACACTGCCATTAGGAACTGGACTGTGTCTCCCTGAAATTCCCATTATCAGGGTATAACCCCAGTACCTCTGTGATAGACAGTCTCGGTGTCAACTTGACTACATCTGGAACTGACTAAAACCCAAGCAGCTGGGATTTTTCTTAATTAGATCATTGGAAGTGAGAAGAGCCCATCTTTAAGCTGGGCCACACCTTCTGCTGGCAGCCTATTAAAAAAGGCATGAAAAAGGGAAAGTTGCTCTCTTTGCCTACTTGCTCTCACTCTCACTAGAAAGTTTTCCTTCACTGGCACTAGGGCCAGCTTCTTCAGGATTCTTGCGTAGACTGAAGACCAGCTGAGACATCTAGCCTCATGGACTGACATCTACTGGACTGGTGGACCTTCTGTTGGTAGACAGCCACTATTGGATTTGCTGGGATGTAGCCTATAAATCATGTGTGTGTGTGTACATATACATAGTATATAATACATAATTATAATATATAATATATAATATATAACATATAACATATAGCCTATAGCATATAACATATAATAGGTGTGTATACATATACATACACACACATATGAAATTCAAACACAATAGCTATCCTGTGCTTAAGCTGTCCAATGTGCGTTACTTTCTTATGCTAGCTCTAGAACACCTGTGCTTCTGGCCATGGGCATCATGGAGAGTTCCAGAAAGCCCCTGGAAGAAGCCTCTAGAGGATCAGAGAGTTTCCCCTGCAGGCCGCCAGAGCGAAGGAGAGTGGGGCCCAGCATGTATAGACACGCTCCCCTCCTTTCCTAGGAGGCCACTCTAAAGCTCAGCACACTGTGCTTGCCCTGGAGCCCTGACCTTGGAGCTCCAGACATCACCATGATGAGCCTCTCCACAATGCCACAACACTGGTGTGCCCTGTATCTGGCACTCTTCCCATCGTCCTTGCTCCTGGGGGATACCTCAGAAAACCGCACTCCTGCATGGACCCAGTGCTCTCTGCCACTCCGGGACCTGGCATCCTAGGAGAATATAGCTGAGGCCTCTAACCTTCAGAGGAAAGGGAGACTCTGGTGGCTATGTCAGCTGAAGGAGATGAGGATGTGGAACTTCACCGCCAGCTGCTTTAGGGAACTTGAGACTCGGGAGCACAGCTGTGTTTTTGTCTGTTGTGGCTAGGGACAGGTCATGACATGTACTTTCCTGTCTTAACAAAAGGAAGGCTCCCAGGAAACAGGGGCCAAATGAGATGCAGGCCTGTGGGATAACAGAGTCTTATTCGGGCTAAGAATATAAAGGAAAACCTTTCTTCCCATTCAAGGTCTGTGTTACCCCCATAGTGGGGATGTGCAAAAACAAGACAGGATGTACTCCCACAGTCTGGGGTCCTTAAAAGGGGGTGTAAAGAAAGTAGACAGGGTATACTTGCACAGTTTGGGATAACTCTGAGGCTCAAGGGTAGGAGAAGATTGCCTGTGTTGATTTTGTGGGTGGATTTGATACATCCTTAGATTCTTGAAATATGTTACTTTAACTCTTACATACACAAGACTATAATGTACATCATTGATTTAATGATGGTTCGTTGAGAGAAAAAGAAGAACTGGAAGTTGAATATACACACCTCAAATGTTTTACTGCAGGGGCCCTGATGCTTGCCCCCTTACTGATGCTTCTAGGCACGGAAGACGTCACAGTCCCAGCATCCACACAGCCCCTTCTGCAGTGGACACTACTCACAGAATCAGATAGAAGGTGGCAGTCACATGCACTCAACCTTCTGTGGGCACAATAATACTCGCAAAGGGAGACTGGAGTTCCCCTGTCCCCCTCACTTGGTTACACTTGAGTATTCTTCCTCCTCCATAAGAAAGGCCTAGGGGCCAGGGAAATGGCTCCGTAGACAGAGCACCTGGCACAAAAGCCTAGCAACCCAAGTTCAGTCCCTGGAATCCACATAAAGGTGGAAGGAGAGAAATGACACCAGGAAGTTGTTCTCTGACCTCCACATATATGCTGCAGTATCCCACCCCCCACATAACATACACACACAATAATAATAATAATAAATAATAATAATAATAATAATAATAATAATAAATGAAAGCCTTTTTAAAGAGAAATGGTGAAATCCCTCTCTGTGTGGTCAGTAACCAAGTGACAGTCCCAGAGGGCAGAGGCTTCTGGAGGACTTGGGCTGGCCTATGCCACCTATAACAAGTGTCCACCTCACTGTTGCCTAACCATACATAGAGATATGCTATGTCTCTATTCCTGTGAGCAAGAGTCCTGGTGGGTGTGGGTAGCTACTCTACTGGAGCTTCACGGGCTGCCTGCCCGTGGTCTTGGTTAGAATCTAGGTCCTCTCTCAAGTCCATTTGGCTTGAGATAACTCAGTGCCCTGTGACTGAAGGACTGGAATCCCCCCATTTGACACCTGTAGAGGCAGTTCTTAACAGGGCTGATACCCTTCCTCCAGCTGGCTGGAAAGGCTTTATAACCTAGGTATACACAGCACTCATGTAGCCATGTGATTTTCCCACTTGACAAAACTCATTGAGGAACTTAATGGATGGCATTGTACCCTGGTTCCCACTGCCTCCTAAGGCAGATACATCACAGAGAAGCAGTGGAGGGGCTAAAACAGTCTATGTGGTGATGGAATAGAGTCACAGA
This sequence comes from Mus musculus, assembly GCF_000001635.26. Classification (NCBI taxonomy): domain Eukaryota; kingdom Metazoa; phylum Chordata; class Mammalia; order Rodentia; family Muridae; genus Mus; species Mus musculus. The sequence goes on along the minus strand of NC_000081.6, from coordinate 74,062,320 downwards.
CGCGGACACAGTCGCAGACACACTCCTGGGTTGGAGTATCTAGCAGCAACAGTACCCCAGCTGCAATTAGTGGCCAAGTACCCAGAGCTTGGTTTCTAGAACCATCTCTGTAAGAGGAAGTGAAGTTCTTTCCAAGACAGTTGAGACGGGGACTGAGGAGGAGGTGTATAAGACAAGCCTAAAGCACAGTGTTTTTAGAGTATAGGGAGGATCCTGATGAAGGTACCACACAGAGCCTTCCAGACTGCAGTGACGAGCTGAAGGAATTCCTTGTGACAGGGCCAGTGCAGCCTGAGTGGCTGTAAATAAATGGTGTTAGCATGGATGTGACCCAAATCTAAAGGCGACATTCGTGCTCTGCAGAGCTGTCACAGATTGAATAAGAAAAGTGGAGGGAAAGAAGCAGAGTCCCTATGCCAGAGAATTTCACATGCTTCCATGTTTCCTGCAGCCCAAGCAGGTGATCTACTCCTCAAGTGTAGGGGGGTGGGGAGGCAGGTCTGAACTGGGGGCAAAGAAAGGGAGGGAGCGTGGCTTTACAGCAATAAACACCAGCACAACCCAAGAACCAAGGGCAACCCCACCAGCCAATGGCTTCTTGCGAGTATGAGGTTTGAACATGTATTCCCAAAGTCATATGCTGATTCCCAGGCCCCCGGGGATGGGGGCACAATTTCTCTCTTGACTCTCCTGAGGTTGAGGGCTCATAGCCACTCCACCAAGAATTCAAGTGCACGAATTCAAACCTTTACCTCAACGCGTGTCACGGAAGGCAAAGAAGAAATGATCTGCAAGATAAAATTAGATGTCTATCTCACAGCAAACACAGAAATAAATTCCAGATGGACGGAAAACTTGTACGTGAAATGCAAAACTGTAAGGCATTCTGTGAAAAGCTGGGAGAATGTTTCCCACATTATCTCAAGAGGGGCATGACAATAGACAGAATGGTTTCAAAAGCTGAGTAGGGGTGGTGCCAGGGGCAGGATGAAGCAGGTGGTACACAGGTGGGGAGTGGAGTGGTCCACACAGGCACTTAGAGATAAAGTGAAACAGAACGGCAGCATCCATCACATCCATCCATTGACAAGGGCTCAGAAAACTGATACACCTGACCGTTGGCATGGATGTGGAGAAACGGGACCACTACCACCAGGCAGATCCCTGCTATGCAGAAATCACTCCTGGTCTCTCACCAAGATGTCTAGTAACACCTCCAGGTGAGTTCTCGCAGTCATTCGATTACTCTCCTGTGTAATCAAGCTACATACCGTGATTTGTCATAGCAGAAATCCCTACCCAAGAAAGGACACTAGTTGAGGAAACAGATTTTTATCCGTAATGGGGTCCTCTAGCTAAGCTAGAAGTGACTTTGGTGTGTTGTCTAAGGTAAGCTCCCAAAACAATGTCAGAGGGGGAGGTGAGGGCCAAAGACTTGTTGGGGTGATTCCAGATGTGCATGTGTTTTGATGCCCAGAATAGCGTTGATTTTTACTTCTTTTATTATGACCATAATATAGTTATATCATCTTCCCGTTCCCTTTTCTTCCTCCCAACACTCCCAATTACTTTACCTTCCTTCCTTCCTTCCTGCCCTCCTTCCTTCCTTCCTTCCTTCCTTCCTTCCTTCCTTCCTTCCTTCTTCCTCTCTTTCAAATTCATGACCTCCTTTTTTCATTAACTGCTGGTAGATTCGTGCATGTCTATACATATGTATTCCTAAATATAACCTGCTCAGTCTGTATCGCATCACTTTTAATTGCATCTTCAGAGATGACCATTTGGAACTTGTTAACAGATTGGTGCGCTCTTCCCCCACTCTGGGCACACTCCTTAGTTGCCTGTGGTTCTTTGTGTATGGTTGAGGCCTTGCAGTCTTTCCCACCCACATTAGCTTGTCTATTGCTGTCCTTGCTGAGATCATGAGCACGCAGTCTTGTTGGTGAGCCTTGCTGGCTGCGGCTTCTGACATTACTAGGAGACAACCTCACAGCAAACTCCCTGACCCTCTGGCTCGTAAAGTCTTTCCAGCCCACCGTCCGCAATGTTCCATGAGCCTTAGGTACTGTTAGTTGTTTTGTAGGTGTATCTGTTCAGACCAGGTTCCATAACTGTGCATTTTGATTGAATGTAGTTTCTGTAATAGTCTCTGTCTGTGGCAAAAAGAAGTTTCCTTTGCAGCGCTAATTTTGCTCATGTATGAACGCTGACTTGGAGGCAGTCTTTGCCTGGAGGACAGAGGCAGGCTGCTACTGGCCTCTCTCTGTCACTCTAAGAGATAGCAAGCTAATATAGTTAACTGCTAACACCTGTTTATTGGGGGTGACATTTATGTAAATGTCAATTCTATTATATTTTATATTTCCCTGTGGGTTAGAAAAAAAAACCCACCATGATGGCTCAATGGCAGACTTCCCTCCTCTGCCCAGTGGAGTGTCCCATACTGCCAGGACATGGCATTACCAGAGCCCAGGCGGGCCAGGCTGACCAAGGAGGTCTGGCTGAAGACGAAGGCCAGCCATGGAGGAGAGCCCATCCTGCCGGGGGTCCAATGAGGCCCATCTGGCCACCAGCATCACCATCTATCCCAAGCTGGGCCTGGGGCCAGAAAGAAGCAGAAAGCGGGACCAGCGCCACTTCGCCCAGCTCTCTTGCCAACTCCCAGATCTCACCCCATCTCTGCTGCTGGCCCAGATCTTTTGAAGGAATTTCTGTAACCAGATTACAATGAGTGTCCTGAAGGAAACAAAGAAGGTACCATGGGAGTAGCCAGGATTGGTCTCTCTGAGGACCCAACACTTCAGCTGAGGACTGAAAACGGGGCAGGTTATAGAAATGTGCGGATTGTAAAGATCCTTGGGTTTGGTATAGTTAAGGGACATAAAGAACTCTACTGGGGCTGGGATCTGACAGAATGGAAGGGACTGGGAATCAAGTAAAAGAGGCCAGGCCCTGGTCTGGGTCAATGACTAAGCCCCAGTCCTCACACACTGCTCCCTGATCCCAGTCACATACTGAGCTTTGATCACCTTGACCCTAAGGCTCACGTAGAGCCATGATAGAGATCTCAGTTTGAGTTGTGTGCCTGGTGAAGCGTGATCTTTGAACCTGAGGTCATATGAAGCTCTAATCTAAATTTCATTCTGAGGCCTGATTACTTACACTCCAAACCTTGATCGTGACTGTAGACTCAGCCTTGATCCTCATAATAAAACAGATCCTGGAGTGGGCTCTGATCTCTGGTCACATTGTACCCTAATCTCCAAGTATGGACTGAACCTTGATTCTTGGCCAAGGGAAAAAAAAACCCAATTTCTGGTCACTGATGATGAGTTTTTCTCTAGGTCTGGACACTTACCAAGCCCAGTACAAAAATACTGCTTTGGGGGATGAAAGATCCAAAAGACAACTCTAATGTGTTCTGCAGTGGGAAGTCCTACCTGCCCCCCCCCCCCCCAAGCTCTGGCAGCAGCAGAAAGGTCTGGCAAGCACAGGGCACAGCACGTGGCCGGTCATGAAAATGAAGGAGGGTCATGCAGCAATTCGAGGCAGCTGCCCCTGCATACCTCTGTGAAGCCACCATTTGGTCCATAATGTGATGTTAATTGCTCTCCATGGTGCCTGGTGCTTTGTTAAAAAAATTTTTAATGTTGATTTTTATTGAAAAACAGAAATAGCACAGCATATGCTCCTAGCATCTATGGTGCTAAATGGCGCCCCTTTTGCAGTCCCTCCCGAGAGCCTGCGGGGGCTGTCAACAGGCTGTGATGCAGGAGTTGCTAGCTCTCCTGCTGTGTCCTGAGGGACTCCTGGGAAGTGGCAGGCAGGGGCAGGAGCCTTTGCTGGGAGAGCCTACAACCATGTTTCTTGGCACTGTGATGGCGCAGGGCAAAGATGGACTCTGGACGCTTTAACCTGGAGCCTTGAGCACACATGGTCTATGTCTAGTCAGTACACCATGATGGCCGTGGCTTAGAATGACACATGGAGGATGGGCAGAGGGTGGGGAGACAACCAAAGTGTGGCTGGTTATCCGTGGGCACCAGGCAGACCACACTGAACCTCACAAGCTATGGTGTCAGCAAGGGGAGGTTTGCTGGGTCCTGTGGGGATACTAGACTGAAGGAACAATTCCTTAGTGACTTTCACTGCATCTCACATGTGACAAGGGCATGTGGGGAATTCTGCATGGCTATGTTCAATCTCATGCGTGTGTCCTCGGGGACCCTGTTTGAATGGGCCGGGCAGGGACTCTGGGCAGAGGTGAGGGGTGGAGACTGTTGGGCACAGTTGTTTCCTATACTCTTCTGGGACTTTCCTAAGTTTTAACATGTGACTCTGACTCCCACTCTACCTACAGAGCCTTAGTCGGCTCCAAGCTTCAGACTCTGGTCCCCAGGGATCATTCCTTTGTCTCCAGTCCATGATCTTTAAGAAGCCCTGGGAAGTAGGCCTGGTCTGGGCACATCTACCCACTCTGCCTGCATCCTTGTCCCCCTCCCCCAACTCCCTGTTCACAGATTGGCTCATTTTGGTACATCAGCCCTGCAGTATCCCAGTTCACCCAACCCTTCAGTGCTCAAAAAGGCTCCTCTCCCTTCCCAGTGGTCCCTTTGCCCCCTCCCCTCTCCCTTCCCAGAGGTCCTCTGTGCAGCCTGGGCTAACCAGGCCAGCCAGAGCAGGCTAGGTGATCTTTGTCAGCCAGACTTCTTAGGGTCACCTGACATATGTTCAGCTGCCTCAGGGAAGTCCTGTTTGCTTAATAGAGCAAAATCTAAGAATTAAATCAAAGGTCCTCTCTTAACATACACGGCCCTTTGTAAGCCCCACCCTACCCCCACTAATTCCTCTCAAGGTTGGTGCTCTGCATTCAGAGTAGCAGTCCCCTGTGCTGCCCCTCCCCTCTCCCAGCCTCAGAGAAAGCCAGAGCCCTGATGCCCTCCCTCCCTGTGCCCCTCCCCTGCCAATCTACAGCTCCTGCAAAAAGCCCAAGGTTGATCCCATCACTCAAAGCCTTCAGAACTGTAATGTGGTTCGGCCCCCTGCTTGCCTTCTGTGCTGTGGCACACACCTTCAGTGTCCTACCACCTCTCTTCCCCAGATGCCCAAGGGAGGATGGTCTTACCTAAGTCTGACTCTCCAGCTGGAGCTCCCCCCCCCCTCCTCCACTCAGGATGGTGGAGCAGGGTGCACTCGCTCTGTCTCTCTGTCTCTGTCTCTATGCCTGTCTCTCTGTCTCTATGCCTGTCTCTCTGACTCTATCTCTATTTGTGTCTCTGTGCCTCTGTCTCTCTCTGTGTGTCTCTGTCTCTCTGTCTGCCTCTCTGTCTCAACCTGTCTCTGTCTTTGTCTCTGTCTATCTCTGTCTTTCTGCCTCTGTGTCTCTCTTTCTCTGTCTCTAATTGTCTCTGTGTCTCTCTGTCTCTCTCTGTCTCTAATGGTCTCTCTGTCCCCTCCTCCTCCCCCTCTCTCTCCCTCTCTCATGTGTCCCCTCTCCCAGTGGTGCTTGAAGCTCACTTAGGCTCAGTCAACCTCTGGGAAACGTGTGATTAGTTGAATGTGTGGATTGACACTCATGAAGCCCTCGGAGCCTCTGCTCACCCACCCGGTGATGAGCACTTGGCAGAGGAGTCACAGGAAGGAACCTTTATCTTACATGGCCATGTGTGGGGCATCCTCTGTATATGGCTTCTATTCCACTCCACCCACACACAGCAATGCAGACTCAGCTTTCCAGAGCGCTGGGCGTTCAGCCTTGTGAAGTGCAGAACTCTGTGTTGCCCAAATATTCCCATCCATCCAGCCCTTCACATAAATGTCAACCTCAAGATGATACCTTGACTGCCCATTAGACTGCCCACTGAGGTAGTGGAACATTTTACCCAGTCCACACACAATTATGTTTCCGTAGCTAGCTGGCACCCTCAGGCCAGGTGAGCTGTGCAAGCCACATCACTCTCTGGATGACCTTCCTCCTACTCCTGAAAAAATGAACTCAGGTGCCTCCCCTGAAGGCACCTGCAGCTCTGGCAGGCACCAGGTGAAGCCCTTGGTTCCATGCACCTTTTTTTCCCACTTCTTACTGCAGAAGGTGCTAATTCTGACGGGCTTGACAGCTGAGCCGGGAAACCAAGCCTGCAAGGGTTGTAAATATGCCAGGCGGCTCCCTGTGCTGTACGGAGCCCCGTTGCTGCCTCCCTCCTTCAAACCCTTCCCTGGGCCAGATGCAGCCATAAAACATCAGCCCACATGAGAGCCGAGAGCCAGACTCATTTGCATCTCAACCCTTTTGGGGTGACCGTGACCTAGGCAAGCCTGGCTGTCCAGACTCACCCGGTGTCCTTGGCACGCAGAAGTGGACCAGCTGGGGAGCTCAGGTTGAGGACTTGGGGTGAGGAAAGCCCAGGAGTGCCTTGGCAAGATGGGAATATGCAACTTCAGCAGAAGTGCCAGCCTGCCTGGGGATGCCCCACATGGAGCGGGTGGAGGAGCAGAGTTCACAGCCAATGAATGAGTCTACAGAGTCCCACACCGAGTCACAGCCCAGGGAGAGATTGAAGGGCTTCATTTAATTGGAAACACCTGCTCTTCCATCTCAGCCTGCCTCAGAGAGGGAATTAGAGAGCCTAGTGCCAGGGTACATCTTAAGCGGCTCTTCCCTGGAGCTAGAGCCATCCACACTGCTCCCCAGACAAGACATGTCACCTGGAGGAGAGGAGAGGAAAGGACAGCCCTTCGGTCTCTGAAGGGCTCTTCTGTTCACAAAGGGCATCCTCCCTGCAGAGTGAGGTCCAGCCCTGGACAGAATCTACCAGCAGCAAGCAGAGTGTCTGGAGGCAGGAGACCCGGGCTGGGGAGCAAGCCAGCAGAAGGCTATGTGCCTTCAAGCCCATCTCTGGCACCCAAAGGTCAGAGCCAGTGCCCAGCTCAGCATGACATTGGCTTCCTTTGCCATGCCCAGGATGGGTGCTGAGTGGTAGCCAAAGCCTCTCTCCTTTCCAAACTTACTCCAACTAGCAGGCCTGAGGCAGCTCCTGTGTCAAAGCCATTACCCTTGCCAAAGTCCAGGCTGGAGTGAGTACTCAACACCCAACCCACTGACCTCACTAACAAATACTCTGTTTTCCCTTGATCTGGTAAGGTGCTTATAGGACAGGAAAGATCATAGCCTTCAGGGTAGACCTAACTACTGCTATTGGCAAAGTCTGGACCTGGTTCTGTGGCTCAGGTCTGCTATTAGCCCCACACCAGGGGCCCCCGCAGAATGCACACAGCTTTCCCTCATTTCTCAAGGACACTGTGGGACCAGCAGGTAGCATTAATATCTTTGGCCAGATTTCCCCTATTCTCAAAGTTGCCCACCACAAGAAGTATAGTCCTCCAGATTGAACACCCAAGCTCTGGCTGAGAGTCTGAGAGCTGCCTAATAGCTCTCTGTAATCTTCTATGGGGTCTGTGGTCTGCCTGGATGGTCTTCCCCACCATCCCTACACCTGGCTAAGGGCCAGCTGGCTACATGCCCAGAGAGTCTCAACACCACTGCCATCCAGGGTAGGTCCCCAGTCCTGTCCACACCATGCTTTCACTGACTGCCCTCATAATAGAAGGGGGCTGGAGTTGGTTACAGCAGAATCAGTTGGGTCTGGCTTTGTCTTCCCATTCAGGAATACCTTCAGGTGAGCGTGGGTGTGGTAGGGTGTGTGCTTCCCCGTTTCCAGTGCCAGGAGGCATCTGGGACATAGCCGTTCACCTCTGGAAAAATCAGAGGTAACATGGGGACATCAGATCTGAGACACTGTAAGTGTGTGTAGGCTAGGTCTAGGCCACTTGGGTCTGAGCACAGGATGAGTGTGAACTTTGTTACCAGACACAGGAAGTCTGTGTCCTTAGTATGAGAGTAAGTCCCTGGGGGAGACCTCCTTACATACCAGGTGCCATCAGGATAGGAAGCTCCCAGGACTAAGAGCTGGTAGAGGCTGAAGGCTTCAGGCCTTCTGGGAACAAATGTAAAAGTCAAATCAACAGTTGTAAATTTGGGGACAACTGCCAGAAAAGGGCTTCCACATGTTATCCAGCAGCTATTGGTGACCAGGATGGGGATAGATACAACACAAGTTCAATAGGATGCAAGCCTTGACTCTGAGGCACTCCCAGGACATGTCTGAAGCCTGAGTCCTTCTCTGCCATTCTGGGCTTGGGTTCAGCTCTAGGAAAGAGTTCCAGAGATGGGAGGGGGAGCCTCACCAGAAAGCCTGACCTCCATCCATTGCTTCCCTCCCTCTCAGAGTTAACTGAGGCAAGCTTCCAGCATAATGGTGCCACATGAGTTGAGGAGACCAGCACCTGGCCCTGACCATCAAACAGATTCACCTCCACTTGACCAGACTCCCCAACTTCATACAGATGGAACTAAAAGCCCCAAGGATATTTAATATCTCAGTATCTCAGTCCAGGCCCTGCCTTGGATTGGTATTAAATGAATGAATGTTTTCAGGAAGGAAGGAAGGAAGGACTTGCTAAGTATATGAGTATATGAATAAATGATTGTATGCATGAGAAAATATGTGTACGTTCTTGAAGGAACTGAGTACATGCATGCATACTTGTATGTATGCATGAATGAATGAATGTATGAATGAATGATATCAGGAGTTCACAAGTGAGTTAATAACAACATGCATGAATTAAGTATGTGTGAGGTATAGGGAGGTTTATGCTGCTGTCAACCTAGCTCTGACATTCCGACACTCAAGTCTCAGTGTAGAAAACAGGGTTTGCCCCATGTGAAGTTTCCTCAGCTTGTGTCCCCATGTCTGCCCTCCTTGGGTAAGGACAAAGACTTGTCTCTACAAGTCCTGGCTAGGACAGGAAAGAACTGTAGAAATTGGACCTCTAGGGCTGCTTTGCCAGCCTACCAGACTGTCGCTGTGAGACTTGAGTTTATTCCTGGGCAATGGGTGTCAAGGGAGAGTGGTCTGAGGCACTCGGGCGACCTAGAAGCAGTTCCTTGTGCAGCCTCAGGCAAAGCTGGGCTCTCCAGCCGCAGTGCTCGTGTGGCGCTCACACCTCACTTTGTGGGCGCCTTGCCTCCTCCTTCAGATCCTAATCACCCCAGGAGCAGCTGCTACCCGCTCCTCTGAGCCCCAAATCCCCAGCGCTCAGCAAAATTCCCCTCTGATTGAAGCAGCTGCACTCAGAAGCCAGGCTGCCCAGAGCTCATCAAAGCCCCTCAAAGGAAAGATTAGCTGGCAGCCCATCAGCCAGGGCATTGTCCCTCCCAAGCCGCTTTGCTCCCCCACCCACCTCACAGAGATACGGAATTAGAGAGCCAGCTCTGGAGGAAGCACTGCCCTCAGCAGCAGCCGCTGTCTAGTCTCCCAACTCAGCTTCTTCGCTGGCAGAATTTTGGGAGAATCCGTCCTCTGAGACCCTCTTATTCTGACTAAGATTGAAGTAAAATACATAAACCTAATCTTTGACACTGTCTTAGGAGTCCAGAATCTCAGATTATCAAAAGCTGAGAATTTCAACATCTGGAGTGAGCCACAGAGATGATCGTGGGGCATCAGTGGGAGTGAGGACCTGACAGCTAGCCCTCTCCTCCTAGGAAGAAGTCCTAAGAGCAGGCAGCCCCTGTCGCCCCTGCCTGATGGTGACACACACTGTCTTAGGGAATCACAAATTCAGTCCTCAGTCCTTTGGGCCCCCAAGGGCTGCTTCCAACTTGCGGAAAGCTATCTACCTGCTGTGGCCAACAGTGCAGAGCTCGAGAAAATTCCTTCAAATCCCCATATACCTGCTACAGCAGTGTCAGACACAGGAAGAAGGCCATGCATGCTTATGCTGTCTCCTGGGCCATTCAGGAGACTTCATCCTTAGCATTCATATAGACTTTATTTAGGAACTATTGGTCCCAAGGAAGCCCAGTATTCAAAATAGGCCAGGCAGAGCCAATGTGATGGGATGCTGAAGTCGCATGAGAACCCACAACCCCACACACCATGAGAACACTACAACTCCCACAGCCTCAACACTGTGCACGCCACACCTACCATGGCCTTGACTGTCCAGGTAGCATGGTAGGAGAACATAATGTGCTACTTGATCTCAGAGCCAACGCTACCCTGTGTCCGCTGTGCATTCCACTGTAGACTGTGGGATCACCAAAGCAGGACCCAGGGAAGCAGGGACCTGGAGAACAAGCCTTGGCACCTAAGCAACCCTGATTTGTCCCAGTGTCCCTTTTTTATCTCCTTTATTCTATTTTCTCATCCATAAAATGGGTCCTCCAGACCCCTTCCCAGGATCACCACAAGTGGACAGAGTACCCATCAAGATCTCTAAGCACAGCAGGAACAGGCAGTATTCAGAGAACCTGGGTGTCTAGGTATGATCTGTGCAGCAGGGAAGCAAGGATACAGGATGGTCCTCATCCCCTCACTTCATCCACAAGTCCAGGAAGAGGGCCACAGCTGCCACCAGAAAGCAGGAAGTCCCCTAGCCTCATAACTTACCATGCTCTGGTGCTTTCTCCTTCCCAGAACCATGCAGAGATTCACTGGAATCCAGGCTGGGATTCAGAGGATTTTCAGAGGAGTGGAGATGAGGGGAACCCTGCCAGCCTGTCCTCCACTATCACTCCAGGATGTATAGCCCAGCCCAGAAGGTTGGCTGGAGTCCTGATGTCTCTAGGCAGTTAGCTAAGCAGAGCCACCAGGACCTGGGGGGCATCGGAAGCTCCCCAGAAAGTTCTCATGCACTGGCTTTCATTCTCAATAATCCCCTCGCATGTGCCCATGGCTAAGCCCTACCCAGAAGTTTGTCCCTGGGACCCTCCTTCTGTATGCCACCTGGTCTCAGAATCTAGTTGCAGAAACAGGGTACAGATATACTATTCCCAAGAAGGGGGTATAGGAAAAGACAGCTCCCATGTGACAGCCTCCGCTCCTGTGCTGGACCCACGCCTCTTCCCTACCACACCCCACTCAACCCACTGTTCCAATGCACCCCACGAAGTCAGATCTTGACTCCAGGCCTAGCCATCCAAGGCTCCCATTGAGTTACCAGGTATTTGGGCACCCCCTGCACCCTACAGAGTCTTTCCTTGGCCACACCCAGTGTCTCAGGCAACTCAGGCAAGGCCAGACAGGTCATACCTGTTCTTTGAGGCTCTGCAGTCAGTGTGGTGGTGAAAGAGGTGCTCTCTGGAGGCAGCTGGTGGAGCAGACCAGGGAGGTGCTCCAGTAGGACCTCAGGTTCCTCACCTGTGAGATGAGCTGGCATTCTCACCCAGAGAGGATTGTTGAAGCGGGGCTAAGTGTTTGGGAGGATTGGGCTGTTACTCAACTCCATACTCCATGTGGCACCCAGCATGCAGGTGCTGAGGGAGTGATGGAGCCTGCTGGGATAGGAACCACAGACATAAACTTCTATGGGGCTTCTATGAACCTCTGTCTATTCTACACTGGGGTAAAGAAGATGACTCATCCCACCCCTGCTCCCTGTCTTTATGTGCTGTGTGAATGGGGCCAGGCTCCCATCTGCTGATGACACTCCAGCTGTCAATCATCTTTGTGAGTTGACACAGTTTTTAACTTCCAGAACCAGCCTCGGCACACTCAGAATTCTGACTGTGACCACTGTTTCCCTGGTGCTGGTGCAAGGACCCAGTAAGGAGGTCACTAGCGTCATTTCTTAGCAGAGACATGGACATTTGAAGAGATGACTCCAGGAGTGTTGCTCAAAGCTGGAGTGTCCCACTCTTCAACACTCAGCCTCCCAAGTCATGTCCTTCCCTATCAGACAGCAGCACCTAGTGCTATCCAAGCAGAGCACACTCCATCCACCCCAGCTCCGGAGGATGCACATGAGGAAGCCTAGCTCATCTGCAACGCCCACCCTCTGGCTAGGAATTCTCTGCTATGGGATGCTTTTAAATGTCCAGAAAGAGGAAACCTTTATTCCTAAGGACCATCACAGCTTGGGCAGAAGTCGCCTGCTTGGCCTTGGAGAGAAAGGCTTACTCCATGGGAGGAATGAGGACTAGGTAAAAGACAAGATACTCCCTCTTCAACTTGGCCAGTGGTGATCTCCTGTCCCCTGGGACTATTCTCCAAATCCTGTGATCCTTGCTGCCTCCAGGTAGGGAAGCAGGTTCAAGAAATTGGGACAAGAAGAGCCTGGACCTAGGAGACAAGGGAGGTGTAAAGTAGAAGGCCCAAGAGGAACCAATGAAAAAGAGGAAGACAGTCTGGGAACAGGAGGTAGTGTAGGGATGGTGCCGTGTGTGTACTGGCCTGTGACTCCCATGCTCTGATCCCAGAGAAAACCCCGAGTGAGCCATAGCCCAAACTCCATCCTGCACCTGCCAGACCAGGAGCACTCCAAAGCACAGATGTGTCCAGATGTGCAGATGGGTGGCCTACAGCCCCACTTTGCTGCTAATGAGAAACAGCTGTTCTCTGGGCAGGAGGCATCTCCACATCATGCTTAGGAACGTGGGGGACCATCTCCTGCCAGGCCTGCCGTCCATTATCATCCCATTATGGGTGAGCCAAGTTTTATGAGTCAGCCTCCCGGGGCTCAGCACCAAAATGAGCTGCTCCGTGCTGGGGAGGGGGTGGCAGGGCAGCTGGGGCCTGAGTCAGCCCCAGTAGGATTTCAGCTATGTGTCAGCAATCCTCTGCAGGGAAGGAGAAGGGAGGCAAGAAGGGAGAAAGGAAGGGGATGCAGCCCCTGAGGGTTATGACAGGGGAGCCTGTGAGCCAAAGTAGGTCTTTTCCATGGAGGCCTCTTAACTTGCTTGAAGATCATGGGCCTCTTAACTGGGTATCTAAGAAATGTGCCCAAATGCTCCACACGGCAGGTGGGATTGCCAGCTCCACAGAACTTCAAATTTTAGTCTAAGGATAATGTCAGACCTGCCCCTACAACCTGGGCTGGCCTAGGTTCAAGAGCCAGTAAGGCTGACTACCTCCTTCCTAAACCAGCTCTCTAGCCAGCATGGGTTCTGAGCTCCATACTGCTTCCTACCTGCCTTGACCTTGGGCAACTCTCTCCATCTACCCTACACTTGAGGCTTCCAGCTTCAGAGCAGATGGACACAGGGGTGAAGAGCTGGCATGGTGAGTCCTCTCCTGCCATCCAAGTTCTCTGTTCTTGCTACCTGCCTCCCCTGTTCTCTAACCACTCACTGGCTGGGTCACCCAGGCGTGATAGTTAATCTGGATTTGCTGCAGCTAATTAGAAGGAGTGTGTCCCCAGCTCCAAAGATGCATCCTCCCCTCCATCAAAGATGATGCAAATCCCTGGACTCCCAACTGCTATGGAGAAGCAGCAGAGGTAAGGCAGGCCATAGTGGATTACCCCGGATCCTTTGGGAACCACGAAGCCTGCTGAATACAAACTAGCATGTGTGACCATCCTCTGCCTTCTCTTCCAGCTTTGGGGAGGACCTTGACCAATAAACCAAAAAATACACAGCGGTAGGGACAGGCACAGAGAAACCCTGGGAGCAGATAGAGCCTTGTGGGGTGCTCAGAAAGCTGGGCAGGATGTCCGCTGCCTGCCTCCAGAGCAGTGGTTCTCAACCTGTGTGCCGCAACCCCTTTGGGGTTGAGCCACCCTTTCACAGTGGTCACATATCAGATATCCTGCGTATCATTTACATTAAAATCCATAACTGTAGCAAAATTACAGTTATGCAGTAGCAACAAAATTAATTTATGGTGGGGGAGAGGAGCGGTCACCACAACATGAGGAACTGTTATTAAAGGTCCATAGCATTAGGAAGGTTGAGAGCCACTCTACTGGAGTCTGATATCCTGCCCCAGGCAATGTTACCCACCCATAAGAGTTTTAGAAAACACATTGCTCTGATATGTCATAATGGCTTCTGTGGGCTAAGAGTCACATTCCTGGCTCTGTAAGGTGATAGAAGAGGAAACAGAAAGAGTCCTGAGCCTCACACCTCCTACTCTGCACACCAAGTTTCTCTGCCCAGTCAGTGCTGGCTCAGGCTGTGAGGTCCATCCCTGGAGTCAGTTATTGGAGGTTCTAACCTCTGACCACCAGAAGTCTAGAGCCCAAGACTGGGGTCTCAATATTGTCTCCATAGGTCACAACTCAGAAAATTAATGTGCAGTGGCTTTGGAGGCCAGAGGGTTTTGAGAACTGCAGGCAGCTCGATGCTCTGAGGACCCCATGTAATCAGTGTGTTCCTGGCTATATGGTGCATCCTGGTGGCCAAGACCTCCCTTCCCAGCTGAATCTGCCTCAGAGTCCTCACCTGTGACTCTGCTTCTGATCCTGACCCTGGAGGCAGTTCTGAGGCTCTGTACTGACCCTGTCCTGATCATTTGCCCCAAAGAGAGCCCACATATCCAATAATCAAGGGACAGATCACCCCACTGAATCAGAATTGTGGCTAAACAAGAATTTGGGGGAGGCATAAGTATGTTCTATGCAATGATAGGGATATATACATATTTAGATACTTTAAAAAAATAGACTTAACACTTGGGTGAAATTCAAGCTTGCCTGGTGCCCTAGACAACCTACTTGGGGCTAGTGGCTGATCTTCTCATTCTTTGACACCATAGCTGGGCCCAAGCTCAGAATATAAATAGAAAACCTGCTCAGATGAGTCCACAGAACCCAGGAACACAGCTCCTGCTTCCCACTAATAATTTTGTGAGCTATGTCCCTAGGTCCTGTGGACCCATGCATGGGCTCCAGCAGTCCTAGCATACCCAACGTCTCCCCAGCTTCCTCTGAGCACTGTCTTATTTCCCTGAGGGCAGCAAGATTCAGTGAGAGCAACAGAAGCAGCAGCTTCCACAGCATGGCTGCTACTCCCAGCCGCCATGCCCAGTGCCCAACACACAGGACTTACCACTGTCCTTAAAAGACACTGTGAAGAGCTGCTGTGTGCTCTTTTATGGATTGAGAAGGTGAGAGCTGAAAAGGCTCTGACCATAGGCTTTTATCCTGGGCCATACCCATCACCTGTTATCTCTGGGTCTGGCCTTGCTAGAAGCTCTTCAACATTCCTTCTTCACAGCAGTGGCAGCTGCTGGTCCTTGACCAGTATCTGGCTTGCTCCAGAATTATCCACTCAGCTACAGTCACAATTCTTAAAAGTCCTCTAGGTCATGGCTTGGAAGTGACCTCGAGAGGTGGGAAAGTGACAGTCCAAACTCTGAGGAGGAGAAACGCAAACACTGCTTACCAGCTAGTCTCTCAGAGTGAGGAGGGCCCAGCACCTGCAGCACTGTTTCTAGAAGTTGCTGAAGGGTGAAGAATTGGTACCTGGAGTGTTTCCTATTTCCTACTAAGTTTTAAGAAGCTGGGTCCACAGACATGGTAGGGCAGAGCAGGACATGTTATGCCCACGGTCACCAAACTGTCAATCCTAGGAGGTTGGGAAGGGTAGGTAGGGGGGACAGTTGGCATCTTGGCCCATGAGGTAGCCAATTCAACATCAAATTAAATAAATAGTGCTTAGATGATTGCCTGGTAGAAAAATTTAAAACCAAATAAATTAAAGGTCTAAATATAAGCCAGGCAGTGGTGGTGCACACCTTTAGTCTCAACACTTGGGAGGCAAAGGCAAGTAGATTTCTGAGTTTGAGGCCAGCCTGATCTACAGAGTAAGTTCCAGGACATCCAGGGCTATATGGAGAAACTCTGTCTCGAATAACAAAAACAAACAAACAAAAATTAAAGATCTAAATATAATTAACAAATCTATAAAACTGTTCAAGTTTAGAAAATATTTAACGACCTCACTGTAGTAATAACTTTTAAAACAAAACATAATGAGGGCATGCAAGGGGAGAAATAACCAATGGGTGTGGCTTTGAAAGCTCCTGTGTGGCACTGGACACTATGAACAGCTAAGGTTAAATAACAAGGGTTAGCAGCTGGAGCAATGGCTCGGTGGTTGAGAGGACAGATCGCCTTTTCAGAGGACCTGAGTTCAGAACCCAGCACCGATGTCAAGGAAACTCACAAGTACTTGTAACCCCAGCTCCAGGAATAGACAACATTCCTGGTCTCTGAGGGACCCCGCACTCATGTGCACATACCCACACAAAGACACAAGACTAAGATTATGTCTCTTAAAAAAAATGACAAAGCAGGGCAAACTTTTGCAACAGATAAGCAAACAACGGATCAATATGCAGTATACATAAAGAAAATTCACAGATCACTGAGACCCGGCAGCGTGGAGAGGCAACTCTCCAAGGTGAGTGTCTGACAGAACAAGCTCATTCGCAAACAGTGACTGGCTTAACACCCCCATCCTCCTCCTGACCTCAGTGACATCCAATCAGTTGAAAGCAGCAAGCTGGAGACCCTGCCCTCCTACATGCCCTGAAGATATCAAGGACAGCAAGGGCCTGCACCATGGCCTAGACAGGCTGGGAGGACCTACCCTGATGTCTCCCAGTGGCTTAACCCTGGGAGGACTGCACATCCTCTGACTTCTCTGTGCCCACTTCTCTGAGCAGCAGAGCAGGCACCTTCCCTCCAAGCCTCCTTTGCACAGTCTGTGAGAAGACTGGAGTAAAATCGCTTTCATCCCCACGTGAGGAACAATACACCTATTAGACAGCAGTTGATCTTGTTGGGACTTAATTTGTGACAGAAAACACTGGTCAGGACACCAAGCGCCCGGCAGCACGGAATGCAAATGCACTCGGAGATGTCCACGTGACAGGTGCAGTGAAGCACTTAGCAAACACAGAGAATGGACCTGTGCCATCAGCATGGATGCCTCTTAAATGAGAAGGAGCGGAGAGCGGAATTATCGAGCAGCACTCATGCCACGATCCCATTTACATAAATATTTAGGAACATAAAACGGTAGAACATATAGTCTACAGCTCTCATTGAAGGGACGGTATAAGCATGGACTAAGTGCTCCCTGATAGATGGAGGCTGGCTGCTTCCAGAAAGCAAGTTTCCTGTTTGGTGGCCCAGATACAAGGGTCTGTGATAAAATTCTTTCTGGAGTTTGTCATCAGTACTCTTGTTCAGATGGTCTAGCCTCAAACACCCCACGGTCTCTGTCCCCTTGGGGGTTTTTCCACCTACTACTCCCTCTCCTACAGGTTTCTTCTGGAGTGTTCTCAGACTGTGTCTAAGCTCAGCTCCCAGAGAGAGCCCAGATCATGCATTTTCTCCAGTCACTTCTACCCTATCCTGTTTGCTGGGCTTTTGTTGCTCTTGGAGTCACTTTTCTAGGTCACTTTATCATTGGACTTCACTAAGTTCTTATAGCAACACATTTCATGGACCACAGGCACTGTCTGAGCCTGAACTATAGACAGATCTCTCACTCAGGGATATGAATGAATGAAGGGACAGAGGGGAGATTGGAAAGGGCTAGGGATGAGGATGTGAGAGCCAGTCTGGCTGTCCAAATGATGGTGACAGTCTAGGTGTCATTTGGTGGCTGCCAGTGCTGCTGGTACTAGTGGACCAGTGACATGGTGCACAGAGAGCAGCCCACCCTCCTATACCCATCTGGTCACCTGACTCATGGCACTACCAAGGCCACTCAGTAAAGCCTGACCGTGACTGCTTTCTTAGATGACCATGTTGCAGCAGCAGTGGGCCCTGGCTCTCTTCCAGCAAATGAAATCCTGCCTCCACCCAAGCACTACAGCAGCTAAATGCTCTGCCTGATTCCCAGGCTCCTCCCATAGTACCCTACAGCTCTGTTAGGAGGGACTCTGTGAACCCCAAAGGTAGTAAGCTCAGTCCTCAAGCCTCCAAGGGGCCTTCCTAAGGAAAGAGGATGCCTCCATGGGTAGCCCATCCCATGTATCCCAGGTGCCTGCACAGAAGGGAGGATAAACAATTGCTTGTCAAAATCTTCAGGGAAACCCATAACAGACTCCCAAGGGGTTGTGGGGAAGATGAGAATGGTCATAGCTTTATCCCTAGCATCATAGCTTGGTCCTTGCCTGTGTCCTGGGTCCCAGGCATTGCAGAACAGCATGCAAGTCCTATTCCTTGCTTGCTGGTTGGCTCTCTACCATCATAAGCAGCCCCATCCATAGACACTCTCCAACCTCAGTCTGTTCAGAGACATTGACCCTGCCTCCAGGAGGATTCTGTGACTCTCTGCTCAGAATCTGCTGCCGGATTAGTGGCCCAGTGAGGCCCAATTTAGCAGGACAGGAGGAGGCACTAGATAATCACAGAGCCCCCCAGGAGGCCTTTGTCAAAAGGGAGAGAGAGGGAGTCTACAAAGCAATTAGTAGATAAGGATTTCTGCCCACCCACTCTCTCAGCTCCATTTCTGACTGACGCCATCAAATAACTGACCTCTCAGGAAATGAACATTCCTGCAGCAAAATAGCTGGGGTGGGATAGACAAGGATCTAATAGAAGTCCAGGGACCTCAGTGACTGATACATGTGTGACACTGACACAATCACCTCCACCCTCATCATTATCACCATAAGTACTGTCCCTACCATGCTTCTGTTACCATTATATAAGCCACACCATCTCCATTATAACCATCATCACCGCAATCGTGTGCAGCAGCATCACCACGATCACTGTCACTATTGCTGCCATCCTCTATCATCAGAAGCACCATTACCACCACCATCACCACCATTGCCACCATTATAATTACCATCATCACTCGCATCAGAAGCACCACAGCTGTTACCACCACCATGATTGCCACCATTGCTTCCATGATGGTCACCACCACCATAACCATCATTTCCATGGTCACAGTCACCAGCATCACCACCATCATTATCATCACCACCATCTCCACCACTGCCACCACCTCCACCAATACTACCACGATCATCACCACTACCCTTCACCACTACCATTACTACTATTATCGTCATCATCTCCATCCTCATCTCTATCATCACCTCTACTATCCTCTGTCATCTCAGCCAGCTCCTCCACCATCACCACTACTATCTTCACCATTACTACAACCATCACTAGCAATGTCACCACCAACAACTATACCACCATCAACATCACCACCACCATCCCCACCATCGCAACCATCAAAACCATGCATGTCACTGCCATTAGCTCATCACTTGGACAGCACCATAGCTACCACTGGATCCCAGGACTTGATGCTGTTCCTGCTTAGCTCACATTCTCAGCAAACAGTTGAATAAATGAGCTCACATTCTCAGCAAATAGTTGAATAAATGAGCTGCCACCACTTACCTCAGTATTCAATTCCTGGGCATCCAAACGCTCCTGGAATAAGGCATAAAAAATGCTAGAATGTTCTACAAATACCTTCTGGGATTTCTGTGGCAGTGTACTAGGTCAGTACCTCCCACAGCACACTATATCACTGTGCACCTATCATCTGGGGCTAAGACCATGGCAGCATTAGCCACTGTGCTCCTGGCAACATGAATCCAAGCAGGACCAATAACCTTCCTTCTGTGCTGTGAGCTCCATAATGGTTTCCAAGCCTATAATATGGTATTGCTCTGTTTTCCCAACCCCTAAAATGCTAATAGGGTTTCCTAGGAGTGACTGCCTTAGGTTGAGCTCCCACAAGGCCTGGGAGATGAATGATTGACTATGCAGGGGTTACTACAGGGTATGATCTGTGCTGTGCCCTCAAGGAAGTGAGAAGGCAAGTCTTGGCAGGAGCAGATCCATCCTGGACCATTTGCATGTGCCTGACGTGTGGTAGCTCGAAGGCTCTACTGGCCCTACAGAGACAAGAGCTTTTGTTCTTGAGCCGGACATTAGATGACCTGCTCGAGTGTGGCTGAGAGCAGAGCCCGCCAAGATACTATGTGATTGCCTGGTGGTAATAACCTGATGGTGCTCACTGTAGCTGGACAGTGGGGTTATGAACATCTGTTGGAGGAGGACCTAGGGCCTCTACCTGCCAGCCAGCCACACGTACAAAAAAAAAGGGGGGGGGAGACTCCAAGGAGGCTAGATCAGACCACAGTGCTCCAAGGACGTCCACTATTTACCTCTGACATCTAATGGCTGGCAGCTCAAGCAGTTGAGAACCTGCCTGACTCCCTCCTCATCCTTTCTCCAGCCAGATGTCACATCCTAACTGCTCAGAACTTCCTGGTCTTCATATCTAAGTGCCACCAGGTCCTAGGCCCAGTGGGGCCCTTCTCCTTGAAGTCTTGTTCCACATAGAATCCATTTATGTCAGGGTCAAGTCAATCTTAGGACTTTTCATAACAACATATATCCTCCATTTCAAACCCAAGGACACTGGGGCCAACCAATGTGATCAGACCATGTGACTAGATATAAACAAAGCAAGGGAGACTTCAGAGGTAGCTTAGACCCTTTTGAATTACCCTTTCATAAGAGTCACCTAAGAACATCAGGTACTTACATTATTATTCATAACAGTAGCAAAATTACAGTCATGAAGTTACAATGAAAAGAGTTTTATGGTTGGGGGTCACCACAACATGAGGAACTGTATTGAAGGGTCATGGCATCAGGAAGGTAGAGAACCTGGCTTAGACTCCAGCCACAGCCACAGGACTGAAGCATCCGTGAGGCAAAAGGCCTGAAAGAAGTCCATCTTCCTCCTAGTCCATCCCCCCATGGGCCCTGCCCAGCTTGCTCCACTTACCACTGTGAAGAGAGACACTGTGGAAAGCAACCCTTGATCCTTGTCAGTCTACAAGCCTTGGGCAGCAGAGGAAATCCAAGAAACTAAGGCCTGGATACCTTCATTACCGCATGTCATGACTCTACAACCCAACCTCGCTTTCTGGTTGGATGAAGAATGACTGTGGCAGGCATCTCATGGCCCCAGCTGTGAAGGCTGCCCTCCATGTCTCTTGACATAGCAGGTGCCTTGGGAAATACCCACACTATTGTCATCTTTAAGTGACATCTCACAACTGTGCAGTCACCCCAGAGCCTGATGTGAACTGGCAGCCTCTCTGGAAAGAAGAAAAGCCATTCATCCTCAATTTTCCACAAATGCATGCCCTCAAGAGACCAGAAGAGCAGGCAATGAGTTGGCTGGCTCCCCGTCGAGCACCCTGTGCTGGAACCAGGTACCCAGGATGTGCAGGCAGCCCTAAGCGTTGACTGTGCGACCCTGACAAACCCTTTAAGCTTTGATTTCTCACTTTAAAGAGAGCGTGACTTGGTCCTATGCCAACACCCAGGGTGCCATGAGGGCCACATCACCTTCAAGGCAAGTTTCCCAGACACAGTAGCTACCTGCTCTGCAGCAGAACTGATGAAAGTACAGCCAACACACAAAGAACACTGGCAACTGTGCACACCAATACCAAGGCAACATCTCAACATGGACAACATCATCCATAACACTGACTCCAGCACTAATATTGACACCAGCAACATCACCAGCTCCAGCACTGGCACCATGATGCTGACACCAAACCACACAGTCATCGACACCTGCAACGCCATCAGCACATCACTACCACACCATACTGACACCGGTACTAAAATCAACGACAGTGCGGACACCTATACTGGTATAACAATCATTTAGACAAAAACACTAAAACTGCTGTCATCAATAATAGCAACCAACTTCACCCACAGCATCAGCAGTGGCACTTGAGACAACACAAACAGCGTCCCTGACAGCTCTGCTACCCTGATGGCAGAGGAAACAGTCATAACAGCAATCCTACCAATAGCTTCCCACAACCTTTACCATGACAAGGCAACTGATCTACTAGTGCCAGGGTAGACAGGCATCCCTAAAAGCCCACACTATACTGACAAGGCCAATTTCACTATTCACGGGGTGCCTTGTGACAGCACTACACCATGTGCTCCAGGGCAGGGGCAGGTGTGACTCTCCAGTACAGTTGCACTCTTCCTTCCACAGATGTGCCAGAAAACTGCACCATGTAGTAGAGCACCCCAACTCACTCAGCACTTTTACATTATAAGCAGGTTGGACTCTTCCCAGCCTCCAGCAATAGTAACCATTCCATGCGCAGGGCAGTCCTCTCTGGATGTCTCTGGTGAACCCAGATGGGGCTACTGTCCACTCAGAGCATGAGGATAACTCTCAGGGAAGGAACTGTGATTGCACTCTCCTGGAGACGTCGCCCAGCCAGCACTCTCCTCACAGGACGAGGGATGCAGGGTGTGAGGCCAGGGAAAACCATTTCTCATTTTAGAAACTCCAGGAAAGCAATTTCTTCTTTCAGATCTCATTTTCTTGCTCATTTACTGCAACATGCAAATGCCTTGTTGGGCAGCGCACTGCAGGAAGCTTGGCAGACAGACTCTCACCTGCCTGAGGGCTTACTTTGCCCAACCAGGTGACCTCAGACCCTGCATAGACGTGAGTCTGCCTCTCTCCCGGCCTCTATTGGTCCTCTCAGAGTCAATGGCTGTGGGGTCTTAGGTGGTTGTCCTATGGGGGAGCTTGGAGCAATGGCTGTGGGGTCTTGCTCTCCTATGGGGGAGCTTGGGACAACAAAAAGATAAGAAAAGATATCAAATGAGATGAACACCCCTGGGGGGGGTGGAAAGAGCCAGTCCATGGGCACCCCATTTCAGCACACTCTTTGCTCAGCCTGTGCCATAGGTCCAAATTTAGCACAGGTTGCAGAAGGCCCTGTACCTAGTATTGGATGTAAGGCACAGATGTGTTCTCCTAGCATTGTAAGTAATCAGAGAACAGCCCTTCAGCTCCAGAGTAAACAAGATGCTGGCAAGAAGTCAGAGGTGGAGAAGAATTCCAGCGGTCTGTCACCACCATCCTCCCAGGACAGTGAACTTCCCAAATTATGGCCCGGCTGCTCCATCATCATGGACCGTCACTGGTCTGATGATTTCTTCTAAGCCCCAAACAGGCTTGACAATTCCCAACCTCCCCAAGCTGTGGATCCTCTGTGTATAGGACTGGTCTCTCCAATCACCTCTGAGAGGCCAAGGAGCAGACTCTGACCTCAAGGGAACTTTAAGAAGAAAGCACCGTCACCTTCTCAGACATCTGACCCAGAGGAAAGAAACAGCATACGATGGCCAGCAACCTACATTTTGCTGTGCTCTGTGCTGTCTACATGATACCACATAATGTACCTTCAGACCCCTGTAGGACTTTGAAAAGCAGCCTGGTTCCTGGTTGAGCTAAGGTTAGAAACTCCAGTGGCCCTGAAGGGATGGAAAGCGCTTTGCCTGGTTACCTGGACACTAGGCTCCTGGCACGAGGCCACAGCTCTCCATGGATTTGTGTCCTTCAGTCACATAAGGGCAACGCCCCAAGCTTCTCCACAGGTAGAGGACGTGACCATAGGTCACGATGTAGCCTCAAGACAGATCTTCATTTTAATGAGGTACCTAAAGGCCTGGAGGCTTAGCCAACTAAGCTTTCCTTCCCAGACATCCCTCCCTGCAAAAGGTATTTAACCTCAGGCTCTCCCTGAGAACTGGGATATGGTTTTACTCATCCACTTTCCCCCATTATAATAAATGCCTTAAAACCATGGACTGTCTCTTTTCACTGGAATCCACCATGGGGAGCCATAGAGAAGACCTTCTTCTATAGAACCTCGTCTTATCTCCCATACAAGGCCTCTCTGTGCTCCCAGCCATGACCATCAAGCCAAGCCAGCCACCCTCCAATAAGCCAAGGACTCCTCCCGAGTTCTCCTCTTTTCCCCCTTGGCCCCAGGCTAGATCCAACCCATGTGCCTCCACTCCGTTCTCATCTCTTCTGCGGTGCCCAAGAGCCTGGGAACCAGACGGCCTGGGCTCCCTGCAGGCCCAGGAACCTCAGACTGTGCTCCCCCACCCAAATGGTGTCCCAAGGCTTCCCATAGCCCAATACCTGCCCCAAGACATTGTGGGTAAGTGCAGTCAAAACTCCCGTGCCCCACCTCCCCAAGCAGCCCAAGCCCTGTGGTGGAGCAGATTGGGGAGGGGTCCCATTTGACCCTACAAACCCCCACTTCCTGCTCCCACCATCACTCCCATTGCACCTGATGATGGACTGGAAACCTGAACTCTAGACAGAGGACACTAGCCAGCCACAGACCTAGCTTTAGAGAATCAAAGTTATACCTTTTGTTAAGACCTGCAGTGCCTGCCTGCTTCCTGTGGACTCTGAAGCAATGGGGATGCTATGAGGATGTGACCACCAACTGGAAGAGTTCTCAGAGGGAGACCTGTAGAGGACAAGGAAGGTGTGGGTGTTAGAACAGAGCCATTACCACCCAGTGCATGAAGGTAGCCAGAGCTTAGTCTGTGGAAAGCAGAGACCACCCTTCCCGCACCGTTCAGTCTCTTTGAGGGTCCTTGCATTGAACCTTCTCTGTGGAGCTGGAGTCAGGGCCATGGAGAGCTGTGTGACCCTTCATCTTGGCTAGGGTTCTAAACAAACACACATTCGCTTCACTCTTCAAAGTGAAATTGAGTTTTATATGTCAGCGTTTGGCCAGGAAGGAAAAATAAATGCCATTGAAGGCCAAGTTGTCATGTCCACGTCGCAATCATTTACCAGAGCTTAAACGCAGCAGTTAACACACAGCCAGAGGGAGGAGGCCCAGGAAGAGATAAAACTCAGAAGTGAAGCGAGTGTTCACAGTTGCCAAGGAGCTCGGGACAGGCATGACAAGAGGATCATCAGTTCGCTTGGCAGAAAAACGAGCCTTCCTCACCCAGCTTCCTGCACGAGCACTGGCTGAGCCCTGAGATGGGGCACCCCTCCTGCTGGGCTGGTCCCTTCTCCACGCCATGTCGTCCAGTTGTCTAGGTCAATACCCAGCTCCTATTCTCCCCCAGGGAGCTTCCATATCACCTACTGCTAGCCAGATCTGGGATTCCAGCATCTCTGCTCATCTGCCCCTTTTCTGTTCCCCATGAAGACATTTTCCTGGGACTTCACCTTATATTCCTCCTCTGGTGACCTTTAGGAATAATCATATCACCTGTCCCTAAGGATGAAAAGAATAGTATGGATAAAAAGGCAGTATTTGTGCCTGGAAGGTTCTGGCATTGAAGCCCCACACACAGATCCTAGTCTGATGAGCTAGCTTCATGGAGGCACAAGGAGTCTCTCCAACTCCATTAGGCTAAAGGAAATGGAGCTACTCTGGTCTCTTCTCAGCCATGGCTCATCCTAGTCCTCAACATAGCTGTCCTCCATGACTTACAATCACCCCCAGATCTTTCCTCTGTTCTCCAGCCTCACCATGGCAGATGGGTCCTCACCCCTTAGCTCTCACTTGGTTCTGGTCAGGCTTTGAACACTCTTGGACCCCTTAATCATTTCATCTATTGAGTTAAAAAACACCCTTCAGTCTCCACCCACTTCCTAGGCTTGCTCCCTAACCCACCCTGCTGGTTCTCCACACCAATATGTCCAACGTGCAACAGCAGTGCTGTCTTACATTAGCACCTCTCAGTGTCAACCTCATGAGCTCCAAGGCACCCTCAATTAATATACATACACACCTTGGCTTGCACCTGAGCTCCCTGCTTCTCCAGAATTGGCTGGGCATTTCCGTGGGCCCCCAGGGACCCAGCCAAGTCTCTCCAAGGCTCTGTATATCCCAGGCTGTCGTCTTGTGAACTCAGAAGTCCTCCCCAGGGGGTTTCTGTCTAGGTATGCTTCCTCTAGACAGCCTGACTCCTTTTGTTACCTCCCTGTGCTGGCCTGTGTATTTTCTGTCACCGTCTCTAGGATAATGGTGGAGACCAGAGAATCACAGAAACCCCATCAAAAACAATTATGTTATATAATGTTGCAAATTGGTCTTGCCAGCAGAATTCAACATTGGCTCTGATAAATTGTGTGGCTGTGTTGAAGAGACACAGGCAACAAGGAGTCGTATGCAGCCTTTGGCCAGATGTTGATGTGAACCCCAAGCATCTGGCCCACAGTCCATATGGACCCAAATCCAGGCCACCAGATGAACCCAAAGCACGACTTCCAGAGCAAGTGGACATCAGTGCAGGCCAATACTTTAACTATGTCTGAAACACTTAAGCCATAAACACAGCATATCTGGCCAAGCTCGGCTTTACACAGAGCTTGTGCACACCCATAAGAGTTCATTACATAGTAGAGGAACCTGACCGGTAAGTACCTGCTGTAAGCTATGTACAGATCTCAATGGTTGATGGTGTAACACTGTTTCCAATTTGAATTCTCTATCCATCAGGAGATAAGTTGGCACACAGGCAATAATGGAGTAGATAGGACACTCATGCAGAAGGGTTTGGGGTGGGACCTGGGATGAACTGGGATTCAGAGATGCTTCCCAGGAGAATGGAGGTACCTACGGGACACTCTTGTCTTTTGTGTGGAGAAGCTCCTGATGGGGGCACAGGTCAAAGACTTGTCCATATCCTCTTCCAGACAGAGATAATAGAAGCTGGGCACCTGGTCATAGTAAGAAAGCAGCTGCCAGGCTGTCTGACCATGAGAGATGCCTTTGATCCTTGCAGGGGCTCTGGAAGGCTGGGCTGGTAGAACCTGAGTGAGGGCTTTGCCCTGGGAGGCTGACTCTAGGCTTCTCCATCAGTCAGCAAAGCCCAGGCTGCCTCATCTCCTGGGCCCTTCATCTGGGATTTGTAGAATGAGATGTGATCCACTGTGAGTTCTGCTGATGGGGAAGTCATTTTTCTCCCTCCCTGGAGAAATTAAAGGTATGAAGCTTATGGCTGGCACCATACCAATTGGCTCAGCATAAAAACATCAAGAGCAAAAGCCTCGCAGAAGTGTTCTGGATTTAGGCAAAGCTTGGAGACTTCCTGACAGGGTGAGATATGGTCAGACACAGATACCAGGCACCCCAGCGACCTGCCAGGGTGCCAGGCTCTGCCTTTTTCATGATCTCTGCCCCTCTCCCTCCACTCTTCTTTTGGTCACAAGAGGATGAAATGGCTGTCTACTGGAGTGTGGAAAAATAGACGTGAAACATTTGGAAAAGCGTTGAGTAAATATTCTATTTCCAGATGCCATTGTTAAAATAATTACACTTATTTTAATAGACTTCATTTTTCAGAACAGTTTTAGGTTTTAGGAAATGTGTGCAAAAAAAAAAAAAAAAAAAACAATCTGAAGGTATTTTAACAGATGATTAAACAGTAATTGTCCTAGGAGAACCGGGAAGCAGGGCCCCTGGCCAGCATATTTCTGAGGCCTCAGACCCAGTCAACCTCAAGGCTCTGTGTCTTGGGGATACTAACATGACAGAGAGTCCCAGAGTAGCCACTTCCCAGGGTCTCTTTTATAAATTCTGAGGACCACCCCCAGAGATGTCCCGTTGCACCCCAACCAAAGAGCGCAGCCTTGTTGCTTAGGGGTTGAGAGAGATAGTGTATATATAAGCCACATTCAGAGGGTGGGTAGGTACTTATCTGCATCCAGAACTTGAGACATGAGAAGAGAAGGGGGACAGGGGGAGAGAGAAGTGATGTTATCCAGAAAGCAAACCCTGACTTTGATCTTTGTGATGCCAAGCGCACGTCTGTCCGAGGCCCCCAGAAGGCCAGAGCCTCTCAGTATTCTGATCCTTCATTCACTCTCTGAGTATCTTCCCTAAATCATCCCCCATTCAAGCCCCTAACACAGAACCTGGAGACCAATAGAATAACTCCAAAAGTCGCACTGCAGGTGTGACCTCCTGACTGCTCCGAGCACTCTCAGTGAGAGCGCGGTTTTGACAGATGATAGGAAGGGCTAGGGTCATTGGGAGAAGAGCTTAAAGGTGTGTGCTGATAGCAGAGATAGGGGGCTTACATCCCATTGACAGAAACATCCCGTTGCCAAACAAACAAGGATTACTATGCAATCACTGGAATGACCCAGAGGCAGGGCTTTGGCCTGGGCTCAACTGCATATCCAGGGCCTCATCCTGAAGTTGTTCCAGAACCTGAATGAGATTGTATTTAGAGACAGGGGCATTAAAGAGGAAATTGGGCACAAGGGGGCAGCCCTGATCCAATCTGATAATGGTCCTATGGAAACAAATAAGAACCCAGGCACACACAGATGGCCAACCATATGAGGAAGATGATGGTGGTGTCCACAAGTCAAGGAGACAGGGATGAGGAGGAACCTTGAACCATAGCCACTGACAGTTGAGGGAAGAGGAGCATGCCTATGTTGAAGCCATTCTATCTGCTATACTCGGCACAACGAGCAAAGCTGATTCATCGAGGCACCAAGTTCCCAATTCAGCGGGAGAACAAAGAGCAGACCGTGCATGGACACAGCAAGGCACATAATTACAAAGTCTTGCAAGGCAGAAATCTGACCCACATCCAAAGAGGGAGAAACCAGAGATGAGAACAAACACACTTCACACAAAGAATCAAGAATCAAAACATCCTTGTTCTCAGCAGCAATGCTGGATGTGGCAGACGAGGGCTACAGACTAATCATTCACAGAAAAGCGAGGTGTGCTGGACTCCAGAACAGCCAGCCCACCACCGTGGGGAGGGTGCAGAGCGCATCCACAAAGCTTCCCACTCACACCTACAAGAGAATCCACCCACTAGGATGAGCAAGAGAGACAGGAAGAGGGACAGCCAATTCAGGGGTCCTGATGTGGGTGTGAAGGACGTTCCCAAGCGACAGCTGGTACCAACCTCAAGATAGGTCAGCTGGGTGAGCACTTTGCTCAGGGATGAAGTCACAGGACACTGCTGCCTTACATGTTTTGTTTTCATATGGTGGGGACACCATTTAAAGCATTAAGGATACTGAAAATGAATTGAATAAAAAAAAAAACCCGAGATCACTATTGACTGCAGGAGGAACATTGATGCAGAAGGGGCTGAAAGTACTGAGCTCTCAGCACTGAGGTGTGCTTACAGTCCCATCTCTCCATAAGAGCTTCATGGTGCTGGAGGGACATGAAAAAAAAGTCTGCTCAGTCCATCCCTGTCGGTGGAGTCCACAAACAAATCCCCACACTGATACATGATGCACCCAAGTGAGGTACCGTTGGAGACACAGAGAAACATCACAGTGGTTGGAGGATGAGATGCAGGCTTCCAGGAGCCAGGATGCTGTGAGAGATGCAAGAGTTAGAGACACAAATGTTGAGGGCCTTTGTTGTAACAATGACTTAAAATCAGAGGAGTTCTACTCCACCTTTGATCATTCAGTTCCCAGATAAAAGATACACAGCTTTTATATTTATAATAAACCTTAAAACGCTCAAACTGGGCAGATACCTTACCCTCTATGCTATTGTGTCTACTTCACTATCAATAACCATGAGTTATAATTTGCCATGTTCCATCTGGGCCACTCTTAATTCCAATTGGCCAGCCCTCATGGCCATGTTTTCATGACTCACCTACCCCATGGCATCTTCTCCTCTCTCTACCCTCTTCTCTTCCTCCTTGTGGTCCTCCTCAGACCCACCCCACCCCAGCCTGGGAACTGAAACCCCACCTACCTCTCTTCTGCCCATCTATAAGCTGTTGGCATCTTTATTCAACCAATAGTTTTAAATTAAAGAACAAGGTCGCATAGCATTATTTTGTGTATGTGCAGATTCTCTGGTCCCAGGGTGGGGGGGGGGCCTAACTGGGCCTTCAGGGCCAACATTTAGCATTACACATAGCAAAAGACCAAACCTCAACAGACCTTGACAGTCAACCTGTGTCTATATCTGTCTTGTGTCTATGTCTGCCTTCTGGCATCTCCCTTCAATTGCCATTAACAAATGATACAAAAACTTGGTAGCTTAAAATAATGCAAATGTTTCTTCTTCTTCTTTCTTCTTCTTCTTCTTCTTCTTCTTCTTCTTCTTCTTCTTCTTCTTCTTCTTCTTCTTCTTCTTCTTCTTCTTCTTCCTCTTCCTCTCCCTCCCCCTCCCTTTCATTCTCCTTCTCCTCCTTCTCCTTCTCCTTCTCCTCCTTCTCCTTCTCCTTCTCCTTCTCCTTCTCCTTCTCCTTCTCCTTCTCCTATTCTTCTTCTTCTTCTCTGGCCTGGAATTGAAGTCAAGAGTGTTGTGCCCTTTTCAGCAGGACTCACCTAGAAGAGGCCACCTGACTCTTCTAACTTCAAGGGCTCCCTGTGCCCTTCCAAACTTGACACCATCTTCACTGGTACTCTTTTCTCTGCATAAAGGACCCAATGTCACTAGACTGGGTCCCTGCAAATAGTCCAAGTCAGACTCACCTCAAAATCCTCCACTAAATTGAGTCTGAAAGAATCTTTTCCCAAAGGCCATGTTGCTGGTCTGGGCTTAAGTATGGACTAAGAGTGCCTGGGGGGTGGGGGTGGGTCACTATTCAGTCTACTGCATAAACATCCATAGGAAAAAATTCATACAGCTCAGATTCCTACACAGCACTCCTGCCCACTGTTCGTCCTCCCATGCAAATTCTTCTGGAGATAGGAGGGCTCACGCTACTCTACCATACTTGCTTCATACTAAAGTTGGCTTATGCAGGACCTCATTTAACAGCTCCAAGTCCAGTTCCTGATGTCTCACAGCTGCCAGGAGGCACACACAATATCACCTGTGTATATGGGCAGGAAAGAGGCAGGCTCCCAGGCATGGCCTGCTTTGAGCATGACCTGGAAGCACATGTATTGACTGTGGTGGGTACATAGGGGAGATGACAGCTGAGCTCCTTGGATTTTCTGTAGGATGTTTGCCTACAGGATGGTTGCAAGGAAGAGAATGGAAAGGGATGCATACCCCTACCCTCTCCTAACTCCACTGATCTCCAGTGGGTAGCTGTGCCTGAGTAGGCAGAAGCCCTGATGTGAAAAAGAATGTATATGTGGTGCATGTGGAGAATCCTGGCAGGATGGATGCTGCTGGTTCATCTCTAACACAGAAAGGCATCAATCCTTAGGATAGCTCTGAAAATTTCTCACTCTTCACTGCAAAGGGCAGTGGCCTGTAGGGCATACACCATCTCCTCACACAAATTGATTTTCCTTTGCTTTTCTTGATATTTTTTTCCCTTCTCAAAAATTAGCCATGAAGAGGCTGGTGTTAAATAAAGGAGATGAGACATTAGGATTCAGATAGGCTGACAAAGAGGCCCAGAGCCTTTAGGCATGTCCATCACCCACCCTCTGTGATTTTAGGAAGAAACATCCCCAGAGAACAGGATGGAGGGAAAACAAGACTCTGGGGACAGGGTTCTCTGTACAGCTTCTTCACCCTCTGTGCTGGTCAAGGGTTGTGATGGAAGGACTCAGAGTAGGCAAGAAGAATGTGGCTCATAGAGTTGGGTCCAGGATTCAAGAAGATGTGAAGTCAGAAGAGAGAGTGCCTATCTATATAATGAAGGTAGGGTCAGGCCTTGATAATACGGTGGCTCTGGGGTGTCTGCAAAGCAATCTGCATTAACCACACAAGCTTGTTGAGTTCAGTGTGATCTTTCCACAAAAAAACCACACAGTATACACTGACCAAATCCAGTGCCTTCATGCCCTCCCTTCCCATCCACTAATAGCCTTATTCTGTATTCAGGTCAGCAAGCTTTCGGCTTCTGTGTAGGAAAGGGACACACAGTGCCCATCCTCCTGTGTCTGGCTTATTTCACTTAACATGGTGTCTTTCCCCTCCACACATTCTGCTGTGAGTAACAAGATCTCATTCTTGCTGCATGTGTGTATGTGTGTATGTGTGTATGTGTGTAGAGATATGAATGTGTTCATATGCATATGTAAGTTCATCTACCCATGTGTGGAGGACAGAGGTCTACATTTAATGTTGTTCTTTATTGTTTACCTTAATCTTTGAGGCAGTGTCCCCCCACTGGACCTGAGACTCACCATTCTAACTAGACTGGCTACCACACAAAACCCTGGGATCCATCTGTGCCTTTCCTATAGCAATGCTGAAGTTACACGCACACACCACCATTCTTGGCTCTAACATGTCTACTGGGAATCCAAACATAGGTCCTCAGGCTTGAACAGCAAAGCGCTTTATACTCTGAGCCAGACCAGGATCTCGTTGATTTGGATAAATAAGATTTCATCATGGGCATTGTAGTAGCTAGTGTTATCAGCTTGACAAAAGAACTACCTGGGAGATAGGTTCCTGGGCATGCAAATAGGATTATCTTGATTATATTAATTGAGATGGGAGACCTTCCCACTGTGAGTGGCATCATTCCTTAGGCAAGGAGTCCTGGGCTGTATAAAAGTCATGAAAACAAACATGTACACACATTACTTGCCCTTTTATTCTAACTGTGGCTATAATGTGGCCAGTTCTCTCAAGCTCCTACCACTACAACTTCCCAGGTATGATGTGCCTGGAGCTAGAACAAACCCTTTCTCCCATACATTGCTTTTGTCTATTTTATTATAGCCTTAGGAAAAGAATATCCCACATTTTCCTCAATTCACCCACTTATTTACGGGCATCTAGGCTGACTCTGTGTCTCGGTTATTGTGAATAGGACAGAAACACATGTGGCTAAGCAGGTGTCTCTTCTCTCCTCCATAAGCTGCCTCAGCCTCACCCTCCTGCCTCCCAGCAGGTATGCAATGGGAGAGATGTCACTGCCCCTCAACTTTAGCTCTCCAAGTACTATTCTCAAGAAGCCATCTGTCATGCTGTGGACCTCACAAAGACTCTAGCGAAGTTTATGAGGATCCAAGGTCTCCAGCCCGTGCCCATGAGAATCTGTCTTGGTGGCAAGTCTTTGGTCCCACCTTTTGGCAGTAGCACCCTGTCTGGTGGCTTGGATGGATAGATGGGTAGAGGGATGATGGATGGCTGGGTGGATGGATGATGGATGGAAAGATGAGTGGGTGATGGAGGTGGATACATGGGTGATAGCTGGAAGGGGAATAAATGTGTAGATAAATGAATGTACAGATGTATAGATGATTGGAAGAAAGATGGATAGATGAATGAATGAATGAATGAATGAATGAATGAATGAATAGATGAATGGTAGAAATGATATGGTTTAGTGAGGGATAAGTGGATAGATGGATAGATGGATGGATGGGAGAATAGAAGGATGGATGGATAAGTGGATAGATACATTTCCCAGGCCACCTGTTCACCCATCTAGCTGCCTGTTTCTGCCTGTTGCCAGGTCCCCAGAACCCTGAAGGAAAACCTGTTCCCTCCCAACCCTCTCCAGGTGGTCCCTGTGGTAGGATGCTTAGTTCATCTGCCACCACAGAGGGATCCCAGCACATAACACAGGAACAAACACTCCATCTTTCGGTTCGGCTCTGGCAGGCTGAGGCCCCTCCCCGCTCTGTGCCCGCATCCTCTTATCTGCAGCTATACACATCTGAAGGCAGATGTGTGCTGTGCAGTGTGGGGGATGCACGGTTGGGTCTGGGATTTAATCCTTCCTTTTACCATGTTGGGAGGTGATGCCCTTGAATTGATGTCACAATTTTCTCTTCCCCCCATTAAACAGTGAGGAGGGGGCAGAAATGAAGAATTAAAGACGCTTGCCGCAGAAGTCCGGCAGTTCGAGGCTTTCCATCTGTGTCTGAAAGCTTCTGCAGACATCTGCTGCACAGAGATAGGAACCGCGAAGCAAATGACAATTTCACCCCCTCCTGCCCACCCTGTGTGTGGGGGAGGGGAGCCGCATCAAGAAAAGGCAAGGATGTGCCTCAAAGGCCTGCAGAGGCCAGGAGGGCTGAGAGCTCTCCAGGAAAGAGCTGGGCAAATACATAACTAATCCTTGGTCTTGCTGCCCTTTCCCTCCTGGGTGGAGTCACCTGGACTATGGTGATGATAAAATCTGGAGTTACAGGGGAGACTTGGAGTACAGCTGAGCGCATCCTGCTAAGCAGTCCCAGCCTAGATGCTGTTGAGGACTGAAAGGGACCTACAGAGCCATGTGGAAACCATCTTGGGGATGGGATCTGGCTTGCCAGAGGCTGTTCCCTGCTTCCTCTGGGCTCATCTGCAATCTTTGGGATGTTGGGATGTTGTCAATAAGCCAACATTACACAGAGAAACACATTACACAGAGAAACACATTGTCCCCTTCTAGACATGGGCTGAGCAGGGCCTTGGGAACCCAGAGCAGACTTGGACACACAGTAGGTGGACTCTGGGACCCTCGGTGTACTCACTAGAGAGAGCCTAGAAGGAGACGATGTACATGATGACTGAGCAACCTCAGACATCCTTGACCTCATTTCTACAATTCTCCCTAGAGGTTATGAACTGCAGCCACACAAAGGGATACAGCAGCAGGGAACTGGGAACAGACTAGCAACAGACCATGACTGGATCACCCACTGTTGTCTGCCCAATCCCTCTCTTAAAACTAGCTTCTTCTAAGGGACAGCATGAGGTGATGAAGACGGTGACCAATAGCTGAGAAGTGGCCCTGTCCCCCATTACAGTTGTAGACATTCCTGTTAGGCTCGGACACTCAGATCCACAGCATGGACCATCCACCTGACCTGGAAGTCTGGAGTTCCCAGAGGTCTTCATTTCACGTGATGTCACTGTCCTCTGACTGACTCAGACTTCACAGAAGCTCTGGATTCTCTGAGCCGAAAGCTGGCACATGTTTCTGCAGCAGTGGGCAGACAGAGCACTCTTAGTGCCATGCGTGACACAACCCCATCCCCCACTACAGGGCTCTGCAGCCATCTGAGTCCTGTCGGTCTGAAGCAAATGCAAGAGGACAAAGACAGCTGACTCCTGCAGAGTAAGGCCCACTTCTATTTGGAGATGCTAACACCCAGGCTCCGTGCTCCTGAGGGAAACAGTACTGCAGTATTGTTCCATGGAGCAGCCGCTGAGGCTCTGCCTCCCCACCACCACCCAAGGCTATCCCTCTACCCTGTATCACATGCTTATATAGCAGAGACAACCTACTCTCTGCTATCTCTATTAGATCTGCGGACAACTTCCTGTGCCACCCCATCCCACCCCCTGGATTCACAAGTGCCTTTCTATACCAGTGCTCTACCAGGGCCATCGCTACCCACTCTGAGAGCCTGCACTCCATGCCTTCTTGACCCTCTCATACTTAGACCTGGCCCTCTATAAAAGAGAATAAAACGTGTCTGCCAAAGTCTGAGTGGCTCCTCCTCAGCTCAAAAGGTATATGCACACATCTGGATTATACCCTAGAGCTAGAAGGAACAACCCATACAACTGAATGAATGCATGAATGGATGGATGAATGAATGAATGAATGAATCTCCCCAAGCTACTTTTCTCAAATCCTAGAACTTCTTGTTAGGAATTCCCCTATATTGATGAGATTTTTAAATGACAAGGAAGACTGAGGTTTCCAGGAGAAGCTGGCTAGCACCCATGGCATCATGGGAAAGGTGGAGGCAACCGGTTGGTGATCTGTTTTATCAGGTCAGCAAGTGCAAAATGAGCCTGGGGTGCTTTTCATATGGTCGTGTGGGAGACTGGCTCTAGAGGCCAGGCAGAAGGTAGCATTTGAGGATGCTGGATGGACGAGCTGGGCTAGGTGGACAGCGCTATGGGCAGGCACCACTAGGTAGAGGGTGCTGGTAGTAGGACCATGCTGGATATGAGGCAGCGGTGAGCATGCAGGGATGCACAGAAGTTGCTGGGTACAGGCAGGGCTGGTTGTGCCTCAGCCACAAAGGCTATATAGGGGAGATGGGAAGGGGAAAAGCAGGCAGGAACATGTTATTTACATTAACCTTGCTGGGGCTTCACACAACATAGTTTCTCCACAGACTGGCCAGGAACCTAGCGTTCTTATCCAACTTAGTAGAGGAGGTTGCAGACCTGTGCCTGACCCCAACCTCCTGTAAGAGTCAAAGAGGGCTCTGAGTCTCTGCGCCTTGCTCTTTCTTATATGATGGCTGCCTGAAGCTGGGCCTGGAAGTAACTACCCTGCTGTGTTGCCTGTTACTGGCCTCTCAAAGAGTCCACCAGTGTGCTTGGATGAGCCAGGCATCCCTAGAGCCTCACTGTCCTGATGAAGCTGTGCACTGGCTGTGACCGTGGCCTGAGTAACCACGGTAACATTGACCTGTGCCCTGGGAATTTCCCAGGGGGCAAGTGGGGCAGGGCCTGATGGCAGAGCTGCCCAGAGTCTCGGCATGCCATCCAAATGCCAAGCGCTTATTAATCTCACAGCACGAGGCTCCAAAGTTATTACCCCCACCCCTGGCCCCTTTGTCTGGGACATAATTGTCTGGCCTGCCTCTCCAATTCTGTGATTAATTGCTTTGGGCGAAGACAGCGCTGCTTAACTCATTCCTTTCTGCACTCATTTCCAAAGACATGGCAGCTGCAGCAGCACTTGACCCTAACCAAACTAGGACCCTGGCCCCAGAGCTTCATTCACCTCATCCACTAGCTGCCAGCCTCAGTTTCCCCATTCCTGAAATGCAGATGAGGCCTCCAACTTACTATTTGTTCTAATCAGCTCCAGTCCCTTGACAAGGACTAGACGTGTTCAAGCATGCCTATCACCCCAGTCAGCCGGTGGCAGGGCCTGTTCGGGAGAGAATAAACCAGAGGAGGAGGCAGAAGAAGGTGGGAGGGGGCATCTCCACAGTATCATGTGACAAGGGCCATCCAAGGCTGGAGGTCTGGGCACCACAGGAGAGGGACATAGAGGGAGAAACAAGGAACAACAAGTAACAAGCTCCGTGTACGTGCTAAGCAATGTCCCAAGCTGGGACAGTGTGACAAGGCTGTCATCTGGCACCTGGAGTGACAGGTAGCAAGATGGAATTGGTATATAGAGGTAGCTGTGCCTTACAAAAACCCTTGGGGGGAAGATTCCTGCTTTGACAGCCAAACAATTTCCTCCTCTTGTTTCCTGTGACTATGTGTGTCTAATGTGACTGTTCACAGGATGGGACATTTCCATCTCTGTCCTGGGGAGTTTGTCCAACAACTGGAAGGCCCCTGGCCATTTCTCAATCACCAGTTTATTTTCTTTATACAACTCTACGAGCCAG
Source organism: Mus musculus (assembly GCF_000001635.26). Classification (NCBI taxonomy): domain Eukaryota; kingdom Metazoa; phylum Chordata; class Mammalia; order Rodentia; family Muridae; genus Mus; species Mus musculus. The sequence goes on along the minus strand of NC_000081.6, from coordinate 74,025,422 downwards.
AGAGCCAACCAAGGAGGCTGTAGATAACCTCCTATTCAGAGAAGAGCACCAGGCTAGGTGGCAAGCTTAGTTCTGCCAACTCCTGACTGCAGAGAAGGGAGCCCTTGGACCACATGGCTGGGTGCTCAGCTCACTCTGTAGGAAGACAGGAAGCTTAAAGATGCTGAGCTGTGTGCATGACCAGAGGCAGTGTGCAGGGCCACAGAGCTACAGGGCAGTAGGATAACGGAACACAGAGCCTCAGCAAAGTCACTGTGTCTTGCTAATACTCAGCCAGGACTCTCCTTGATCCCAGTAAGCAAGCTTAGAAGTCTTAGAGAAAACTGGTCACCCGTGGCTAGGCCCAGGGCAAGCGACTGAACCATTTAACTGGGGCAAAGTTTAAAGGGACATATGAAAACACTCAGCCACCAGATAAAAAAGATTTTAACATGAATTTGGAAAAAGTTAAAAACAAGGTGACTAAACTATCAAACTTTTCCTTAAAGATAGGGTGAAGTGCTCAGAGTCTGGGAGTGGGGCTCTTGTTTCTATCTATCTATCTATCTATCTATCTATCTATCTATCTATCTATCTATCTATCTATCATCTATCCATCCATCATATATATACATATATGTATATATATGTGTATATATATATATATGTATATATATATATATATCCCTGTCTAGCTACCATCTATCCATCTACCTATCATCTATCTACCTACCTATGTACCTACTACCAATATATCATCTGTTTATCTATCTATTCATTTATCTATTATCTATCATCTACCCACCTACTAACCTATCATCTATCTACCTACCTACCTATCTATCTATTCATCTTTCTATCTGTCTACCTACCATCCCTATCCACCTATCTATCATTTATCTATCTATCCCAGAGGTTCTCAACCATACTAATGCTGCAACCCTTTAATACAATTCTTTATGCTGTGAGGACCCCCAACCATAAAGTTGTTTTTGTTGCTACTTCATAACAGTAATTTTTCTCCTGTTATGAATTATAATATCAGAGACCCCTGTGAAAGCACAGGTTGAGAACCGCTCATCTACCATCTGTCTATAACCTATCATCAACCATACCTATCATCTATCTACTATCATCTGTCATCTGCCATCATACCTATCATCTGTCTTCTATCTACCACCTATCTAGCTCTCCATCTCCCATCTACCACTTATCTGTGTCACCTATGTATCTACCATGCATATCTAGCTGCCGTTTATTTACTTATGTCTTTTCTCCATGTATGGGATCAAACCTAGAGCCTTACACCTGATAGGCAAGTCCTGTACCCACGATTCACATCCTCCAGTCAAAGGAATGATATTTTAATGAAGCCTTTTTGATGTGGGAGGAGCTGAATATCAACTTCATACACTTCATTTTTAACTTAGTCTCTCTGACATATTGTGCAGAGAAGGCTATTTTTGAAGTGGGTCTGCACCATGGAGGGCTAGCACCTGCATTCCCTCACAGAGATTTTTCTGGTGGAAAACACTTGTAATTACTCTTGGCCATCTTCAGGAACTCAGTACTGAATCTCTACCATGTAGAGGACTCTCTCTCTGCAAACAATGCTGTGGCCCTGATGCCTTCTGTGTCTAGTGGCTGTCTTTGTTTAAAAAATCTGTGATCTGGGTCTTTATAAATATTTTAAAAATGTTTCTCAAATTTCTAAATGGTGTCATTGAAACCTCCTTGCTCTTGATGATGGTCTTATTCTTGTCCTGAACTTCCCCGTGCCCCTATCCCCTCCCCAACACAACCAGACTGGGATGCAAAACCAGGTCCCGGACACCCACGTACAGTGCTCTCCCAAGGATGCTACAACCCATAGGTGCCAACCCCAGACCCCTCCAGCTTCTGCCAAGGTGAACATCTAACCCACGCTAAGCCCAAAGCATTTTCTTTCCAAGGTTATCTTGAGCTGTGGGTGGCCAGGTGGCAGGCTCACCTGCCCCTTAAGGTACACAGGGCTGAGGAGCCTCTGGAACTGGCAAGGTTGTAGGTGAAGAGGCAAGAACGGGGAAATGTGTCCATCCCTCTCCACCTGGCCTTGAGCAGCAGGCACCATGCCAGTCTCCTCACCTGGGAAACTGGAACAGAAAAGAATGAGAGCAGAGATCTCCCTCCGGGCTCGAAGAGCCTGCATACTCCAGAGCCTGCTGCCTGGGTTGAATGCTACTGTGAACTTATTGGATTATGGGTAAGGAGCCCAGCAGACTCTGCTTGTCCCCTGAAAAGTGGGTTAACTGCAATGCTTGGGTGTCGGGGTGATGTGAAGATAAAATATTAAGTAATGCATACTAAGTGCCACACTGCGTGCACACAGGGAGTACACAGGTAGGCAGGGGTGAGTGAGTGAGCTTGTAGCATGAGAGGGTTGCTATCCCATCTACTGGGTCGCTGCTTGTCATCATTTCACAACTGTGTCATGAGACCAGGTCATGACAGGTATAGCAGATGATGCTGTAGGGATGTTACCTTCCCACATTGTTACTTCCAGGTCTGTCACCCTCACGGGTAGCCAGAAGGGAGAGTGGCCTTGAGTGGTAGTCATTTCTGCTATGCTTTCCCTTACATCAAGAAAGCAGCTGGTCTCACGCCCACCATCAGTTAATGATAAGTGAATTTCCTTGGTTTGCTTTGCCGAAGTCTAACTTGCAGGCTCTGCAACAATATATTGCATTGACAGATAGCACCCTCCATGACAGCTCTGTGGAAGCACATAGGAAAACTGGCCCTTCTACCAGCCTCAGCTGACCAGGGCCTAGGGAAAAGAATATCGTCGACAACACTTCTGTTCTGCCAGAAAAGAATGGAGGACATTTTCTGAGGTTGCAACACAAGCACACACACGCACACGCATGCCCATCCACACACACATGCACACACGCATGCATGCACATGTGCACACACTAATAATATCAAGAAAGGAATGAGGAGACAGATCCAAGGGTCCAGAATTCTGCATATAATGATGCATGATATTGCCACACCCCCATGCCAGTAATTCTAGCACTTAGAAGGTAGAGGTGGGGAGGATAACAGGTTCAAGGCCAGCCTAGGCTAAATAGAAAGAAACATGTCTCAGAAAAAAATAGGCAGTCATTGGAGGGTTCTGATAGTAATGAGGGAAATACCATACCGGCACAGGCACTCAGAACACATGCTGATATGGAAGTGCGCCCTGCCAGTGAGTACTTAGCAGCCTGACTCCTGGGAACGGTCACACATGACTCTCAAGGAGACTCACAGTTTACAGAGCTGAACCTCTCACAAAAGCATGGACCAGCCAGGTGTATGCAGGCATCAGTTTCTGCCTCTCTGATCCCAAATCACTAGCCACCACAGACTGACACGGCATATAGCCAATGAGAGGCAGAAAGGATCTACTGGGCTAGACAAGACCTGATGGGCAGGCCAAACTAGATGCTGTTCGCAGAAGCTGCTGATCACTGGCCTTGGCTGGGGAAACTGGACATACTGGTTCTGACTCACGTGTCTGTCATTTTCCTCTCAGGGTGAGCGAGTTGTCTGGATATGTCCACTTGCTGGACAGCCAGAATGCCTCAGTACACAAGCTCTTGTGCCAAACCCTTGCTATAGCCCAGAGATGGAGAAAGAAAACAGGACCCAACCTCTCTACCACTTTCTTATTAGCATCTCCTCCACCCCTTCCAGAGAGAGAGAGAGAGAGAGCTACACCACATTGGATTGTTTTTCTTTCTTCATGAACAATACACAACATTCTCTTGTGGGATTTTCAACCTCACCCAATAGCATGCACTCTGCACCCCATGCACAGCTAGGTGTCCACATTTGCATTTACCTGCCTGCTGAGTGGAGTTCTAGTTCAAGTGTTTAATGCCGGCCTTTTGTTAAGCTCACAGCAGTGGGTTGACATCACACTGTTGATGGACAGCAGTGTTCTTTCCAATATTCGCTTGGAGAAGGATGCCAGGGCAAGCTCACTCTTTCTCCCCACAGCACAAGGAAATTTCTGGAAGTAGTGTTTGCTGAGATGTAAGACATGGGAGCGGTGAGGCTTGTTTTCCAGAGACAGCTTCTGGGCATCATACCTTGCTCGTCACACACCATATTGCATGGGATATCTACCATCATCCAGCTCTTTCCACTCTGCAGAGATGGTTATAAAATTTCTTGGACTAAATTGTATTCTCCCCAGTGCTGACTGGAGTGTGGCTATGTTGCTGCTGCTGCTGCTGCTGCTGCTGCTGCTGCTGCTGCTGCTGCTGCTGCTGCTGCTGCTGCTGCTGCTGCTACTACTACTACTGCTGCTTGCTGCTTCTCTCTCTCTCTCTCTCTCTCTCTCTCTCTCTCTCTCTCTCTCTGTGTGTGTGTGTGTGTGTGTGTTTGCCATTTTGCTTTCTTCTTGTAGAGATTCAAATGCTTTACCCATTTTCTTTCTCTTTTTCTTGTTGATTGACTCGCAGATTTTCTTGACAGCCTGGAAATTGATGTTTTGTCAGTGGTACTCTTAAACATCATTGTCTCTCCCATCAGTGAGAGTCTCTGTGCTCTATCCGGGCTCTTCCATTTATACTATCTCCGTAATATTTGATGGACTTGTAACGTGGGTCCATAGCTTGTTCCTTTTTACAGCCAAGTGGTCTTCTGCTGCCACAGATAGAATCTAAGTGGCTGTCATCATTCTGGACAAGCCTTGCTAGGATACTTCTCCCCCAGGGAGGATGGCTGGATAACATGGTCGGTATATCAGTGCCCTTTCTCATCGCTGTGGCGGCATACCTGATGAAAGTAATTTGGGGTGTGGAGGGGTCATTTGATCTTAAGGCTAGATGGGAAACTGTCTATCATGGTGGCCAAAGCATGGCGATAGACTGTCCATTGTGATAGGAGTCTGTAGCAATTACTCATCTCCCCACATCTCCAAAAACAGAAAAACAGAGGCAGGACAGGAAGTGGGGCCAGGCTACAAACCTCACCTACACACACACACACACACACACACACACACACACACACACACAACTATCCAAGGCCCACTCCCTGCAGCTACGTCTCACCTCCCAAAGGAGGTGCCACCAGCTAGGGACCAAGTATTAAAACACATGAGACCATGAGGGACATTGCACATAGAACCCATAATACTATCCATCTTGTTTCTAGGAAACAAGCAGATGTTTTCCAAAACCACTGGACATTCACACACAGTGTGAGCATTAATCCCAGCCCCCATGATCTCCCCAACACTGTGTGGCTCATCTTTCTCCCTGTGACTCCCAGCAGGTGGACATGTTCCCCAGTGTGACTTTCCCTCAGTCCTCCTAATGACTAACAATGTTCAGGATCTTCTCATACAGCCATTTGCTGTCTATCAGTCTTTCTAGGAGACTCTGTTAAATCTCGTCCGTGTTTCCTTTGCATTATCCGGTTGCATTTTGAGGGCTCTCCTATGCATTAGGGTTAGGAGTCTTCCACCCAACATGTAGGTTATGAAATACTTTCTTCCAGCTTGTATCAGTTACTTGTTGCTGGGACAATACCTAAGAAAAGCCACTTAAAGAGGGAAGGTTTGTTTTGGATCATGGTTTGGGCACAGTCCATCATGGTGGCAGGAGTTTAAGGGAGCTGGTCACACTGAGTAGGCAGGAAGGAAGCAGAGAGAAGCAAATGCTGGCACTCATGCCCTTTCTCCTTATTTGGTCTATGACCTCACTTCCTGTAATGGCTCTGCCCACAGTTAAGGTGGGTCTTCCATCCAGAGTCTTCAATCCAATCCAGCTAACTCTTGAAGTCACATGATCTTTGATCTTTGTCACCCATTTCTGATTGTGTGTGTGTGTGTGTGTGTGTGTGTGTGTGTGTGTGTGTGTGTGTGAGACAAACTATCAAACTGCCACTGGCCTCTCCCTCTCTCTCTCCATATGCTGTTAGCAATAGCTTCCAAAGAACAGTTAGCATCTTGATAGAGTCCAGTTTGCTTTCTTCATATTTGTTTAGCATCCTATGATGAATGTTTGCCTGACCCATGGTTAAAAGGAATCCCTCTGTGTTTTTCCCTTAGAAGTTTTATAGTTTTGCATTTCGTATTTAGGTCTCTGATCCATTTTAAGTCATTTTTACATATGGTGCCTCCCTGGAAAGGGGGGGGAATGTGTAAAATGTATCATTGTTTGACTGTTTATGGGGAAAGCTGGTCCTTTCTCCTACACTGCTTTGGCACCTTTTGTGAGAATCATTTGTCCATATGTGAGCAGGACTATTTTAAGCTTTATATTCTGTTCCATTGATGTGTCTGTCTGTCTTGTGTCAGGGCCATACTGTCAGCTCACAGTGGATTTCTAACTCTTGAAGTCACATGATCTTTGTCACTCATTTCTGATTGTGTGTGTGTGTGTATGTGTGTGCACACGTGTGTGTGTGTGTGTGTATGAGAGAACACTGTTTTGCTGTTTCCAGACCTTTATAATTGCCTCCCAGATTTCAAACTAGCTGATCAATTTCCTTAAAAGGAGTTGCTTCTGTCATGATTGAAATCACACTATATCTATAGATCAATTTGAAGTCTTCTGACCTAGTTGGGATAAATACCTCTATTTTGTTGATGTTTCATATTTGTCCTGGCTATTTTTTTTATCAACTTGACACAAGCTAGGGTCATCTGAGAGGAGGAACCTCAGAAGAGAAAACGCTCACCATCACACTAACCTACGAGGGCATTGTCTTGACTAAGAATTGATGTGTGAGGGCCCAGCTCACTGTGGATGGCACCACCTTTGGAAGGGTGATCCTGGCATCCTGGTATCAGCGCAACCATGAGGACCAATCCAATGAGCAGTGTCCTTCGTGGCTTCTGCTTCAGTTCCTGCGCAGATTCCCCTCAGTTATGGAACAGGATGTGAGACCTGTAAGCCATTTCCACCCTAAGCTGCTTTGGGTGGTGCTTCATCACAGTAACGAAAAGCCTCACTTGGGCACTATTTCAGCACAATTCTGTGGGGTTTTCTTTCCCCAATGTGCAAGTCTTTCAGTGTTGATGATGTCTCTAGATTGGTCTTAAATTTGACCTCCGGTTGCTTCTCTTTGTGGAATGGCCTTACCTCTAACATCTCTGACCCCGGGTGATGGTTCTGGCTGGCCAAGGGACTTTTGAGACTTGTGTCGGATTCCCGCAAACGCAGTCATATCGCTGTGAGTGGAGGTTTTACTTCTTCCCTTCCCACCTACATGACTTTCCATCTGCTTCAAGCCTGTTGCGCTGATAGTAACTTCCAACGTGGCCCTGAATGGAAGTGGAGGGACATCCTTGTGCTGGTTCCAACCACAGGAACCACATGGTCAGTCTGCTTTATGAAGGGCATTGGCACAAGCACTTTCCAGGACAAAGCTTCCCTGTCCCCACCCCCACCCCCACCCCCGTATGCTGGTTGGAGGTAGGTAGCCTTTGATACCAGTCTGTAATTCCACATCCTTGGGAGGCTGCGTCAGGAGGGTTGAAAGCTAAATCCCTGCTTAGGCAATCTAGTGAAAACCTGTCTCAAAATAAAAAAACCAAATGTCTGAGGATATCGCTCACTGGTAGAGCTCTTGCTTGCCTAGCATGTGACTGAGACCCTCTGTTTGATCTCCAGTACCACATAAATAAATAAGCAACCAAATTAAAGATTGCCAAAGGATTTGTTTGAAACTTACAGAGAAAGCCTTACAATTTTCTTTTTGGTTTGTGTAACAAAATTAAACTGTCTGGCCTTTATTAAGTGTTAGACCAGCATTGCACTCTGCATGAATAAACTCCACGTGATCATGACACACCATCCTCTTCACTCATTGTCAGATTTAATTAGAAACCATCAGACTTCATGTTGACATTGCTATGTGTGTAAGTGGTATTGGCCTGGGATTTCTTTTTCCTTAACTCTTTGTCTGAGGATGAGGGTCCTATTTGGGCTCATAGCATGAGCTGTGGAGGATTCGGTCTTGTTCAGTTTTCTGGAAGAATATGTGTGAGATTAATACAATTTCATCCATGAGTACTCTGTTGAATTCACCGGAGACTTTTGAGGCTAGCTTCTTCTGGGTAAAATTTCAACTACAAATGAAATTTCTTAGATACGGGGTTATGCAGATGACATTTTCTCCTCTTTTCTCTTTTCTCTTCTCTCTTCTCTCTCTCTTCTCTCTTCTCTCTTCTCTCTTCTCTCTTCTCTCTTCTCTCTTCTCTCTTCTCTCTCTCTCTTCTCTCTCTCCTCTCTTCTCTCTTCTCTCTTCTCCTCTTCTCCTCTTCTCTTCTCTTCTCTTCTCTTCTCTTCTCTTCTCTTCTCTTCTCTTCTCTTCTCTTCTCTTCTCTTCTCTTCTCTTCTCTTCTCAAAATGAGGACCTGATCCAGGTCCTTGTGTTTGCTAGACAAGCACTCTACCACTGAACTGAATCCCCCAACCCCTACCTATTTTTTTCTTAAATAAATTTGTATGTTAAGAAAGTTGTCCATCAAAGCTGCTGGGCAGACTGGCAGAAGTTAGTTCATGCTGTGCTTTCGTTTCTCGTTCCACATCTGCGGAGTCCATGTGTGCTGACATGTCCTCTCTCTACACTACGGTGAGAATGTGTCTTCTTAGAATTAGTCTTGCCTAATGAGCTTAGTTAGAGGCTTATGAGTTTTATCCATTTCAAAGAGTTACCTTTGTTTGGGGGGCGGGGTGAACTTGCTGTTTTATTTTCTTTGGTGACAAGGTTTCACATAGCCCAGGCTAACACTGAATTCCATATGGCTGAGGATTACCGCCTGGAACTCCTGAGCCTCCTGCCTCCCTTTCCCAAGTGATGGGATGACTTGTATGCCCCACCACTCTGAACCAAGAATGAGTTTTTCTATCAGTTTTCTCTGTTGTCTTTATGTTTTCAGTCTTGTTGGCTTTTGATATGTTGATTATACTTCCTCTGGGTTTAATTTGTTTTCCTTTCTGGTTTCTTAAGATTAAATCTAAAGGTATTGACTTTGAATCTTAGTTTTTAATGCAGACAAATATTGTTACACACACACACACACACACACACACACACACACACATACACACACACACACACACACACACACTGCCATGATGCTACTCCCAGTCCCGATATCACATTTTCCTAGTAATTGGCTATGAATACTTTCTAATTTCCTCTTAAAATTTTTCTTTTAACTCATGCATGCCTGCCAATTTTCTTATGCCGTGAGATACTTCAGATAGCTTCCTGTTATTAACTCCCTTCCTCCTCCCATTGCGGTCAAAGCATGTATTATATATGGATTGACTCCTTTTAAACTTACTATGTGGTCTTATGATTCCCAAAGGCAGTCGTTCTTTAAAATGATTCTTAAATATTTAAAAATAATGTGTGTTCTGCTGGTGGTGCCAGTTGCTCTTTAAATGTCAGTTAGATCGAGTCAATTGTCAAGGTCACTCAAATTCTATGCTGCTGGAGTCTCACTGCTGGGTTGGGTTGCCGCTGGAGAGCGTGGGCTGGGTTCTTCAGTATCGCTTCACCCGCCACCTCTCTGCAGATCTGCAGGAGACTCCTCATTCATGGATTTTTTCTTAAGGCTGCTATTAAATGTGGGAACATGGATTTCATCCTCTTGACAACCCAACTCCTTTATCATAAAATAATATATCATGATATCATAAAATGAAATCATTTTTATCTCTGGCAATCTTCTTCGCTCTCAAGTCTAGTGACCAGATAGGAACATAAGCACTCTAGCTTTTTGAAATACATAGAGCAGTTTGATAGGGAACTTGAATGCTGAGAGAATCCAGGCCCACTCTCAGCAGCTCACCTACAGACTCTGCCTTGGACATTTGTTAAAACCGGCAAATGACATATACACAGTCTTGTTGACTAAGAGCCATAGATAACATTAGGGTTACACTGTACACAGCTCCCCCGCTTGTGTAGGTCTGGATCTGTGTGCCGTGTCAGGTATCCCTTGTCACACCTCACATGAACTTCACTGCCCAATCCTCTCAGGCACCATTTAAGCTCCTCCCACCAAGGAGCATTAACTGCATAATGAACAACGTGGCCATCACTCTCCCTGCATAGTTTACACAGAAAGTCATTGGGCACCCTAATTCTTCTATAAGCATGCCTTCTGCCTCCCATCTCCTCTCTTCTCCTGCCTTCTTCCCCTTGCTTCCACCCATCTCACACTTCCTCCCTCCTGCATCTGCCAGGACCCGGATTCATTCAATATTTCCCCTCACCATTGGCTTTAAGCAGGTTGATTATGGTATACTTGGGTATAGGTCTTTTTAGGGTTCTAACTATGAGGTTGGCAGACCATCTGGGGTCCCGGGGTCATTTTCCCAGTGGCTTTGAATCCATTCGCCATTATTGGTTCTAGAGTTTTTTGTTTTGCCCAACCCTACGAGGTAGACTTTCATTCTACACTTATCAGGCCATTGAAATCTCGCATTGACTTTGTTTTTGTATTTTTTTTAATTTAAGAATGTTTTTAGATAATTTATTTTGCTCAAATTCTTTACCCTTCCATAACTCCTCCCAGATCATCTGACCCTCCTTATCAACCCTATACTGACAAAAGATATTGTCTTAGGGTTTACAGACACCATGACCAAGACAAGTCTTATAAGGACAACATTTCATTGGGACTGGCTTCCAGGTTCAGTGGTTCAGTCCATTATCATCAAGGCATGAGCATGGCAGCATCCAGGCAGGCATGATGCGGGAGGAGCTGACAGTTCTACATCATCATCTGAAGGCTGCTAGGAAATACTGGCTTCCAGGCAGCTAAGATGAGGGTCTTAAAGCCCACATCCACAGTGACGCGCCTGCTCCAACAGGGGCCACACCTTCTCATAGTGCCACTCCCTGGGCCTAGCATATACAAACCATCACAGATACCAAAACAAAACAAAAAGTGTACAGAAAAATACATGGAATTTTGTGATGGTCAGCTACTCCCAGGCATGGGGCCTACCCTGGGCTATGGTAGATATAACCAGTTATACTCCATTGGAGAAAACTGTTTCTCCCTTTCCCATTAGTATTAATTGCAAATATCTACTTAGTTAAGGGCGAGACCTTGTGTCCACTTCCTCATCTCAGCATGGCTCCTGTCTGGCTTGAACCTGTGCAAGTCTCATGCTGCTGTCACAGTCTCTGTGAGCTCATGTGTGCCTCCAGTGTGATTAGAAGACCCCTTCCCATGGAGTGATCCATTATGTCTGGTTCTTACAATCTTCCCACCTCCTCTTCCACATAGATCCCCCCCTGTCTTGTAGAGATGGATTGGATAAAGACATCCTGATTAGGGCTGAAGGATGCTCTGACATATAGGTTTATCAATATTGTACTGGCTGGTTTTGTGTGCCAAGTTGACCCAAGCTGGAGTTATCACAGAGAAAGATGCCTCCCTTGAGGAAATGCCTCCATGAGATCCAGCTCTAAGGCATTTTCTCAATTAGTGATCAAGAGGGAAGGGCCCAGCCCATGGTGGGTAGTGCCATCCCTGGGTTGGTAGTCTTGGGTTCTATAAGAAAGCAAGCTGAGCAAGGCAGGAAAAACAAGCCAGTAAACAGCACCCCTCCATGGCCTCTGCATCAGCTCCTGCCTTCAGGTTCCTGCCCTGTGTGAGTTTCTGTCCTGACTTCCTTTGGTGATGAACAGCAACATGGAAGATTAAGCTGAATAAACCCTTTACTCCCCAACTTGCTTCTTGATCATGATGCTTTATGCAGAAATAGAAACCCTGACCAAGACAAATACAGTAACAGGAATCATTTTATTGCTATGTTCATCTAGCAGAACAATAGCATTATGTCTCCCCCTACGTCACATTTTCCATCTAGCAGCAGGTTCTTGGCCATTTTCGGAGTGTCAGATATGGGTTCTATTTCATCAAGTGGGCCTTAAATCTAGTCAAAAAGTGGTTGGTTACTCTCTTAGCATTTGTACCACTATTGAATGAGTATATACTGAAGGCAGGTCACTGTTTTAGGTCAGAGTTTGTAGCTGGAAGATACTGTTGATTATTTTCCTCTTCCAGCAGTATGCAGAATACCTTCCAGCACAAATAATTAGTAAGTAGGAGTGAAACTTTTAGTTGGGTACATAAGTATCTTAGTGTGTCTTCTATTGCTGTGAAGAGACACTATGACTACAGCAACTCTTATAAAAGAATGCATTTAATAGGTGCTTGTTTATGGCTTCAGAGGTTTAGTCCATTTGCATCATGGAGGAGAACGTGGAGGCATGGAGGCAGACATGGTGTTGGGGAAGTAGTTAGGAGTTCTACATCTGGATGCTCAGGCAGCAGGAAGAGAAAGTCTCTGGAATGGGCTTCTTGAAACCTCAAAGCCCAACTCCAGTGACACACTTCCTCCAAGAAGGCCACACACTCTAATTCTTTCAAATAGTGCCACTCCCTGGTGACCAAGTATTCAAATTTATGTGCCTCTGGGGACCACTCTCGTTTAAGCTACCATTATAATTAAGTGGTGTTTTCAGAAATAGGGCCTTATTATCAAGTTGTAAAGAGCCACCAATATAGCTTTGGCAAGAATCCATGATGTTTGGGTGTTTCTAGGAAACCCCCTGGTCAATGACTTAACAAGATGCAATCTATTCCTGACACTGGAGGTTTTACTTAGACATAAAAGATCTAATCGGGACACTGTATTAGTCAGGGTTGTACTTCTGTAAACAAAAACCATGACCAAGGCAACTCTTACCAGGACAACATTTAATTGGGGCTGGCTTACAGGTTCCAAGGTTCAGTACATTATCACCAAGAGCATGGCAGCATCCAGGCAGGCATAGTGTAGGAAGACCTGAAACTTCTACATCTTGTTCTGAAGGAAAACAGAAGACTGGCTTCCAGGCAGCTAGGATAAGGGTCTTAAAACCCACGTCCACAGTGACACACCTACTCCAACAAAGCCACACCTCCTAACAGTGCCACTCCCTGGGCCAAGCATAGACAAACCATGACAGTGTCTCCTGAATTATATGATAACTCCATTTAAATCCTTTTTATCATATAAAGGAACATATTTTAGGAACATTCTTAATTTTTTTTTTTTTTTACTTAAGGACCTCACAATGCCAGCCAGGCAGGCCTCAGACGTGTACCCCTTCTGCCTCTACGTCACAAATGCTAGGACTGCATGCATGCACCACCATGCCCAACTTAATTTAACTTAATATTTGATATGCATAGTCATGCCTTGACATCTGTGTCTTGGATTTATTTCAATTTATTCTTTTCTCCATAGGAGGCATCGCATTGTCTTCGTACTGTTTGTGCCTATAAAGCATTGTAAATGTTTGCTGATTGCAAGGTCCTTCTGTGTGAGTATTTCTGAGTTGTCTGGGATACCATAGAGTTCCTTGGAAGCAGCCTTATGCTTTCATGCCTCGGCTGTGCCTCACTGTTCTCCTGCCTTTACAGAAAGACCCTCTGTGTACTCTCACTACCCCACCACCACCCAAGCAACTAGTTTTCCAGTCTAGCTGGCGGGACAGTTACTATGCCTGACTGTGTGCCCTTTTACCTATTCTTTCCAGGTGGCTCTCTACTCGGCCCAATAATCTCCTCACATGTGTGCTGGTCAGCAGGTGGGTGAACAATGAAGGGGCCCCATTGTATCTTTCCATGTTTTCTTCTCCAAAGGCCACATGCTCCTCGTTCTTGGAAAGTGTAAGTTCCATCCCATCAGAACTACCGCATCCTTATTCCTTCCAGTGGACTATAGTTCACCCATGTCTATCCACTCCATGGATTATTTCTGTGGTTTTGGTGGTAATAATGGGGGTGGTGATGGCAGTGGTGGTGACTGTGGTGGTGGCAGTGGTGGTGGTGGTGGTGGCAATGGTGGTGATGGTGATGATGGTGATGATGGTGGTGGTTTTGATGCTGGTGGTGGTGATGGGGGAGGGTATATGTAACTTTTCCTGAGGAGTAGTGAACAAACATCTGTTCACCCCATATAGAGAGTTAATGGACAGACTAAAGAAGTGGTCCCACATATGTCTAGCTTTGAGAACCGATAAATGTATCCAGGCTACTTACAGAAGCATGGATGGCCCAAAGGCAGTTGCTTCATGGGTGATGACTCATGGGAGCTGCATTCCTGAAGCTCCCTGCATGACTTGCCACAGTGTCCCTGGTCAGTTTCCTCTCTCCCAGCAGGTCTTGGGGAGGGGACTGAGAATCCTTTAAGTTTCAGGAACTTCCTAAAATTTGTGAGTTGTCTACCTCCTCATCCATCCTTAAGGAGCCTTCCTCTAGGATGGAATGAGGCAGTGCAGAGGAAGTTGCTGTACAACATGTGTGTCCACTATAGATAGAGTGCATGTGTGTATGGCTCTAAGTCAATACCTGATGACTTCCTCAGCCACCCTTCACCTTATTCTTCTAGACAGGAGTCTCTCGGGGAACCTGGAGCTCAGTGACTAGCTAAGCTAGCCAGCCAGCAAGGCCTTGGATTCTCCTGTCTCTGTGTCTTCTGTGCTATTATAGGCCCGTATCACAATGCCTAGCCTTTATGTGGAGGACAGGGAGCTACATTTGGGTTCTCATGCTTCTACAGCAAGCCCTTCACTGGCAGCTTCATCAGTGACCCCACTGTGTTTTTATAGTTGTGCCTTTCAGATGTTCCTGGTGAGTTCTCCAGCCCGGCCTTCTGTCCAATATCAATACTCCTCTCCCCGCCCCCAACACCCCCCATGTTTTTCATAACCAATTGAATTTTGTTTTTCACCCCATTATTTTGCTTTTACTCTTTTTCAGTTTTTATTTAATTAGACTATTTATATTTTTATTGTATATCACGTATACGTGTTTGCTTGCATGTACTACATGTAAAGCTGGTATCTATGGAGACAGAAGAGGGCACTGGGTCCACTGGAATGGGTGATTGTGAGTACTGGGAATCAAACCTGGATCCCCTGGAAAGACCTCTCCAACCTCGTGTTTCATTTTTTGATGACTTTGCTACTCTGTATCCTAGAGCTTTAGTCTATACTCATCTGTCAACTTGACTAAGCTTATTTTCTGCTTTCTTCACCCACATTTTCTTACTCTCCCTTTAAGATTTAAATCGGGCTTAAGCCCTAGTTGGCCTGGTCCTTTGCTGTGTAACCCAAACTTGCCTTGATCCAACAGCAATTCTCCTGCCTCAGCCTCCCAAGTGCTCTTATTCTTCCTTAATACAAACTGTACCTTCATTTACTCCATAGACTTATTACAGGGCCTTCCTTTGACTGCTATGTGCAGTTAAACTTTACCTGGGGTGGCTGTGGGGTCCTGCTAGTGATACCTTTTTCATGGAAACTGAACCACTGGAGGAAGGTGAAGGGCAGTCAAGAACTCCATGCATATCCCTCCACCAAAACAATATCAGGAATAAGGCAGAAAACCTCTCACAAAAGTGTCAATCAAACCATGTCTCCATACTCAGCCAGCCCTGCCTTGCTGCCCTCCCCACCCCCAGACACCCTAGTCCCTGGATGAGCCTTGTTTCCGTCCCTGCTTCATAAAGGCCTGGGGTTTGGCCTCAGTCCTAGGCTGCTCTATCCACTGTCCCCTATCATCCAATCTGCTATCAGTGACCCCCATCCTGGCTACTCTGCCTTCTTTCTGGTATTGTGGTCTGCTGGTGCACAGGCTCACAGAGAGCAGTGGACAATATTTGTTTCCCTTTCTCTTCATCATGCTCCACTCTGGGTTTCCCTAAGCCTTACAAACCATCTAGACCATAGAGCCAGGCCTTGTCTCTCAGGCCAGGCTAAGGATATCTCTCTCTCTCTCTCTCTCTCTCTCTCTCCCTCTCTCTCTCTCTCTCTCCATTTACTTAAACCCCTCAGCTCACTTCAGGCCAAGTTTGATCCTGATCTTATGTTCCCTTATTGCTGCCTTGAGCAAAGACAGACAGCCTGGCTTTGAGCCAGGAGGCTGGCCCCAGGCCATTGTCCTGCTGGGTTTTTAGTACCATTTACCACCAGAGCCAGTATCCACTACTGTTGTTGGCTCTGTGTCCACAGTTCAGGCCACCTGTGGCTTTGGCTCTGCTTCCCCCCAAATCAAACCCTTTCCTTTTACCCACTTCCCCCTCACTCTTTTCTCAGTCACCTGTACCCAGCCTCTCTCTCTCTGGAGCCTTTGTTTCTGAGCTTGCTATGAGCTCCCTCCCCCTGCCTTTCTCCATCTTTGAAACTGTTTGTGGTGGGGTGACACCTCCTCTAGGATGTTGCTTCCTGTCCATCTCCTTGACCCACCCTACACTGTGTGCCACTGTCCACCGATCCCTGTCTTTGTGTCTCTCTGAGGCTTGAGAATGTGATGGCAGGCAGGCCCTGCTCCTTTTTGATCCCCTGGCTCCAGCATGGTCTTGTGCAGAGGAAAGGGCGCTTTATAAGTGTCACAGTATGAAATTAATGCATCCCGACTTCCTGTTTCCTGTTGTCTGAGCCTCGGGAACTTCTAGTCTCAATCCCATCTCTAGACCCCTGGCTTCAGCCCAGCAGATCAGATGCTCCTAAGGGTGTCCTACCCCATCACTTCTGGGCATGGAACAACCCCCATCACTGCTGGGTGTGGTCCTTTCTTCTAGAAGGGACCATACAAGACAGCACCCTGCAACATTCTACCTGGTGGGACCCTAGAGCATCATGTCACCTTGCAGCAACAATAAAGAGGCTGTCCCTGAATTCAACTCACAGCAGTGTTGTGTCAATGGAAAGAATCTTCTAGAGATCAAGACACTTTTCACAGGGCCCACCATACTCAGGGTATCCTGTCTGTTCTCATGGAAGATAGTGTGGACTATGCCAAGGCCTGCTTGGCTAGAAAAAGCCGGGAGGCAGGTGACAGGCTCATCAGACACTCAAGAAAGGATAAAGAGGGGCTGACATTCAGGGATCAGTAAGGGGAGGTGGGGATACCAGTGGCCATGGTCTCTGAGAAGATGACTCCTGTTCTGTGACATTTAACAAGAATACACAGGCTAATGTGGGGTGACAACATCCCACAGGCCACAGACAGCTCTGGGATAGGGTTGTAGGAGAGGAAAATTCAAGGTAACTGGAGCCTTGTAACAGTCACAGTTGAGATCAAGGCCTAAGTTCAGAATTCACTCTGGAAGCTATGGCTGTGACTCTGTCCTCAAGTGAGATAGGTCTTGCTATAGCTTTATAGGAGGGCTTTACACAGAGTGTGGTCATCTGTCTCTGGGTGCCCCTGAAGAACAAAGACCTGCCTCAGAGCATAACTGTCTCCAGCCCCCCCCCCCCAAAAAAAAACCTGTCACAGGAGAGAGCAGGTAGGTGTTGCCTGCCTCTCTGCCACGATGGGGGTACCTCTCACAAGATAGCTGCAGGCCACAGTGATGGTGTGACATGGGGAGCTAGCTGAACAAGGAGAACATCACACCATACCAGAGCCACTCTGGGCCTGGTGTACCTTCTCCCTAGTGAGAGGAATAAAAAAGGAGGGTGCACAGGAACCTTTCAGGATACTAAGGCCCCATGTATGGGCTGGTCTTGGAGCAGAAGGAGAGGATAGAAGATCTTAGCTGCAGGGCCAAACTTGTCACTATGCACCATGGCAGTATTTGCTTTGTGGTTGGTTTGGGTGCCAGGGATGGATATAACCCAGAACCTTGCTGATGCTAAGCAAGTTATCTACCCCCAGAGCTAACCTTCTATTCCTAAAGGAAATATACCACAGGAGACCCCAGTGGTCTATAAGGTCCTTCCTAGAGAAAAGACTCAGGTAGCATGGGACCTGCTGGGAGCCGAAGAAACCCTCCTGCCAGGAGCGTCCTCCTATGAGTCTGCACTGAGCCCCTGCCTTCGCTTTGAGATACACAGGCAGGCCACCTCTGGGCCCAGTGGAGGCAGCCACACACTACCAGACTCCCACCACCATTGAACTGCGCAATTGCCAGCCGTTGCAGGCTCTTTAGTAACTGCGATTGATTCCCAGGCTGGGGTCTAATTGCTGGTCTGTTGCTGTGATCTCTGAAAAAGGCTGCCACCGTGGGGGAGCTGGAGTACAGGCTCACGCCTTCCCTAGATAAAATGAAGGAGGTTTTCTCTTTCCTCTTTTGAATGGCTGGCGGGCAGGAAACTGGCGACTATGCATCAAAGCGCAGCATTTGTGCTGCAGGACTGGTGGGAGAGGACTTACTTGCAAGCACAGTCCCTGCAGCAGTGTTCCGGGAGCCTGGGGTCACCTGTCCAGCTCCCCTCATCAGCTTCACAAAGAACCTGAGCTGTTTGCCTGGAGCCATCCACAGCAGAGAGAATGGCTGCTCCGATGCAGAGCCCCCAGGACTCTCAGAATCCAGAGGAGGGAGCAAGGGTCATGCTAACGAGCTTTGCCAAGCAATGAGGGTCTCCTTGGGTTCTGAGGGTACAGCACAGCTTAGGTAGGTGGTGATCCCCCCAAAGAGTGGCCCAGGTTTTGGTGGTCAGGCATCATGGCAGGCAAGGAGAACTAAGTGGATGGTCAGTGGATGTTATGGAGTCTGTTCCCCCTGCCCTGCTGCACAGGACCACCTACCAAGCCTCTCCCCCTCCCCTACCCACAGCCCTCTGCAAAGGTGGCATCGATCAGGGTCACTACCTTCCATACCTCTGGGTTCTCTGCCTCTCACCTTGGACCATAGTCTGAGAGAGAACGAGGAGGTGTCAGTGATGAGAGAGTGGGTTTGCCTCCTTCTATAGCAACAGACTTCCCTCCAGAGCCTGAAGAAAGCAGTCTTCCAAGCCTGGTAGCCTGGCTCAGGGTACCTGAGTGCTAAGCAGAGCTGAGAACCCGGCGGCACCATCTCAGGGTCCTTGGTGTCCTGTTTACCCTTCATCCGATGCTGACCTCTCCTAAAAAAACAAAACAAACAAAAAAAAAACTATCTGGTTATGGTTTAACCTCTTGCTACCATTTGGAAATCAGGTCTCCCCCAAGTCCAACATGCTAAGTCTTGGACCACGGTGTGGTGTTAATGGAAGGTGCTGAAGCCTGTGGTTTAGTGGTCTTTGGGTCATTGTGGGGTGCACCCTCCAAGAGAATGTAGAACCCTAGTTTCTCCTCACTCGCTACACAGACAGGAGGGGATTGCTTTTGCTCCACCACATTCATCAGCCCCTCATACCACTTAGTCACAGGCCCAAGAGCAACAGGGCCAACTGATCTGAGACTGGAACATCCACAGGTGTCAGCCATGATAAACCGTATCTCTATCATAAACCGATTGGCTCGAGTATCTGTGACAGTAGCAGAAAGAAAGGTGACACATCTCCCTATTGCCCAGCCAGACTTTAACTTCCTCCCATTTTCACCCTGATGCCAGCCCCAGCTCCAAAGCTGGGACAAGTCTCTGGAGCCTTGTCACTGATCCGCCCATCGTCCTCTGACTACTGTCAGTGTGGTCCATGTACAGGTGTGGGTCTGAGGAAACAGGAAAGTTGGCATGGAGCCAGACACTCTGTGACCCTGTGACTTCCACTTCCAGATACTGCAGTCTGAGACACACACACACACACACACACAGAGGGAGGGAGGGAGGGAGGGAGGGAGGGAGGGAGGGAGGGAGAGAGAGAGAGAGAGAGAGAGAGAGAGAGAGAGAGAAGAGAACATCTATTCTTGACCCAGATGTCTCACCCACCCATTGCCACCACCTGTGTGTGACATGACCTTCCTCAAAGAAGCAGGTGTGTGACACATGTGGCCAGCTGGGAGGCCACTCCTATTTCCACCTTGGGCAATGAGGATTCAACTGGAAAGGATGGAGCCATGGCTAACGCAGCCCTGCAACCTCAAGACCAGGCTTTCTTTCATCAGCCAGACACTTCAAGGACACAGAGCCCTCCCACCGCTAGACTCTCACTTATTCCTTCATTCTCAGATTAACTGTGGCCATTCTGTGGTCTCCCAACACGTGCCAAAAGCTCCATGTCCTAGCTGAGTGGCCATTCTGTAAGCCTGGCTTTCCCCACAGTAAAGTGAGGATTAGCTCTCATGGGGTCATTTTGAATGTTTGTTAAAGAGCATGTGTGTGAAACACCTAATAACTGTATAAATAGCTATTGTGCCCCAACTGCTGAGGGGTGGCTAAGCCACCCCAGCTCTCTGATGATCCTGAGGGCAATGTGACAGTTCCCCATCCATAGGAGCAGAGACCAAGCACGGAGATGCTGAGATGGACAAGGCTAGTTGGACAGCTGAACTTCTTTGTGGGCTGAAGGGCAAGGAGAACAAGCACTTGAGAGAGGTGCAGGGCCACACACATCCAGACCCCAGGAGCCGTTGGGGCTGATCCCTCCATTTCAGTGTCACAGATGGCTCAGTTTCTAGATTCCTAGGAGTCTGCTTGTCTGAGCATTGGCTCTGCAGAGCTGACTAGCTATTGTGTCATAGAAGAAGCATCCCCTATCCCTGCCCAGCACTGAAGATATGAAAATGGGTTTTTTAGGACTACAGTAGGCTGGAAGAAAAAAAAAAACAGAGTTGCTGGGGCCAAGAGTTCAAGGCTAGTGAAGGGCTCAGTGGGCACCAGGAAGTGTTATGTAGAGAAGAACGTAGGCAGCAGGCATGGCTTGTTCTGTGTTCTTGGAGGCTGTCCCCACCTCCAAGAACCACTGGGACAGGAGTGGAGTGAGTAAGACTCACAAAGGAGATACAAGACCTTTGTTACATTGATACTAAGATCTCTTCTGGTCTCATCATCCTCGCTGGCTCCTGTTGGCTCAGTTAACGCTGACATGAAGGCAGAAGAGGGAAGAGTCAAGGAAAGCCAAGTGATCCTCAAGGGATTCCCCACAAGATCACCTCTTCTTCAGGAGTTCAACTATATCCTATGATGCCAGGAGCCCTGACTCCTGATCCCCTCTGCCTTCTGTGTAGCTCAGTGCCTGACACGGCGCTGTCCAAAGCACCATGGTGCTGAACTGAGTGGAAAGGATGTTGCAGATCTTGATGGATCTGTGACATTAGCAAAGATGGGAATAGCAGCGGTGGTAATGATGCCACTTGTGACTCAGGGGAGACTCTCCACTTTGGACTGTGAGATGGAGCAGACAGTGGAGTCTAGAACTACCATCGGGGTGCCACAGGTTGGGGCCCATGCTCATCTGTGCCTTGGCAACATCTCAGCTCTGTAGATTAACACATTAAAAATAGAGATGGGTTGGGAAAGTCCATGCCCTGTAGCAGGGCCCATGGACAGATGGTGCAGTCTCTGACGGGCAGGGCCTCTGGCTCCTCCAAGCCCCAGCCCAGCTAGATGCATCTTTTCCTGGCACTATTTTTAAAGGTTATTTTTAGTATTCTTGGAAAGCTCTGACTCCAGACATCAAGAGCAAGCAGACCTGCTTGCTTTTGCTCTGTTTCTAGTTCTGTGTGGCCCACACAGAAGCCTTAGGCCACAGGTATGACTTTGAGCATTGGCCCCTCATCTCATGGGACCCATTCAATGCTATGTGGCTAGCTACAGCCAGCAGAGGTAGTGGATAACTCAGGAATGCAGAGGTCAATCCTGGCCAGGCCTCCAAACTCAGTAAGTAATTAGAGCCAGCTACTGTTAGGGCTAGAGCTTGAGTTATGAGTAGGGTTTCTGTTGGGGCTTGGGAAGGACAAGTGCACCCACTCAATTGAGGTGTGACATGGACATGGTTTCACCCCTTGATTGAAGCTGTGTTCCCTCCTGGATGCTGTTGTATTCCTACAAAAAAAATCTCATTCTATGGTGGCTTGCTTCTGTAAACTGGTGACCAAAAATCAAGTTGTGATTGACGTTAGGCTAGAAGCCAGTTATTTGCCTTCCCTACCCCAAGGGATAGGCTTCATATAAAGACATGAATTCTGGGGCTGGAGAATGACTCAGTGGTTAAAAGCATCAACTCTTCTTCTTCCAGAGGTCCTGAGTTCAATTCCCAGCAACCACACAGTGGCTCACAACCATTTGTAATGGGATCTAATGTCCTCTTCTGGTGTGTCTGAAGACAGCTACAGTGTACTCACATACATAAAATAAATAAGTCTTTAAAAAAAAAACAAAGATGTGAATACCATGTACCTACATAATGATGACCTCATCATTGGTTTGCTGTTGGCAGTTGGCCACCACACAAGTATCCTTACTTCATGAATAAAAACATGAGACTCAGGGGCAAGTGTCCTTCCTACCTCCATTCCCATCCTCATGCAGCCATTCCTTGCAGATGTGGGATAGGAAGCCCACTTCTGCATTGTTGCTTTCTATAGACTCCCAGCAGGTCAAATGGAAGTCTGAGCTGTCACTCTGAGAGCCCAGATCCCAGCTTAAAATACGAGGTGACATTCCTTAGTACACAGGGAGTTGAGCGAGATGAAAATGATCTCATAAATATGCAAATCATCCCGTTTTGCTTCCCCGGGGAGACTGTCCAACACCACCTCCCCTACCTGGCCTCTCCACCATCCCTCCACACAGGCCTCAGCAAGATCCACGGTGGGCTTGTTAATGAGGTTAGAACTGAATGGGGACCATGACGCAATGGTGTGGGGGAGCGTGCTACATCCCTCCTCCTGGGTCAAGGTAACAGGGATTGCTCATAGCAGCATGGTCCTTGGGGATTTATTCCAGCTCTGAGACCCCTGCCTGGGCAGGGAGGGGCCCAAGAGGGCTGGGAGGCTCTTAGGTGGACAGATGGGAAGCGGAGTCCCAAGGCACTGCCCTGATTGAGTTAAAGACAGATCATAGGCCCCCAAACAAATAAACAAACTAACAAACAAACAAAAACCCGAGGTGGAAAAGATTTGGCCATGTTCAAGGCCAGTTCTCCTGCTCTTGCACTGAGCCACCTGAAGTCCCTCAGCTGAGCCATGGTCTCCAGGAGGCCAGGCTGCAGCCACACACAGCCAGGTGCTGTGCCTCTAACCCAGCCTTGTGTCTTCCCCTGCCCCAACATGGGTGAGAATGAAAACAGACGCTGTGGCTGCTGTACACAGTGCTTGGAAGAAGTCAAGACTACCTGGACAGCAAAGGTGGGGTTCTCCAGACTCTAACCACACCCTCAGTGGCCTTGACTCTGTCAAGGCTGTCTCTACCTAGAAGCCTGCTGCAGAGTTCCTTTCCGTCACTGTGGCTTGTGTGTCTACCCTCACAGAACTCTGGACTTCTCACCTCCTGTCTTACCATGTTCTTTTTGGTGGAAGGCCTGCTTCTTGTCTCCAGCACACCAGCAGTCCTTCTGGCCAGCGCTGGCCCTCCTCTCTGTCTGGCCCATCCTGTCTCTAGACATTTAGTCTTTCTGCAGCCATTCTGCATAGAACTGGCCAACGGCCCACCCGCCTGTCCCAGCAGTAAGTTGAGTGGAGCAGAAGAGGAGGTGCCGGGGTGCTCTGAGTGCCAGGCCTCATCCCCTGGATTTCCATCAGCAGCTGAGTTTCAAGCTCTGCACAAATGGTTCATGGAACACTTGACACACCAGAGGCTGGAAGAATGAAGAGTTCACCATCGACTTGGATCTGAGATAGGCAGGTGAGCTTTTCCTCGGGTAGAAAGGGAATCCAGGACCCCAGAATTTATCCTAGGGGAAGCTCTGCAAGATGCTAAGGAGCAGCTTCCTCCCCGTAGTCCCCAGATCCCACTGTAGATATGATCAACAGAGGGTGGGTGGTACCAGACCATCCAGACTGGAGTCAGACATTTCAAATGTGCCTTTAGTTCTTGCTCTTAGCTTTCAATAGACACTGTCTCTTGGGCAACTACTATACATATACTATACATGAGCTGCTGGAGACTGAAAGGGAAGAGAATGGCCCCAGCCACCTCGCCAACCAAGCCCACACCACACTCAGTGTTCCACAGACCCTCCTCACAGAACCACCCTAGTGCTTGCCTAGGCCTAAGCCTGGATTCAAACATATAGCAGTTCCCAGTTGCCATGAGGAAGCTGTTCAGCCCATAAGGCCACTTTGCCTACCAGCAGGTGCAGCGCCTATAGGCTGCCAAGAGCGCTGTAGGGTGTATCACAAAGCCTGAGCTTTTGGTTTTGGGTTCCAGGGCTGACATCAGGGGCTCCACATAGGGTCTGTGCTTGGGATCTGACAGATGGAAAAAGGAAATGTACCCTGCACAGTCGCTGTGGGGCCTAAATGAGATAATAGATCAAAGAAGTTACTGCTGTGTGACCACAGACACTGAACTATCTGGCGAAAACAAAATCTTTTCTGCCTCTGTTCCCAGGTTAGGAAAGATGAGGGGTTATGCTCTTGCTTTGCCCAGGGACTGAGAGGGCCAGTAACTACAGACCAAAGCCCACAGAAAAGAGCCAGCATCCTTGCCCTCCCCACCTCAGACCTAGCAACGCTCCTTGCCAATCATTGGCTGTCCCTAGGTCATGTGAACCTCTCTCAACCAATCCCCATGAATGTTGAAATGCGATACAGTGATTGGCTGAATCCTGGGTCACATGTCCTCCATGGCTTAATGTCTTCTACTCTCCAGAGCTAGGAGGAGGAGGGGAGCCAGTGGGCATCAAACACCAAATAGCTCTCCCACTGACCAGGCCCTGAAGGAATAGAGCCACCTCTACAGAGTCCCACTTCCTGCCCATACTATGGGTAAAGGGGATGTGGTGGGAAGAAAGAGCATCCAGGAGTTTCCAGCTCTGGCCTGGAGCATCTTGCTCAGGAAGAGAGGGATGCAGGAAAGAAACAGTGCCAGTCTAAGGTCAAGCTGAAAGTGAGGCTCAGGAAATGAAATTGGACTCCCTCCATGGACCCAGTGAGAGCCACCCATCTTCTAGAAGGGCCAGGAGCAGGCAGGGCTGCAGGGAAGAACATGCTGCCCACGGGGGCACCGCCCACTGCCTGCCACAGCCCTCAGGCCTCTGAAGGCTGAAATCCGCTCTAGCTCGACCCCTGCCAATAAAGGTTTGGGAAGCTGGTGGTGCAGGTGGGAGGCAAATGTGTGAGTCATTCCCCAAGGAAACAGAGGAAATGCAGAGCCTGGAGCTGGAGGAGGAGGAAGGAAGGAAGGGGAGGAGGGAGGAAGGAAAGGGGAGGAGGGAGGAAGGAAAGGGGAGGAGGGAGGAAGGAAAGGGGAGGAGGACAGAGGGGGAGTACTGATGGACAACAAAGAGATTAAGTCTCACCTGTGATGTTTGTGAGGCCAGAAGGTGGGAGGGTCTGCCCCAAGGTCACATGTATTGTCCCTCATCCCTGGGGGGTGGGGGTGGGGGAGCAGGGGTGGATAAGCAAAGAACTGTGCAGGCCTTTGTCCCCAGATAGGTAAAGGATGAAGAGGCAAGTGAGAGGCAGGGACCAAGCAGAGAATTGGAGAAAACGTGTCAGGATAGTCACCGGAAGAGTGAGGTTTGCTGACAGCAGGAGATGAAGCCAGAGCATTCTCCATACATGTGTCTTGTCTGCTCTGCTGTGAATCCGGTGACGAGCCGACATCTGTGTCCTCTCTTCACAGCTTGGGAGACTCGAGACCAAGGATAGCGTGCTGGTGCTTTGTACAGACGCCACACATGAATGTGAGTTCTCGAGTCTCTTTGAGTACCTCAGCTCCTGGGCCTGACTGCCACACCACGAGTCACCGTGAAAGACAGTGGTTTGAGGAGACTCCTCAGATACTGTGTGAGCCCGGGCACTGCACTGGTGAGGAGAGCTTTGGGTACAGTGATAAGCAGGGCAGGGAAGTGAGGGCAGGCAAACCTGGGACTTCCAAAGGGATTTTGAATGCTAAGAGGGAGTCCTGGGGTTCACTTTATCACCCTGAAAGCTGCATTCTACTGAATGTCACTCAAAGCAGGGCTTGGGCTCACAAAGAACAAGAATTGCACCTGAACATGCCAAGGTCTTCTGTGTGAAAGGGCGCAGAACTGTTGGCCTGAGATAATCTGTGTCCTGTTATCACCCAACCTTGCCCCTGATGGACCCGTTGGAAGTGGTTCTGCCCATTGTGTAAAGACTTGAGGGGAGTGAGATTGCATGGCTATCCATCCCTCCAGGAGATCAGAGCACCTCAGAATCTGTTCCCCCATGCACCCCGTTTCCTCTGCCACCACCTCAGCCTTGTCTTGACTTACTGTTCCCAGCCCTGCTCCTCCCAGGGATCCTAAGGAAGCTACAAAAAAAAAAAAAAAAAAAAAAAAAAACAGAACCTCTCATAGATGCTGAGCACCCCCAGCTTCCTGCCCTGTTTACTCCCACCCCCTCCTACTTGGGGCATCACACACAAATGCACCTTGAGGAGGCATGCCCTCAGTACACTGCTTAGAGCAGGGACCCACCCTAGATCCAGGATTATTGTCCTTGTTGGCCAACCTGATCCAGGAAACGTAGGTACTGAATCCTGCCAGCATCCTGGAGCCTTTCAGTGTGGCCCTTCCCCTGGTTCTGACAGAAGGCACGGCTTCACTGCAATCTTCCTACTCAGAGCCCACAATCTCCATTTGAGGGTTCCTCCCTCTTGGCTGAAGACCCTGCCCAAACACCAACTCACTCCATCAGCCAGCAATAGCTAATGAGACCATCCACATCGAGACACACAGAGGAAATGAACACAATGGGGCAGGCAGGTGGACCAGGTACATCAGACCACGGGTTTCTCAACAATGCAAGGGAGTGTCCACCTTGATCCTTGTTCTAAACAATGAGCCTTGTACAGCCAGAAATCGAATCAGAGGGAAAATGGGCAGGAAGTCCAAAGGGGAGGACAGCTATTGTTCCCAGAAGGAACAATGGTGGTAGCGGAGGTTCGGGGAGGCGGGGCTGGCAGCTGCTGATAGGTTGAGACTGCTTTGTATACACAAAGCCATGATGGCTGAGCCAGGAAGAAGGTGGCAGGGTAGAGCCTTGAGGACTGGATGTAGATGAAGCTAGAAAGAAAAGAGCTGAACAGAGGCCAGATTACCGAAAGCTCTGCTATGAGTAGGGGAGGCAGCAACTCCAGAAGAGCCGTGCCTTAAAATCTAGGCCAAGAGAAGCAAACTCCAAGACTCAGACCCTGAAGCTCATCTTGCTTGGAGTGATCACATGTTTCTACTATATATTGTGTTGGGTAGCCCAGCAGACCTGAGTTCTAGCATTACACCCAGCCAGGCACTTACTTGCAACCCTGCAGGCAGGAGGAGATTCGTCCTCAACCAATCTCTTCAATGTACCCAGAGACCAGTGCCCCACAACCTGCTTTCCCCCCCCCATTTCTTACACCCAGACCCAGCACAGACCTCTATAGACCATGAATCAGGCAGTTGGATGCCAAGGACATGGGCACATCTTGGAACAGGACCAGAGCTACCAGCAGTCCAGTGTCCACTGAGAATCTTCACCCCTGTACTGCCCCTGGGGTGCAGCTTACTCTTACAGAAGCCAAGTAGGAAATCATACTGTCTCTGACTTCAAAAACACTTTGAAAACTGAAAATTACTGCCAAGCTATTAATACAGTTTATCTGTAGGCGCCCCGTGTTGTAGATAAAGCGCTTTGACCTTCCCGGTACCCGGAAAAGATACCGTGGTAAGCCGTTTCCCTGCCAAAACCACAGTTCCCCAGCACTTAATCGTATTCCCAAGGTCAAATATGAGGGGAGGCAAGGCTGGCCTAGGCCACTCTGGACCTGCTGGGGCTCCTGGGGCCCCATCCACCCACTGACACCTGCAGGTCCTCCTAGGAATGATCCTACCCAGCGCCCCTGGCTGAGCCCGCACCTTCCTGGCTTCTTTTTCACAGCCTGGGTAATTGGCATAAGAAGCACAAATACTTTGTTCAAATGCTGGGAAGTGGAAAATTTTCTAATCTGTCAGGCAAAAATCTCCCTTTCTCCTTCTGCTTTTTCTCCCGACAGGAAAAGACTGCATTTGGAGCCCTTCAGATGCAGATGTGTGAAGACTTTGGAAGCGACAACTGGGGGACTATGCGGCTTCTATTGATTGGAAAAACACACAGCCCGGGCCCTTTGCATATCACAAGTAGCATTTTTTTTTTCTGGGTTTGAGCAGGTTTGGAAAGTCAGCCGCGGGGCCTCAGCGCCCCCTGTGAGCCGGAGACAGTATTGCAAAGGAGCAGGGACAGGCAGAGGCTGAGGTGGCTGGCTGGAAGAGGCAGCACCCTGAAGGATAGGTGAAAGGCAGGTGCACTCACTTGGTTTTCATCCATTGGAACGCTTGGGAGAATCAACTCACCTTCTCTGTTGTCAGCAGCTTATGGCCACTCAAACCCTTCTGACCAGGACACATGCCCAACCTCCCAGAACCAATTAGGAAAAACTGTAAACTTGGGGTACAGTCTTGAGCCTCACGAACAAGCTGTGTGATTTGAAGGCCGGGAGACTTCTCGATACACCACCACACCACTCCCACTCCACCTCATGGTAGGTACTAGAACATAAGGGCCAATCCGAGGATGGCCTCACAGACCATCCGAATGCCTTTGCCTGTACCAGCCTCCTTGCATGTGATGGATGGACAGAGCCCCTCCCTGTTGCCTCTGAGTCCCATCAGTGACAGAAAAGGTCACACAACACCAAAGACAAAAGGATGCCCCTTGTGTGAACAGGTATGGCCCCTGCCATCTCCTGGGACCAGGATCCTTTGATGTGAGCTCCTATGTTTGTGGCTCTGCCTGCTTGCATCTGTGGACAAGCAGGAACAGAATCCAGATGTGCCAATCTCCAGGCTGAAAAAAGGGGGGCTCTCTGCAATGGTTCATCCCTGGGGAGATGCAGGAGAGTTCAGGAGCAAAGCAGGTGTCAAAGAGGGTCTGGTCCTTGCTGTCTGAACGTAGGCCCCATCCAGCCCCATCAACTCCTGAACTACTCACTCTCTCCCACCCCATATGTAGAGCTACCAAAGGCCAAGGACACAGAGTTAGGATCTAGACTTGAAGTGATTCCTCTTGACATATCATGTGGACCTGGGCCTACCAGCTGTTCCTTTGGAGAACTAGGTCTCTGGCACTATACCGTGAGACTAACATCAAGGGTGCGTGTGCTGGTAATCGGAGTAGGCATCATGTATCAGCTCTGAAAGATCGGGTATCTGTGTACCTCTCTCTATGCCCTGAGGCATCTCTGGCTCTCTCATGGGGAACTAGGCTGAGAGAGACCACAGCATGCAGGGGTGACACGAGATAGCTAGAGTGCCATTCTCTATGGCTCCATAGCCAGGTATAGCACATTGCCACAGCAGTCTGCCTCCCTTTCTTCCAAGGGGTATTCACAATATTCCCAATTCTTTATCTCCTTCTAAATGGCTTCCCACAGACCAGACAACCAAGGGCATCTCTAGGCTTCTGCTCGTTGACAGAGAACAAGCCTGGGGTGGCAGACATGATGATCAGAGCAGAGCCCCAAATGGATGAGGGGTAACCTGTGGATAACATCTGTGAACAAGGTCAAGGACACCACAATATCAGGATGTGGGAGAGGCACGGAACCCTACCAGACAACGCTTAAAACTAACCTTGCCTCTCCACCCTGAGTCCGGTGGGTGAACCTGACCCAGGATTGGATTGGAGGGTGTGTCACTCAAAAGGCCCTGGAGGAGACAGGAAACCTCAGGGGAGCAGAAACTCCCATCTGGGGGTGGGGAGGAGGAGGCTGGAAGGGCAAGGGGGCTGTAAAGACTCCCAAGTGGAAGGTAGAAGGGGTGAGAGCTTATGTTCTAAGCAGATGTGGTTGTTCCCTGGGCTGTGGCTCTGTGGGAGAGAAGGCATGAGAAATAAATCCAGTGAGACAGCATGAGCATATGGACACACAGCTGGCCAGGCACATCTGGGATGGAGAACTGTGCTGCTCTAGGGGTCTCTAAGGGTCAGTGGGGACCTCCAGGGCAGCTTGGGGGGGTCAGCTTTCAGCTTCATCGGGGGAAGAGATGTTTGTGAGACACTTCCCAGCACTCAGGTCCCGGAAGAGGGACTCACATGGGTCCCAGGACCCCAGCGTCCCAGAAGATACCATCAACATTAGTGGGATAGGAAGGGATGCCCTGGAGAGTCCCACACCTGGAATCAAGTCCATTTTTGCCATTGATACATAGATTATTGGGAATTGGGGCAGAGCCACCGTACCCTTTACTCTGCTGTATCCCCACAGCAGTTAAGCAGATTAGCCTGGGAGAATGAAGACATGCCAGTGTTACAGGCTGGGGACCAGATGTAAGGGGTCTCAGCCATTAGTGAAGTCACAGCCACAGGAAGACAGCTCAGGAGCTCTTACATGCATGGTAACAAGCTGTAACCACGAATCCATGTTCTTCTGTTTGGAACTCAGGTGAGTTCCTAGATTCACATGGAGGACAGGGGGGTCTAAGTACCCTGCCTAATGGAACCAGAGCCCAGGAATCTACCCTGAGGTCAAGATCAAATCCCAGACTCCGCTCCATGGACCCAACTTCACTGTGCATCCAGAAAACCAGAGCTGTGCTTCGGAAATTACCCAAAGCAACTAACTGTCCCATGTAAGAAGCCAGATGAGGATGCAGAGAGAGAGTTTTGCCTGATGTGGGCAGTGGCTGTGATTCAATCCCAGGGCAAACTAGTGTTAGACACCACTGAGTTCCCCCCAGAATTTCGAATGTCTCCCTCTAGACAGGACCTCTAGAAAGAGACATCAGCGTTGCATTGCTGCCTTCTGCTCCCTTCAGTGAGGCTGATTCTCTAACCTGGATCCCAGAAAGTCACCTTCTCAGTACAAGACAATGGCCCTAAGGGAAGAGGGTGACAGACCCTGGACTCCAGCAACTCACATGAAGCAAGTCCTGTCATGCAAAGAAAACTGAGCAGAATACTATCCTAGAGAACGGATACCGTGAGGGCAGCCTGTGCGCATGTGGGGCATAGGAAGGGCACAGGTATGGAATCTTTTTAACTGGGGAGACGGGGGCCTAGAGAGGTGAAGTAACTTGTTCAGGTCTATGTAACCCCCTTCACATCCCTCTCACATTAAGCCTCTACTCAATGGGTCCCTGATGCATGGCATGCTAGGGTGGCTACCAGGGTGGCTACCGGGGTATCCAGCACCCCCTCTGAGGTCTCCCTTAGGACTAGGGGTAAAGTAACTGGGCTCTTCAGATCCCATTTTCCGCCTGTCATGTGACTTCACAGTTCCTTTCAGAGAGGGGATAGGACAAGGCTATCCCAAGGCTTGGTAGCCAGCTCACACCAGACAATGGAGGTTTGTCACCTCCACCATCCTTGCCACCCAGCTAAGGATATGTGCCCCTCGTCTACTGAGAAAACTCTCTTACTCTAAGAGCTTAGTGGAGACGTGGCAGTTAATTTACGGGATAAACGGGACCAGAAGCACGCACCTCCCCAAGCCCTGTCCTTATTAAATTGTTGGAGAACTAATAAATGACAGTATGACATGCCGTTCCAGAGAGCTTTAATATCCGTGCTGACATTTGGAGAGAGAAAGCTGCCCCTGGCAACCGGGACTCCAGAGCCATAGTGTCACAGGGACTGGGGGGTCACTATGCAGCTGACCCCTCTTCAGTTTGTAGGTGAGAAGGTCTTGACAGGACCATGGCTTACTCAAAGCTCAGAGGCTCAACACTGAATGCACGCACATCCAACACCCAGCAAAACATGTCCCATCAGGTGACAGAATAATGCACATCATTCAACATCCTCCATCCAGAGCAGATGGGGATGCTTGGAGAATCCACCAGGTAGCTAGCCACGCCTTTTCCAAGGACCGCCAGAGAAGCCACTAAGGGCAGAGCACCATGAGAGGGTCTCCATGTCCAGCCAACAAGCTACCACAAGGAGAAGAAGGGACCAGCCTGGAGCTTTCTGGCTCAGGGCTTCACTGATGCCTGGGATCCTGGCGAGTTACAAGCAACAGTTAGCTAGCAGGAGTGAGCTGACCACTGGATGATTGGATCTGGAGTGAAGGAAGAGACAGGCTTAAATGGGGATGGGCAATGAGCAAGGCAGGGTCAGGGGTTGCCCTTGTCCTATCCTGTCCCTGGCCCCCTGCAAACACTCCCACAGCAGTGAGCCAGTCCTGACTTGTCAGCATTCCTCCTGGGAGCCCCACCACCGAGACCTTGCTAATTAGGTCAGAAATCATGAAGTCAGAAGAGCTCAGATTCATCATCCCTCAAACCTGGGCTCCAGTGATGCAGGCAAGTGTCCATCTGTCATGCCATCGTGCCCACTGTGAGAGCTCTGTACCCAGGACACACCAAATCAGAGGGTGCCCTTGGTGACAATAGTGACTTAGGTTCCAGAGACATGGCAGAGCAGATGCAGCCCGCCTCGCAGTCAAGAAGAGTTTCCAAGCAACTGGGTCACAGCCGCATTCGGTCTGCACCTGGACATACATGTGCAGGTGTGTTTACAAATTTACACAATACACACGTACAGATATGTGCTGGCACACTCAAGTTATGGTGTCAGGATTTTGAGAGCTTCAGGCCAGCCTTGGTCATTATGAAAGGTCAAAATACAGGGACAACCAGTCTTTGACAAGCTCAGGGTTCCATGCCCTGGGCTTGCCTGGCATCACTATCAGAAGTGATCCACATGACTTCTGGACTATAGGCTGAGCCAGCTTTCCTGAGTCACTTTATTACCATTGTGGCTGTGGGGTCCCCTCCAGGTGATCCCAATATCTCAGGCATCCCTAGTCCCTTGGGAAGGCAGCTAGACTCTAACATACTGAGCAAGCTTACAAGTGCCAGTGGAGCATCTCTGAGCTCACACACTAGGGGTACTTTGCTCCCTAAACAAATCAGGGCCTCAAAGAGTCATGAGGATTTCACAAAATAACAGTCTCCTGAGCTACCTGCAGAACCCCCTGTGTCATTCAGGAAAGACCCCCTATTCTTCCCTGGAGGCTGGAGGGAGGAGGGGCAGTGCTGGAACCGTCTCCATGGAAACGCCTGGGCTAGAAGAACTGAGCATTTCCTTTCCATTCTGTGTAGTTATGGTGTGACTTCCAGGGTCCCCCACTATGCATGAAGGCCCTGTCTTAGGGTTCTGGGGTGGGCAGGAGATGGGGTGAGAGGGATCTGCTCTCCACCCAGAAAGAGCTCCTCGCCTGCAGAGCATCACAGACATCTCAGCGATGTGGGACCTGGCCTCTGAGACCTGCATACAGCAGATGCTCAATGGGTACTCACTGCACTGGTAAAAATGGGTATATGTGTGACCCTGATAACGTTAATACATTGGTACATGGATAGGACACAATTCCTCCTCCCCCGTGGGCAGCGTCACTAATTGGGGAGGGTCAGACAAGCCAAGAGCCTGGCACTAGGATACCCATGATCCTAAGGAGGAACTTTTCTAGAACTACCCAGACCATTGTGTATAGAGAGACAGGCATAGAAATAAAACAGATGCAAACAGCTGCCTGAGCACGGCAGGAGTGGAGAAGGGGACAGGACCCAACCTGGGATGCAGGCCAGCCTCACCTGGTCTCTGCTTCCTTCTTGTGCTAACCTCTTAACCTTTCTGAGCCCCTGACTACCTGGCCTGGAAAGTGCTGTTTTTCATCTTGCTTCTGGGTCCAGCTTCTGCTCTCTGTTCACGGTCATCCATTTCAGTTCTGCCATGGCTAAGACACCAGAAAGCCATCAAGAGAAGAGAAACCTCACGGGCTATCTACTGCCCACCCCCATATCCGCGCCTGCTGTGTGCCAAGTACAGTTCTAGGCTGGGCTATAATAGAGTAGTATAGAATTTCCCACCATGAAGAATACCTGCTCTCAGAGGCAGGCAGCACAGGCTGTACAGGGGAGGAGTCTTTCCGGCAGGAGACAATAGTGGCCAGAAGGCCTTGTGTGGGGCAGCAAACCCTAAGCAGGAGCTGTAGAGGACAGCTGGATCCAAGTAGCTCCCTAAGTCAGGGCTTTGGTGGAGGCTCCTAGGAGCAAAGGGCTGTTGGTGGGTCCAGGCCCAAGGATGGATGCTAGAAAGATGACCCCTACAACCTAGAAGTATGGATAGGTCTATAGGGAAGGAGAGGACAGCCAATGCCATGCATAGCCCATGAGAAGGGACCTGAGGAACATGAACCCTGACTTGTATACAGATGAAATCCATAGCTTGCTATACAACAGTTGGATCCCGAACTACTTGTACATGGGATAACTGAAGCATGCCTGAGAATTGGGTATGGAAGAGATATAAGCCAAGATCACCTGGGAACATCTTAACTGGCTGAACCAGCAAGAGAGGTCTTCGGTGGGAAGCTGGCCTCCTCCGGGGCCTTAACAGATATACAATTGCCCCTTCCAGAATCCTTTCAGGGACTGAGGATCAAACCTGGGTAAACAAAGCACCATCTGGACTCTAGGGATTGGTTAGTTCTCTAGAGGGATCTGCCAACACACCTCACCCAGGGGACCCATGATGACAGGCCAGGGTCCTGTGGGAACAGGATGAGGTTTTCTCTGCTGGGGACTATTCCTCAAGACATGGTGTCTGGTCCTCAGTCAGGAGTAGCTGCTCAGATGGGATCAACCTCCAGCAAGACTCACAGCCCCCTTAGGGTCCAGACACCTCACTGACGGGGTCCTAGGAGATTGAAGATGCCTACGATATTGGAGCAGCTGGTCCTTGCTGACCTCCCAAGTCAGCCTGCCACAGCAGAACAGTGAGTGTCCTGTAGGATGTGACTATGAGCCTGAAAGACACGCTGAAAGCAATGAGCAGTAGTTAGCAGTATGGGGTGGGAAGGAGGGCTGGGGGTGTGTTCCAACATACTCTACATGGTCAATCCTGGGAAAGGTACCCTTCTTCATGGTCTACAGAGACAAGCTGGAACTCACCATGAAGTCAGTTCTCCAGGACTGTCAAATGGCAGTGCAAGGCTCCTGACTGAGAGGGCCAGAAGAAGATTGGGAAGGGTCACAGCATAGGAATCTGGGACCAACCTCAAGCTGCTCTTGCTCCCTGCCAGCTCTCTGTGTCCAGTGTCCAGGCTAGTCCTATATTCTGGAACCACAATCACAGAGTGCCCTGTGCTATTAGGGAGATGGCATTCTTGGCATGTGTAGGCACCTCGGTGGGCAGCCAGCTCTGATTCTGGAATCTGTTATCTAGGTCTGCCTAGAACCTGCTACTGTTGCACATGAATCTTGGTCCCAGTGCCTCCTTGTGTTGGCCCTGAACAGACAGGTCACAGTCAAGAGTTCCTCTCTCACATGCATGTACTTGCAGGATTTTTCCTACCCACAGTATCCCTGCCCTCGGGTATAGTCTCTGCTCTGGAGACCAGTGGGCAAGGTTAGCCTGTGGTGCAGGGGACAGACATAGCCTTAAAAGACCATTTATGTACAGCATCCAAAGGCCATGGTGCAACAAGCAGGAATTACTCCTTGGTTCCTAGACCCAGAGCCATGGGGAAGAAATGATGATGTCAGGGACTTCCCTAGCTTCTCAGAGCACAGATGTATGCAGGTGATGTCAGCTGGGTCCTAAGATGGTCCTCCAGCCACTCTCCCCAGAAGGGATGTCACTCAGGGAAAGACAGAAGCCAGAGGACAGACATAGAAAAAGCCAGAATGAAGCCTTGAGGGGAGCTTTCTAGCATGCCTGGCCCAAGGATTTTTTTTTTCCTACATACGTGATCAGAAGTCCCGTGTGAATAAAGATCAGGGTTGCAACCTTGGCTTTGGCTCCTGAGGTGCTCCAGCCACCAGCCATTGCTCTCTTGGGCTGGGTGTCATGGGCTGCATGGCCCTCACATCTCCAGCCTCTCTTCTTTTATCTCATAGAGACTGTGGGAAGAGAGACAGGCAGGTAGGGGTCTCCCAGGACCCCAGCCCCACCTGCCTGATGAAACAGTCCCCTACTCTCTCCCTTAGGTACTGGACATACTCATGATCCATTGTGAGAGGCCCAGGCAGCCTCACACTGCCCTGGTAGGTTCACATTATTGGTGAGAATGTGGAAGGCGTTTCTTGTGAGATATTGCATGGTAGTTAACAGTGGGCAAAGTGGCAAACAGCACACCTTACTTAACAAGCTTCAACCTGACCCAGGTAACCCTCTGGGGACACAGACCCTGCTCTTCCCAGTTCCCCCAGCCAAGTCTGGCAGCCTATTGACTCCTGGCAGTGGTGACACCTAGTCTTGCTTGGGGCTCTTCCCTGCCCGGCTTGCTGTCCCCTCACTGTTAAGCCCCTCTTGATTGTCCTTGTCCTCAATCTACTGTCACCAGACTGCCACAATGGCCTGTCACCTCTACAGACTGCTGTCTGCTGTCTACAGATCCCTTCACCCATCCCACCCATGTTCTACATCTTCAAGACTTGTCTAGGTCAGCCCTAGGCCCTGCAAGGTCTCATCATGACTGTCATGGCTTCACTCTCAACTCGTTCCATTTCAACTTTACTTGATTTTATGCTCCTTCATGTCTGCCACGTGCCCCACCACAGGGCCCTTTGCACAGACTATTCCCGTTCTCCATGATGTGTGTTTCCCCTTTGCTACATAAGTTTGTGGATCTTCCTATAGGTTTGGGGGATATCCACTGTCACTCTGCCACAAAGCCCCAAGGCTGGCTTAATGTATGCTTTTTCTCTTAAGACACACCTCCTAGCTCACTTCTGGCTCAAGTTCTGTAGAAACACATTAACTGGCTACACAGATGACAGGAGATGCTCCCCTGCCCCTATCACAGAGACTGTCACTGTGCCAGATGGCACAATTCAAAGAGACAGACCTGCGATCATGCTCCTGAGGGCGCTGTCTCCCCTCACAGAGGCTGCCCCCTGGCAGACCTCATACTCTCTATCTCAGACATGAGATTGTCCATCCCTGTGACAGTGCTGACTGCCTATGTATGAGGGACCCTGGTTCTGGTCTGGTGGATCCAACATCATGGACACTGGTTTCTTGGCTCTGTGCCTACCCTGAGCCCCATGTGGAGAAGCAGCAGGGACATGGGACACAGCGAGGATCCAGAACACAGCCTGTCCCTTGCTCTTGAGATCTCCAGAGCTCTGTGCCTGGAGCATGATGCCAAAGTCTCGTTTTCTGAACACGTGTGCAGCTTCCCAGGGCTCTTGAAGACCCCACAACATCTGGGGAAGGCAGAGGAAGAGGGGGAGGAGGCATCCAAGGCACAATCAGTGGCTTATTAACATTTTGATTGCAGCTCAGCTCCCCTGGCGCCTTGGCCTGGACACACACATTCAATCTGGAAAGGAAGATTGAGCCGGAGAGAGGAGCAGAGAAAGGAGCAAAGCAGACTTATTTTAATAAAGACTAAAAATAGCCGTGTCAATATCCCCTCTGTTTAGGGAGTCGTGCTTGTTCTCAGCGCGCCTTCCCAGCGTGGCTGTCCAGGACGAGGTGAAAACCCAAAAGAACAAGCTCTCCCAGGCCACCCACAGGCTCCTGGGCGAGCCAAGGGCTGCACAGGGTCCTTGGCACTCTGTGCCTGTGACTTAGTCAGCTTCAAAGAACATCCAACCCCTGGGAAGCCCATGAGCCTATGGGTGGGGGGCAGGATGAGGCTTTGACAGAGCAGCCCTAGAAGGTTGAAGCTGAGTAGAGGGCTCAGTTCTGGGCCAAAGGTGTTCCAGCCAGGCCCAAGCCAGTAGGGCTGGAGCCCAAACTCTCAACGACCACCCAGGAGCACTTCTGAGCAGGCAGGGTAGCTAGTCCACTGAGGTAGCAGACCCACCTGTTCAGCGTGCTGGTCAGATCTGAGCAGGTCACCGTCTCTCGTGCCTTCTGTTCTGCACCATCCCTGCACGGACGGTGCACTGACCTTAAAGCTTCTTTTACCCGCATCTCATCATGCTGCATGGTCCTGGCCTCTCTCCACCCAGATGTCTGATGACTTTCTCCAGGCCATGTGCTGACTCCTACTGGACCCCTGGCTCCTTTTCAGGCAGCTCTTCAGACCTCCCTGACATGTGATTGTCCACTAACACTTCCTGGACATATATGTGCCCTGCCTCATGCAAGCCCCTCAATGACATACTATGTCAATATTCTAGACCAAGCCTAGCCTCTAGGCTGGTGACATGGAGTGCTGGATTCTAAATCCTTAGGCTAGTCATGTGTGACACTGACTTCCAGACCATGTAAGGGATCACGCGGTCTTACAGAATTACATTAACTGCTCACCATGCCAAGTGACTAATTCTTCCACACACCCCCCACCATCATCACCACCACCACCACAGTGGTGTCCATCATGTGACAGCATTATCACCACCACACCATCATCATCATTACTCCATCATACTCATCGCCACCATCAGCACCATCATCATGCCATGTCCACTATCATCACCATCATCTCCACATCACTATCATCAGCATCATCTCCATCATCACCATAATCACCATTGCTCCAACAACAACAACACTGTCTATCACTAATACCTTCACCATTATCATCATCACCCATTGAAGTAGTATTTTCTCACTGGCCTTCCAAGATCCTTGTAGATGAGAACATATATAAGTCACCATTATCTCCCAGAAACGTGACCTGGTCCAGGGCAAATGCTTATGGATGTCAGATGATAAAATAGTTGGGTAGGTAGGCATGGGAATAAGTGTGTAAGGAAAGGGATAGGTAGATGGCTAAATGAATGAGTCTCTGGCTCTGTGTGTGTGTGTATGTGTGTGTGCCCGCGTGTGCACATGTGTGTGTGTGTGTGTGTGTGTGTGTGTGTGTGTGTGTGTGTGTAGAGGGAGGAGGAATGGATGAATGAGTCAGTGAATGAGTGAGTGTGCTGCGTAAGGAAGGGCAGATGGACGGGTGAGTCGGTTCCTCCCACGCCCACACTGCAGATGCCGGGACGCTTAGCAACGGCAGACTCCACAGCGTCCCCGTGGAGCCATGATATTAAAGTCCCTGAGTGCTGCACTATCAATTTCCGGGGGAGACTATCTCCAGAGCCATCACAGCAGGAGGGAGCCTCCCCATGCTCAGTTCTCCGCCCTGCTGGAGCAGCCACTCATCCTCTCCTCAGCTTTCGCTGGCACCGACCAAATCCGCATGGCCTAGTAGATTCCAGCAGACTGCGCTGGGCAAGCCTTGTATACATGTCAGATGATAAAATAGTTGGGTAGGTAGGCATGGGAATAAGTGTGTAAGGAAAGGGATAGGTAGATGGCTAAATGAATGAGTCTCTGGCTCTGTGTGTGTGTGTATGTGTGTGTGCCCGTGTGCCTGTGTGCCCGTGTGCCCGTGTGCCCGTGTGCCCGTGTGCCCGTGTACCCGTGTGCCCGTGTGTGTGTGTGTGTGTGTGTGTGTGTGTGTGTGTGTGTAGAGGGAGGAGCCAAGTATACGAGGCTCAGGACAGCGTGCACACCCTCCTCATATTCTGTACTGCCTCTCCTCATGGTCTGTCACAGTTCCACCCAGCACACCTGGACAGGAGCAGCTCCTTGCTTCTCCACAGGCCGTGCCTGCCCACTCAGCTGAGCCTGCCACTGAGCCACCCAGGTAACTCCAACCACACTAAGAAATATCCATTAATACACTTCCAGAGGGAACTAGCTCACCAAAGGGGACACAGCAACCCACACCCAAAGCAGCCGCAGGGCTTGAGCCCCAGCTCCCATGACTCTGAGACAGAAACCCCTGGTATACACCAAAATCAGCACACACACACACACACACAGAGAAAGAGAGAGAGAGATAGACACACATATACACAGAGAGCCAGACACACACACACACAGAGAGACAGAGATAGACACTCACATACACAGAGAGCCAGACACACACAGACACAGACACAGACACACACAGAGAGACAGACACACAGACATACAGAGACACACACACACACACTTGTGATACAATATTAACAGCAACAGAAATGGAATAGAAAACATTTTTAAAGACTTTAAAAAAAACTGGCTCCATCCTGTTAACACGTGAACTACATTTAACACACACACACACACACACACACACACACACACACACACTGCTTTCTAAAACCAAAACACAAAAGGAGGGGCTGGCACAGAACACAAGAAACCGACCCTCTCACTCTTGCCCATGGGTCCCGCTTCTGCTGGGTGTCTCTCTGCTTGCTCCTGAAGAATAGTCATACCCTGCGGGTGTTGTGAGGGGTCTTGGGACTCCTGCAGTCTGAGAACCTCTGGTTTAGGCAAAGCAGAGCTTGCTTACAG
Source organism: Mus musculus (assembly GCF_000001635.26). Classification (NCBI taxonomy): domain Eukaryota; kingdom Metazoa; phylum Chordata; class Mammalia; order Rodentia; family Muridae; genus Mus; species Mus musculus. The sequence goes on along the minus strand of NC_000081.6, from coordinate 73,985,290 downwards.
TCTTTCTCGGGGAAGAACAGCCTCAGCCCCAGCCACTATTGGAAGCTGGTGGAGAGAGGGATGCTGTGTCCAGACCTCCAGAATCCAGTGTTCAGGTGCCTCTCCTTTCTATGGAGTCTGTCTCATCCCTGTAAGTAGCCACTGAGGACCGGACAACATGGTGTGCACTCTTTTCTCCAGATCATGCCTGGTCCCTGAGATGAACACAGAAGGACCACAACACTAACACTGCTCTTGTGTCTCCCCACATCCCATGCACTGGCAAGGTCCACGCCCCCCCCCCAGGTCCCCTCCATGCAGGCTTCCAGGATTGCCTCTCTTTCTTCCTTCTGCACTTGGCTGAACCTCATCTGCTGACCCACAAGAGATAGGACTGAGTTCTACTTACCTAAACTTGAACTTGGCGTTTCAATATGGAGGCCAGGTCTGGGCTTGAGCAGCCTGAATTCTGGGATTTCCCTGAGACTCTGTAGCTTTGTCTATTGTATGGATAGTATGAGAGGATCTCTATTGGCAAGCCAGAAGCTCTCCTCTTTCCACACTGTGAACTCCTGTACTAGGCCAGCAGCCAGGGAAGAAGAGCTACCTTCAAAGGTAACTTTACCCTCTTACCTACTGTGGACACATGACTGAGTGGCCAGGTTCCTTACCTCATGGAGTCCATCAAATTAGAGAGGCAGATAGTGAGAGTCAACAGCTAGCAGGGAGAGGAAAGGTGAGAGTCTGAAGGTCTAGGGACTGGGCTTAGAGATCTGCAAGTCCAGGGGCCTTGGGAGGAAGGAGGATCAGAGAGACCTCGGAGATGCTTTCTCATTGCCCTGAAGTAGTAGGCAAGCTCTACTACACCAATGGGCTAAGGAATGCTTAGATTGAGGTAGGGCAGAGGATACAGGAGAGGTGTGTTCTAAGGTTTAGTCACGTGCAAGCCACAGGATGGTAGAGAGAAGGGAGATAGCAGCTGAGGCCTGTACTGTAAGCTGGTCAGGATGCTCCTTGCTGAGAGCTCAGTGCACAGAGACACAGGCCAGGGTAGAAAGGAATAAATGAGACACGGTGGCCCAGGCTGTTATTAGTGCCAAGCAGATGTGCTTAGCAGTTCCTCCTGAGTCAAGAGAGATTCGCACCATCCTTTACAGGGAGAGATGCTTGGGCTGGCAGTTAGCAGAACTATCTCAAACCTGACAAGCTACAACTAGTCCCCAGGCCATGTCTCTGAAGAGCCTGCCCATTGTGCCATTGTGCCATTGTGGTCAAACCTCGGCCCCTGAGCTACAAACTGCTGTTACTCTGTACGCACAAGGCTTTTCATTGTGAGGGGCCTGAATTCTTGTCAGTTTTTTGTGACTAAGACAAAATACCTGAGACAAAGAGCAAAGAGGAAGAAAAGATATGCCTCACAGTTCAAAGATTCCAGCCCGTGGTCACCAGGCCCTGTTGCTTTGGGTCTATGGCAGCAGAGTATATCATGGTGGCAGAGAAGGCCTGTTCACCCCTCAGAGCAAGGAAGCTGAGAGAGGGGGTAGGTTCCCCATACTTTTCTTCAAGGGGGCACCAATGACTTAACTTCCTACCACCAGGCCCCACCTCTTAAAGACTCCACCCTCCAATGTCCCTGGCTATGATTAAGTTAGTATATGGGCCTTTGGGGAACATTCCCGACATAACCGTTGCCCATGGGTTTACAGAGAAGAGGTAAAGCCCTGGGGTGCAGAAAGCTCTGTCCTGTGTAAGCTGGAAGGATGAAGAGGGACTAGCAGCTGCAGGCTTGCTCATGAGTATGTCTGTGTGGATGCATCTGTGTGTCTCTCTGTACCCCTAAGTGTACCTATGTGAAAGAGGAGGCCACAGAGGCAGGTGGTGACCCTAAGACAATGACCTAGACTCAGCCTGTTCTGGGACAGTAATTTCCTAGAGTTCATGTGCAGGTGAGATGGTCTCAGGACCTTCCCACCACAGGGCTGGGACAATGTTGTGTGTGTCTGAGATCATGTCATTCTTTCACGGAATACTCAAATTCAGACCCATTTTGTTCCAGGCCTGAGGCCAGCCAGCCAAGGATCTGAAGAGATGGCTCTGGAACCTTGGCCTCCATATCTTACCTCTGTCTCTTCCTCTGTCCTTTGGCCATATTGGCTGGGCCTCCCCATCAGGTCTGTATCCCCAGCCATGACCTTCACAGAAGACCAACAAAATATGTTCCCTTGAGAAAACCCTATAATCATAATTCCCTTAAGATCCATACAGAAATTCCTATGTAGCTTCCCAGAAAGAGCTGTCCATTTCTTTAGCAGGTGTACTGTGATCATGTGCTTAGCAAACAGATACTGAACCCAAAGTCAATACCTACTTCACTTCAGGCCAGTAGCCTCAGACACACCCAGGAATCAGGCCTGGAAGGACCCTAGGTTATCTCCTCCCCTGAGTTCTACTTGGCCTTGTTCACGTGCACACTGCTCCACAGTGACAGCTTGTGATCCTCAGCCTTACTCTAAGGCAAAAAAAGAGCCCTATGCTGAGCTAGTGTGCACCCCAGCCTGGCACATAGTAGGTACTCAATAAAGGAAGGTAGGGAGACAGGCAGGGTAGGGGGAGGTAGAGAGAAGAGAGAGGTCTCCAGTGGTTTTCTCGGAAGCAGCCTTCCCCCTCTCTCCCTCCCCTCTGCCCCCACCCCCGGTTGGCTGGGCTCCCTTGTCCTGAGTCAGCACGCCTGTGCATGTGCCTGTGTGGCCGTGGGTGGTGGCAGTGGGCTGGGACATTCTCATGCCAAGCAGGCTCTGCGCGCGCTGTCCTCGCCGCCTGCACAGTTCTCTCGTTGCTGCGTCTGAAAATGTCAACTTCTTATCTCGCCAGAATTTTTCCTGACTTGGAGAATTCAATAAAGAAGCTGAGTAACACTTAAAATAATAATGAAGCCCGGGGTTGCTGCAACTCCCGGCTGGCTCTGCGGCCAGGCTGCCTTGCCGCCATGATCAATCTTCATTTTCACACCGGGTGCCAGACAGCTCTGCAGGGTGGGGCTGGCCGGAAGCCCTGGGGAATTCACAGGCCACCAGGATGCCCGGGCACTCACCTGCTACTCTGAGCAGCGGGAGAGAGAGGCCATGCTGAACCTAACCTCCCTCACACACCAAGTCACTCCACATCGCAGTACCCCATCACTTACTACACCTGCTTCCCTGTGCCTGGACCCGTGCTGTTCCGTCCACCCAGTGCTAGCATCAAGGAAACTCCTATCTACTCCTCAAAACCCAGCTCAGGGTTCAGATAAGCCTCACTAGTTCTGTAGCCTTTGGACAGAGCAGTGTGCTCAGAGGGGTTTGTGGGTTGGAACCCCTCGGCTGCTTTCCTCTATTTTTGCCACCATGTGTTAACTAGCTAAGCACACTGCAATAGGTATGCAGAGACAAGAGGCTCGCCCAGGATCCAGAGATGCAGCAGCTGAATCCAGAAATAGCTGGGACTGTCTGCTACTACCCAGAAGCCCTTTCGGCCTGAGAGTGCCTAGCTGATAGATGAAGAGACTGGAAACCAGAAGGGAGAGAGAGAGAGAGAGAGAGAGAGAGAGAGAGAGAGAGAGAGAGAGAGAGAGAGAGAGAGAGAGAGAGAAAGAGAGAGCTGCATCCTGACAGAGGCAGCCCTGAACTGGAAGGCCCAGATATCACTATGGGGACGAGGCATGTGAGCTCTGGGTCCTGGCTGCCCTGTGAACTTGGTCGAGTTCACTGACACTGGAGGAGGCCCACTGTGTTCACCTGTGAGATCAGACCATGGTTGTCCAATCAGCAGGGTATATGGCTGGCCCATGCCCACAATGGAGGCCTATGTGAGAGCCAATCAACCTTGCTTGTTGCTCGGGGCTCTCCAGTCCTTCCTCAGTCCCTCAAGGGCCTCGCTGTTTGGTTTGAATCTACTCCAATTTGTCAACAGCTTTCTTTACAGGGGCTCTTACCGAATGTCTGCAAATTGACTCCTAGGCTAATGAGAACCAATTAATCTTCCCTCCTCCCTCCAACCCCGGCCAGCATCAGCCTAGCCCATCTCTCACTGCTCTCTTCTCTAGGCACAGAGCAAGGCCAGGACGAAAAGATCCAGCCTAGAGCAGCCACAGGCCTGAAGTGAGATGAGAACTCTGTGGGAGACCCTAGACCTCACCTATAACAGCAGCAGCCATCCCCAAAAGGAAAGCAAGCCCCAACTTGAAGATTCTTGGATGTTTGTATGGGTGCTGGAAAACCTTTCACGGAGATGGTCTGAATGAGAGGAAGGCCCACCTGCATGACAGGGAAGGAAACCCTGGGAAGAGGCTGAGACTGCGACTCAGTTGGGAGTTTGTTTAGCATTTGCAAAGCACTGGAACTGATCCTCAGCATCCCATAAACCACAAGGAGGCGACACATACCTGTAATTGTAGCACGCGGATGATGGGGGTAGGAGGATGAGGAGTAGGGTCATCCTTGCATGTGTTGAATCCACAAGGCCAGCCTGGGCTACATGAGAGCAGGTGTTAGCAAATGACTCAACCAATGTCCACCAAATGGCTGTGAAGGCCTGGTCACTGGAACAGCCTAACGTACTCATTACCATAGAGCCAGGCTGTTTGGGGGAGCTAAGAAAACTGAATCTTTGCCATGGAGCCCAGAACCCTTCCTGTCTGCTATGCTGCAGAGACACACGACATTAAAGGGCTGAGGCAGAGAGAAATGCCATTCTGGGTAGGTCATCACAGCCATGACTGGCCCACCAATCTGAGGCTCCCAGGATACTGGGCCATGCTGGCTGTCTCCACTCCTCAGGGTCGGCAGCTCACTGGCCTCTGTGTGGCACAGTGGCGACTCCATCCATCCAAGCCTGGACCTTGGGGAACAGTATCCTCACATTTGCCCAGGATCATGGCTGTACTCAGACCTTTCTGCTTACAGAGTTCCAGGCCTCCTAGGGCTAAATCCTGGACCTGGTGGCTGGGTAGGGTAAACCTTTTGAGGTACACCTCAGATAAGATTCCAGCCTCTCCTGAATCTGGTGTCCAATCAAAAGGATGGGGAATGTTAGTCAGCTGTGAGGAACAAGAGAGCCACAGGAGCCATTGGCATCCCTCTCCCAGGCTTGGGAGCAAAGGCAGACCTTAGGGTTCTGACCCAGCTCAGCTCACTACAAGTACCTGGAGTTTCAGAGGAGTCCTAGGAGGAACCGGGGATGTCAAAGGCTGGCCTTGCAGTCCCAGGGAGTCACAAGAAGTCAGGAGAAATGGGAATGACAGGTAAGGAGAGGTAGTATTGCTGGTAACCAGGGCCTGTGCGACCCAGTCTCTAGTCAGCTTAACACCAGATACCAGTGTAGAGAATACAAGACAGCCAAACCCTCAACCTCAGGAGGCCCAGCTTCATAAAGGGGGTTGGGCCTTGATCAGCTGACCCCACTAGTCATGCGAATACAGGTAAGAAGCGACGCGGTGTTGGTGGTGGTAGGAGGTGAAGGAAGGACGGTAGTCCTGGCCTGCAGGATTCTGGGTGTGTCTTACCTGATAAAGGAGAAGGCCAAAGTGGATGCCAAGCACTGACCTGGAGTGCCAAGTGTCAGGTGTGTCGGAGAGTTCGCAGAGGGAATGCCTGGCAGAGGTGTAGCGAAGTTGAAGCACACAAGTCCAGTCAAGGGAAAGGAACAAGAAAGCTAAGAAATACAGATATGGGCCTGTGGGCTGTGAGCCACGTGGATCTGGTTCACCATGACCCATCTTGGAGAGACCCCCCACAGTACCTCCTGTAGAAACTCAAGTGACAGAGAGGAAGAGACAGAGTCAAGGGATGTTTTCGATTGCTCTTTCCAGCCGACCAAGCGTCACCAACAAAAGGCATGACTCAGAAGCCACGGTGCCAGTGTCACTGGAGGCTGATATCTGACTCACCGGTGGGCCCCTCAGAGGTCTGAAATAGAGAGCTATGCACCCCTCCCCCTCCCTCCACATCCCGCCCTGCCTCATCTTCCAGCCTTTATCTTCAAGTGATATTACCGACGATTACGTGTGTGACGGTCATAGACACCAGTTATCACTGCCTAATTGGGTCATAATTTTGACAAATGTGTCATTCTGGAGATCCTGACTGCAGAAAGATCCAGCAGCCTCAAGGGAGAACAGCCTCCCCTTACACGTCTAGTCTTTCCCTCTGGTTCCTCTGCCTTCATTGCCATCTTCCAGGTAGAAGTCTCAGGTTTCTCACTGTCCAGGGGACCCACCAACCTTCCCTGTTGGGGATGCTGGAAATACTTGATCAGTGACTGTGTGGAGATGAGGGACTGAGACCTGAGTTGGGGAAGGGGACTCAGAACTGAGTTGATGAGTACGGGGCCTCAGCAGCAGTTTGGTGGGAAGAGAAGGGTTCCCACCAAGAGCAGACAAGACCTTCCAGAGCTTATGTAGTCAAAGAATGGCAGATCTATGTAACAGCCTGTAATTCTCCTGTCCTCCAATCTGGGCACAGATGAAGAAGTGGTTGTCCAAGAGGAGGGTCAGAGAAGAGGACAACCACGAGGAACCACTTTCCCCTGAGCCCCCAGCCTGCAGAACCCCTGTTGGGTTCCTATGGGAAGCCTGAGCAGTCTCATTACCACCAAGGAGGGCAAGGTGCTGGCAATCTCGGTCACTTTATACCTGGGAAAGCTCTCTGTACAGAAGAAACTCTGTCCAAATAAAAGAAAAGTAGGAGCTGGGCCTTTACGGCACAGGAAGATTGCAAGTCCAAAGGCTATCATGGAAAACTTAGTGAAACTCTGTCTCAAAATAAACGTAAAGATCTTGGCTTGTATCTTGGTGGAGGCATTTGTTCTTGCCTATCAGGTTCCAGGGTGTAAATTCCACATCCACTACTGCCAGGAGGTAGGTAGGTAGATAGATAGATAGATAGATAGATAGATAGATAGATAGATAGATAGATAGATAGATAGATAGATAGATAAAGTATTGGCAGAGGACTCCAGTGTTCCAAAGCCCTAGTAGGCCCCAAAGACAGGCACTTTTCAAACTCCTTTGATGCTACTCTGTAGTCATGGATGAGGAACCTCCATCAAAGCCTTTGGTACCCTGCCCAGGGTCTTGGAAAGCTACACCACTCTGAACATCATGCCCAACACTGTCTCCTTTCACTGAAGGTTATGCTGGCTTCAGGGAAACAGGCTATGCCAATTGAGATGATAGATACTACATGTTTAGGAGATGCAGTTCTCCAATTCCCTGGACCTAAGGATCGGGGTGTGGAGTTGGAAACCCCGGGGCTGCATCCTGACCCTACTGCCATGGCAAGGAGCCCCCTATATTTATGTGTCCCCGGTAGAGTGGGATTAGGCACTTTGAGTGCCTGGGAGCACGCAGTGGGTGGTGGTGCGTCAAGGAAACACGCAGAGAGGAGCCTGGTTGTCCACACACCTCGTTCCTACAAAGAGAAACAGAGGGAAAGTTGTTCTAAAAATACTGCTGTGTCGCAGGCTGTGTGGGTAGCTGGCTGCCTCCATTGTCTGCATTTAAGGCTGGCTCTGCTCCAGGGGGGCCCAGAGGGCTGTGAGAGGAGAGAAGGTTCAGTGGTTATACTGTTAGTACATGCTCCCCAACTCCAGCAATGCCAGGACCTGCTCAGCCTGAGTCCACCACAGCTAAGGTTAACCTCCTCAGGCCCAGGTCCGAGCTCTGGGAGCAACCTGTGCAGTCTGATCTAACAGACACTTGTTGAAGAGCCAGGTAAACACAACCCCAAATGGATGGAAAAGGTGTGGGGGTATGATCAGCATGATGGGCTGAGGACAGGGAGGGCTAAAGAAGATTCCTGGGGAACAAAAGAGCATCTTAGGCTGC